>NC_054750.1:32171237-32774237 GCF_018143015.1 Lytechinus variegatus
TCTCTCACAGAATGAGTTACTAAAGCCTACTTCTGGTGCTTTTGCGGCTACACTGCAAAATCTCCGGTGTTGATTTAACACCAGCCCGGAATCTGTATATGTCCACACCAGGGAAGTGTTAACAACACCAGCTTGGTTTTGGTCTAACAGCACATGCGTGTTTATACAACACCAATTAGTATTAAAACAGCATCGGTCCGATTTCAAACTGGTGTTATTTCAATACTTCTCTGGCGTGGACAGATATAGATTCCGGGCTGGTTTCAATCAACACCGGAGTCTTTGCAGCGTATTATTAGTTCTAATTTTGGAAAATTAAAAAGAGGGACATAAGAAAAAAAAACATTCACCAGTGCCTTTGTTAACGACCGAATATCGGTTACAATTATGGTTGACAATGCAAATTTTATCTGCACCAGACGAGGTTACTCAAAGATCAGAATCTGAAGAAAAAAAAGAGGATAGTAATAAATAAATATGGGTGACACACACCTCGTCCACGTACATACACGCTTGAGTGTTTATGAATGACAGACCATGTCATGCACGCAAGGGGGGGGGGCGGTTCTTAGAACTTACTATTGTGTTGGACTTCGCGTGGGGTGAAATCCAAATGCAAATGTGTCACCGACAAGCTCAATAACAAAATGATGAAAGCACCACGTTTATTTCAAACGACATCGTAACGGGTGGATCAGAGTGGCTTCCTTTCACAACGGTTCGATGTGACTGACCCTTCTTACTTCCTTCGACAATGAATAAATGATTATGTGGATGTCGACTCATTATTATTATTATTTTACAAGTGGAATATCATAAATCGGAAATCGCCTCTCGGTATAAAGTTGAGCATTTTGCTTTTAGATGTTACGTCGTGCAGCTTTGTAACTCCGGAAATTCCGCTTTGGATATTGGAATATTATTAGTAATATCTGTGTATTTGCAAAGGCCTATGGCGAACATGAAGAGGAGCAAAACGGTAAATATAAATCATTATTAATTTAAATTTTCATTACGAATATAGGCCTATATAACTTCCCTATATCAGCGCATCATAACTTCAATGTATGATACTGTCCTGTTTTACTAACAGTCGAAGCCGGATCTTATTTACGTTAATGTATTTTGTGTTTGCGTCCATTAGGATAACGCGTGTGGGGCGATCATTATTTTTTTTCGTTCGTTTCCTCTATTTCTCCATTGAATCATGGATGTATGACAAGGTCTAACTCCTTGATTGCATATGATAAGCCCGGACTGATGCTGTTTGAAACATATTTGTGAAAATGTCGTTCATAGCGAAATAGAAACTCAATCAACTCTGTTGAACGCATTGATCCATTAATCCACGTATATAAGTCATGAATTACCAGCCTGCACAGGGGCAGGGGGCACAATTTCCAAAATAAAATTTGACAAGCCCCCCCTCCCCCAAAAAGGTAATTGTTTTCAAAGGGGGGGGGGTAGACTGTTATAAAGGCATATTTACGTTACAAAGTGGTGGCTTTTCAGGGGGGGGGGGGGTGTGCACAGGCCGGCTTCCTTCCCCCCTGGAGTGTGCCTGCACATACCCGAACAAATCCAGAGAACTATAAAATGGTATAATTAGAATGTACGTATGCTTGAGGAGATAATACGATTGGAATTTATGGGTAGGTTCATTGAATTTTTGTATCTTATATGGGGGTCGAAGAAATTGAAAGTTCTCATGTGGAGGAGGTGTTTCGGTTATTCGCTTGATTATATGGAAAAATACGGCGGTGTTGATAGGGTCTGCATACACCAGCCTTTTTGCTCCAGTGTTATATTTCGGTGTTAGCTATCCATTCACGTCTGGGTGTTATGGCAAACCTTCCCGTTGGTTGTTACTTTTACACTTTTTGTCATTATAGTGATCTCTATGTACGGTGTAATGTTAACACTGTAGAGTGTATTCCTCTACACGGTACACCAACTGGTGTCACTGCAGTTTTAACACTCCATTTTTTTTTAGAGTCGTCAATTGCGAATGAGGGTATAACATTTTACGTGTTAATACGCCATGTAGGACTGTTTAAGTTATGAATACAAGTCATGATAACGACTGTTTGTGCTCACAAACGTTGGCCAATTATACAATGAAAACGTTTACAATTATAAACTTTACAATTCTTGTTTAACAGTTTAAACAAGCGTTAAAATCCTTAAACAACCAAGTTTAATTTTTCATGTTTAATTTTTCATGAAATCAATTAAAAATTATGGTTCGTTAAAATTCGTAACAATTATTGTTCAATCTGTTAAACAACTGCTATAAAATTAACCCATCACACGCTTTGTATAAAAAAAAAGATTAAACAGCGTTTATTGTGTAAGAAAATTGTGAATGAAGTATCAAGCGTTTCACTTGGGGTTGAGTATACCGTTCTTCTCCAATTACATGTTTTAGATGAGAGGAATACTGTGGTGGGGTTATCAAATTGGTTAATTTCACTGTTAACTCGGCTAGTACTTCGGCTATCAAATATGGGGATTTCCCCGTCCAGTCCACGAAGCTAGTTGAATTTATTAGATATCCTGTTCGCTCGCCCATCGCCTTTATACTCCAGTACGGTCGGATGCTTTTCCCAATCAAAATTATTTGTCAGCGTCTAATATTCTGTTAAAACCTCATAAATTCGTATTTATCTGTTGCAAATAGAGAACGTAATACGAAATCATGATGTTCCATTACCTTCGGTAGGAAAATTTAGATATTCAAGGCAAAGATCACAATAATTGAAGGGATTTTGGGGGGTAGTTTTCATTTTTTTTTACCTGAGTAATTATAGCTGTATCATTGTTGGTTCCATGATATTTGTTCAGTTTGTTTTGCTTCAATTATTTTGAGTTGTCATCGATGTTTGCAATTTAGGTCTGATCATCCTCGAGATTGTTGATGTCCGTGTTGTCATAATTGTACTGAGTTCTACCGTTTATATTGACAAATCAGTTTCATTGTGTGTTCGTGTTCCACGTAGAATTATTTTGTATATAGATTATCCAAATTAGAAAAGATCTATTGATTTCATAACCATGATAACAATAAGGTGAATTTAGAAAAGATTAAAAATATGTGATTTTATCATAGAACAATAACATTTTGTGATTTTTACCCTATACATTATATATACTTTGATTACTGTAAAAGTTATAAACGTATTTCATTCTACAGATATGAGCTGATTGTTTGTGTAGTTTGAATGACACTAAAAATAATGTATTTGGCATGTTTGGAAAGAAACGGATAGCTTACTGTCTTTTCTTCATGTACGTTGTAACATTTTCCAATAATCGCATTTTCTGAAAACACAACGGAGATATTTCTTCTTGAAATGAGAACCCTTATTTGAATCCAAGCCATTAATTTTTATTCCTGTCTTTTTAACCCTAAATTCTATCATGGCATGTAAATTTCTGATCCATAGATAGTAAAATTATTCATGAAAGAGACTCTCGTGGGACTTTCGTGGGACCTCCGTGTGACATTCGTGGAACGTTCGCGTATGGAGCTTTAAGGGGTAATATTGAGACTTGGAATATCTTACTGTGTAATGTTCGAAATCATCGTACGAATACCTACGTTCAATCTGTGACTATGCTATCATCCTTCTTAGAATAAAAGCAAATTTAATATCTAGTCGTAATGACGTCATAGCAGTCGTACGATTGGCTACGATTTGGAACTGATTTGGCCTTTACTCCAAAATAAAGGCTTGCAATCTTTCAAAACGGTTATATTTGTATTCTTTCAATTAATTCTAACCTCAAATAAAATCATATGTTCCATTCACATTCTCAGAAAATGAGCAAAATGCGATTTGTTCCAAAATCGGATCGCGAAGAGTCGTAAGGTGTGCTTTGGCCTTAAGAATATATTTTTAATGCAACAAGCCAGACAAGCAACATCTCTGACTCTGTAAAGGCCTGATCTGATGGGTCTGCAGACGACATGATGATGATTAGATGAGCCAAATATTCAATACAAATTAGTATTGGTTCAAGTGACAAAGCATCTCATTGCCCATTATATGCATTCGTGTGGATGATAACATGTGGGGCGGAGACGTACTGGCGGAGCTGCATGGTGATGGGCTGGGAAATATCCGCGCAGACTTGGTGTTTGCTGGAGACAACGCCAGATGAAAATATTGACAAATAAATAAATATTTATTTGAAATAATAATGATGAATGCTTAAAACAATGAACTATAACATTAAGTAATATATCAAATCAAATTCAATTGAAATAATTATCATTCATTGAATTAATTAAATAAAGATACAACATAAAATAATAAATAAAAACAAACAAATAAAAGAATATAAATAGATAAAGACAAGAAAAAACATACATATTCAATAATTGTACTAAATAGATAACTAAAATGTAATAGGAGTATATATTTTCCTAATGGATAGAGTCATTAAAAGTATCATTGTTGCATATATTTTCAACATTACAATTTCATCCCTTTTCTAAAACATCTCATCAATTGAACCTCGATTTGTTTTTGTTATTTTGCTAATATAATACCCAAAAATTGAATAAACAGACCAACAAAACTTTCTAAAGTTAATCATTTTCAAGAGGATAGATAAGTTTTTATTTTTCTTTCCTCATTCGCTTTCAATTTTGGAAGCATGCATTTTTATCGGAAACTTCAGCCTCTCTCGAAATCCGTGTATTATTACGTCATTACTTACGTGTGGGCGTAATGACAGTCGAGTGTGCTTTTACATGCTTAAAATGTTGTTTAGTTTTGTGATTTGTGTGGACTTTAGGCATAATTAATCGCAAATTGATGACATGCTCTCTGATGTCTCACCCAGCTTCGCCCATGTGGCATAATTGCCTGAGAAAACGCTCAATCTTCAAGCATGTTAGGAAGGCTCAGTTTTTGATAGGGCAATTCACCAGCGTACTTACGGGGGGGGGGCAGTCTGCCCCCCTGACGAGCCACAACCCATACGAAAGACATATCCCTGCCCCCCCCCCCCCCCCGACGAACTTGAATACCTTTTTTGGTGCTTGTCAATTTTTTTCTGGTAAGAAAACCTTTATTTTTTTATTGAAGACCTTTTTTTTTCCTTGTCAAATTTTTGGGCGGGCGATTTTGCCCCCTCCCCTGTGGAAAATCCTAGGTACGCCACTGGGGCAGTTAATGGGGAAATGTGTACGCTCCTCTTCCAACAACAACAAAAAATGAACAGGCCTAATATTCTTTAGAATTTAGGATGATTTGAACAAAGGATATTGACACAATATGCATTGTGCAAAATTACAGAAAATTTGTATTTTCCAATGAAATCTTACAAATTTTATATAATAAACCTTAGTGGGTTTTTTCTATTCTAAAATTATCTTGTTCCGTTAAATTAAAGAAAATATCCTGACATAACAAGTTACAGATTGACTCGCAGGTTTTTTTTGTGTGTAAAATCCTCTGTTTTTTATATGAAATTTTTTTTTGACGGTCAAGCGGTGCGTTGATGCCTGTGTCTACTCTGTGTTGTATTGATGCATGTGTCGATACATGTATCTACCACGTATTGTAAATAAGCATCTTGTTATACTAACAAGACATTGCCTCTGAGCAGAATTGTATTTTTCCTGTTAGATTGACGTATTTTTCGTCATATTTTAAAGGAGAGGTCTGTAACACGTGTGATGGAGTAACCGTGGGAAGAACAAGCTCCAAATAATATTTACGGTCCATTAATGCTACACATTCAAACACTTTTACTTTTTTAGGAAAATCATCGATTTTTACACTACAGAAATAATCCGTTGCATAAAGTGGGAATTAAAGTGCTTTGTGACGTGGACTGCTGTGCTTTTCTTTCAGGTGTCACGTGACAAACAAATTTAACCTAACCGAAGTGAGGTTAAGTTCAAGTACCTATACTTTACTTTAATATTCATCTCCTTTTTGCCACTGGTGTACGGATAGGGGGAACTTGGGGCCATGGCCCCAAAAATTTTCACGACGAAAAAAAGGGACCATGAAAGAAAAGGAAAGGGGATAGTAGTAGGTGAAATATGATATTATTTCATTATATCATGCCAAAATCTATCGCAAAGAGTTTTGCTCGCTTGCTTAATATGCCCATTTACAATGTCTAGCTCATTATATACACCATCAGTTTTTGCAGAAATTAAAAATAATAAGAATGATTGAGGTTGCAATTTCCATTTTTGTAAATAATATATACACGTGGGTTTATTTAAAATGAACAAAACAATTTTGTGAAAGGAAGAAAATTCAACGATACAGATAGTTATCTAAAAATTGCATTATTAAATCCAGGCATACGGGATAAAAGAAATCACTAACCTAAAATCATTGAGGCTGTTTGTTTGTTGTTGTTTTTTACTTCAAATATCTTTGCAGCATGTTATTGTTTTTTAGTCAAGGTAAGACTCATTTTGTTTACCCCCATGCACGTTCACAATGGTTATAAACAAAAGAAATTCTGTTAACACCATTGACTCGGCCCATAGCAGGGAATATCTGTAAAATAATTAACCTTTTTGAACATCCGATCCCCATTTTTCTCAAGTTTTTCACGTCATAAACTGACCAAGTCGTGATAATTTTCAGAGCTTTACAGACTGTCAAAGGAACCAGAAATAAGAGACAGAAAATTTCATGAAGGTCCCACGTATAGAGGTTCGGAGGTACATATTTTATGGAATTGCCCAGCATGCAACAGACTTATACCCACAACTTATTATCACAATCATCATTATTCGGTCTGCATCAATGAACCTTAATCACGGCCTCGTCGCATTCATCAAAATTGAACATCCGTGTCCATGGTTTCAATCATGTCAGGTTCTCGATGTATACTAAATGTTTGATCCACCAAGATAATTCATTCCGGGTGCTGCATATGGGCGCTGAATTTTAAAATGCATCACGCGGCGTGCAAGTCCCGTCCAAGTTGGTTATATCTTGGCAAGGTGTCGCTGTCGCCCAGCGGAATACGCGCCCTATTAAAATCCACGTCTTCTGGGATAAGGCTCCCTCTTTTTGGCGCGAAAATCCTTGCTCAAGAAACGGATCGTCTGACTGAAACGAAGAAGCAACCAGGTGTGATCTTGCCCTTCTGTCAAGGCGATTTCTTAAAAGCCTGGCCTGCATCAAAGGTATCAGAATAACATTTGATTTGAGAGGGAAAATAGTGGAATATCGCTTGCCGAATTTGGCTCGGATTTTTACCTCATAGGACATCATCATGACTGTTGGAAAGAACAACATATTTTTTTTGCGCTTCCAGAAGAATATATCAGCATTGATCTTATGAGGGTGCATTTTAAAGGGGGAATTATAGGTCTTGCAAAATGGTATATTTAACCAGTACATTGGTGTATTTTAAGTTAATTTCATTTTTATGTGATTGTAAGATATGAAGAAATGGGCTTTCAAGGCGGCAGACAATTAAATACATGAAATAGTGGAATTGAATGGAATAATTACAGAATTGATCATTTTGATTAACTGTCCAACAGGTATATTCGTCATTTTTTTAATATTTGGATTTAGACACTCTTGTTTTAATTGATGGAAGCAGATAAATAGCAGGTCTCTGAGGACGTTCATTAATGGGCGTGTCGATAACGTCATCGGAGAGTTGAGCAAACATCTTAAATCATTGTGGATTTATCAATCTCCAATACAGCCACGTCCTTTATGGCCCACTAAGTGATATCTACAGTTCCTTTTAATCCTTCTTAGGATGAGCTCTTGGGAGCTTCTCAACTCCATCTGAAGCAATTCAGATTCTCTTAACGCCTTCCTTTAGTGGAGCGATGTTGATTTAAGGAAGGCACCTTTATGTGACAACATGGTCGTATTGCATTACACAGGTAGCGAGCGGCGTTGTTACATTTTGGCGGGAATCTCGCGGTACGCTCAAGGGTAACATCAAGTGGAATCCGAGGATCTTCACATTTCTTGTCACTTTCTGGAAACGGATTTTACAACTGTTATTAAAGTGATTTGTAGCAGCTTATGTTCATGATACTTGGTAAGCGTCCTTGTTTTCAGTGATGTTGTGCATGGACTTCGAAATTTAATACGTTTTTTCTTGCTCTAATATTTGTTTACTGCTCCAACGGCTACATTCCTGGATCCTTATTTCGCATGACAGGCTTTTTTTTAGTAAGCGTATTTATACGTTTATCTCTTTCTCATTGGAGAAAAAACTGCAGACACGAAAAGTAATGAAAGTTTAACAATGATTTTTTTTCTTCTTGAATGACGCCATTTCCGATAGAAATATTCATCATTTTTGTTCAATATATTATCAGTTGCTGATATGGAATCATTTTAAAACTCGTAAATTTTCAAATTTGCAAATCATCACTTTATGATTCATTTTCGAACAACACACAAGAAAACACTCTCACACCCACACACACACACAAACACACACACTCCGTTATTTCCTGATAAATGCGTTTCATGTTTAATTTGATACGGAATAAGTTTTTGAAATTAATTTCCCTTTGGTAATGAAGCCTCTTAAAGCTTAGGAAATGACTCAAGAATATAAACATTCAAAGTATATATGATATTACACGGATCCTTGCATGTGTCGCATGATTGCAAGTCTATATAGCATATAAACGAAAGGGAAATAAAGATACAACTTTTTTCCATTCATGGTTAGTCTAGTAAATGGTGCACTTACACAGCACTATTATAATCTTTGATATTTATAGCTTTATGTCAGATTTGTATATGTAAAGTTATTATATTACACAACTATATATGCAATGGAATATGATATATAATATTTTTTTTTATCTTTCTTTGATTTGAGTTGAATATTATATAACTCTTATCCATGGGTGTATCTAAAGGTATGCTAGAGGGGAGGGGAGAGGTGCTGCTACCCCCCCCCCGAAAAAATGTATATATGATAATAATAATAACAATAAAGTCAAACAAAAAGAAGGAGGAGGAGGAGATGGTCACTCTATAACATCGCCATACATTTTACCGTCGAAAAAAATGGCAGGCACTATAAAAAAAGGGGTTGGGGCAGGCCGCACGCCCCATCCCCTCCCCCGACTTGCTCAACCACCTAACAAGATGATATCTGTTAAAAACATTCATAGGCACAGGCTCATCCAATTAAGCTAACTATTATTACACATCTGCTGAAATAAGTTAAGTTTTGAGAGATGATTTTAAGAGTTCATTGTGACATATAGTGACATGCATGCGACATTGAAACTCTCACAATACATACCCAGCGTTATTGAAATAAACGTAATGTGAAAAAAAACATATAGGCCTGTATTAATTTGAGTGTGTTAAAGATGAGATATTATGCACGTGGATTCAATATTATGTTAGTCCAATCAAGCGCGTTGATTTTCCACCTGCTCAGAGATTTGGATGAATAATAATTATGGCCAATTCCCTCTATCCTGCAAACATTTCTCATCAGGTCAGAATATATGTTTGATTTTTCATTCTGTTAAAAGAAACGTAGAAAGCAGGTCAGTTTTTCTTACTTCGATGGTGAGTTCATAACTATTTTGATTGGTTGGGAATTTTAGTATATGAAAGTGGACGGACGGTAATGAATTTTTTCTTCTGATTCTGTTAATTTTTAGGGATCGTTTTTCATCCTTTTGATGTAAGAAAGAAGAATAATTTTACTGTTTGCTATTAAATTGACGTTAAAAATTTTCACCAAAACACAAACCTATATTTTCAGCCCAGTTCCAAAACTAGTTGCGCCTACCCTGTCCTTTCAAGATGCAATCTTGATCATGTTGATATGTTGATGGGGATACAATTATGATAGAATGGTTTCTATGGTAGTGTGCAACAAGAAAAGAAATATCACAGGGTTCTTTTCCTGCCATCCCTCCGGCAATACACGAACAGGATACGGATTGTCGGTGCCTATAATATACTTGTCTGTTTTCATTATAATTGAGATACTACTGAAAAGAATTCACCTTTAAAGCATATTGAAACAAAAACAACTATTTTCTGTGCATGGCCTTTTTATATGGAGAAAATTATGCGCATTTCTTCCACTTCTACTATAGAAGCTAAAATATTTCGGAATCCACTTTGCATTACTCTTATTTCATGCCAAGCAACAAGTTGTGTAAGTTTTCAGAGTGTCAAGGACAACCTTTGTTAGAATACAAAGAAGGACTTGGGAAAGGGGGAGGGGGGGGGGGTGACAGGCCTAATCATTAGACAGTAAGTGAGATGCGTTGCTGTGCCAGTGCTTAACTAACTATCAAGTTTTCATTGTTATCCTGTAAGTTTTTAATCAAAACTGAATTATTTTTGTCTCGCCTGCATAGCAGAGCAAGACTTTTCCGACGGCGGCGGCGTCGTCAACATTGAAATCTTAAAGGGGAATCCAGCCTTGGTCATAAAATATTGTGTTGGAAAAGAGGAAAAGTAAATAAAACAGAACGGTGAAAGTTTGAAAGAAATTGGACAAGCAACAAGAAAGTTAGGGCTGCTTTAAAATTGAGATCCCTATAGATTTTAAATTGGCAACTGGATGAGTGAAATATGACAAGGGGCAAGGAAAACTTTCAAATAGGCCATGTACTTAATTATCAAGGATTTGTGCTTCTCTTTTAAGTATGTAACCCAGGTAGCTTATTGTTTTATGTCCTCATGAAAGAAAAATACAATTTGAAGTAAAACTTTAGAAACATGACATTTTAGCTATTTTATGTATTGGAGTACATGGAAGAGTAGTCCTTGCCTTACATCACTATGACATCACAATTTCTATGCTGCTAATTTGAAGTCTCCATGGGTATAGTGATTACTAATATTTACAACCGATATTTTTCAAACTTTCACCTTTCAACTTGTCTGATTTTTCTTTTAGTTTAAAAACCAAGTATTAATTTATTTGGGGTGGATTCCTTTTTAATCAAGGTTAAGTTTTTGGAAAGTCATAACTTAGAAAGTACATAGACCTATACAGTTCGCGAAAATTAGACATAAGGTTAATCAATTTTCAGGTCACAAGACCAAGGTCAAAGGTCATTTAGGATCAGTGAACTTAGATCAACATCGAAATCTTCACCAAAGTTAAGTTTTTTGAAATATCATAACTTTGAAAATTATGGATCTACTTCATGAAACCTGGACATAAGAGTAATCAAGTATCAGTGAAAAACTTGCTTGAGTTTCAGGTCACATTACAAAGGTCAATTAAGGTCAACTTAATTTGGCCCTGTTGGGGTATTTGTTGAATGGCCATAACTTCAAAAGTTTATGGATCTAATTCATAAAGCTTAGACATATAAGTAATCGAATATCAGTAAACATTCTGCTTGAATTTCATGTCACATCACCGAGGTCAAAGGTCATTTAAGGTCAATGAACTGTTGGCATGTTGAGGGTATTTTGTTGAATTGCCATCATTTGAAAGTGTATGGATATATATAGTTTATGAAATGTGGATGTCAGGGTAATCAAGTATCACTTATCATATTGCAGGAGTCTGAAGTCACATGGTCAAGGTCAAATGTCATTTAGTGTCAATGAACAGAGTATTTTATTATGAGTGGTGTTTTGTGAATATTCAATAATAAATTGTTTTCAAACTCAGATCTGTTGTTATAATTGAATCTCGTGATGCTGGAGAGACTGCTATAGGCGCGTGCCTATGCAGATGGGTTTTTGGTTTATTTATGTATATATAAATATATATTTAGTTATGGTGAATCTATATTGTTTTTATTATTGTGCAAGGCTCTCTGTGAAAGCAATCTGTAATCTGGAAAGGCTATAGTGTTGAAATAAACTTGATACAAATAAATAAGTATACTAATCTATGGACGATCGTGTAGATCTAATTCGCAATCTGAAAGTTAATTTATTTGCCTGTCCGAGGTGTGTAGTGCATGTCAGTGATGTCTGAATTGGTTATTGCAACGCCATCTGCCGTAACACAATGATCAAATTACAACAACAGTACACGACAATCCTGAAAATAATTCCTCTCTCTGCGAAAAGGATGTCTCCTCTGTTCATTGATAGGGGAATCAAATTAAGAACAGTTTATCATTGTTTGATAATGTAAAGATATCTTTAAACCATGGTATGCTCTATTCACTGGCGTATGGCTTGGGGCTGATCCCAAAAGTTCCACGACCGATAAAATAAAGCGAAAAGGGAGAAGCGAAAGAAACGGAAGGAAAGTTAGGGTAAAATATGATATTGCTTTCTGATCAGTATGTCAAGTATATCACATAAATCGTTCTCAAGAAGTAACAATTTCGCTAGCTCGCTCGCGGCTTTTAAAATAATTGAATTATCGTCATATTACCCCCTCCCCTTCCTCTTCAGTTGTTAAAGTAGGCTGGGCTGGGCTACCCGCTTGTTTTGGGTTTTTTTTTTTTTGGGGGGGGGGGGGTGGTGTAGGAATAATGTGACTTTAGTGAGTCCCTCTAGGAACGTAGCTTCTTTCACAAGGGTCCAAACTATTATACGCCTATTCGAAGGGTATGCATCTGCGTATTTTCTATAGAGGTCAAAGGGGCATGTCTCTTCATCCATTTCCTCCCTCATTTCTTTGTTTTCTTCCTCCTTTATTATTCTCCTTTTTTTATAAATTACTTGAAAAGCCTTTGGAGGGGTCGCCCCCCCGATAATGTACCCCATTGTGTGTGTTTGCCCCCCCCCCCCAGTGGCGTAGCTAGGATTTTTTTTCCTGGGGGGCACTGGGGGTCCTTGCTTTTTCAGGGGGGCACCATTTTTTCCGGTGTGTGTGTATGTGTTACAAGGGCGAATCCGACTTCCGCCAATAGGGGACAGGGCCCGAAATTATCTTCACCTATTATTTTCCCCTATCAGTCACTTAGTCTTATTCTTATAAAACAACATAAGCGTGAAATTATCTCATAAGCATTATAAAGAGTGTGAGCGCGAAGCGCGAGTGATTTTTTTTTACTTTCATGTGTTTTTTCCTGAAAATTTAATATCCTGGGCAATTTTATGTGTGATTCTGAACAAGATTCGTATGTAACTAGATGGTTACTGCGAACGCCAAGCGCGAGCAGAAATTTGTATTAACTGTTCAAGCACTATCGAAAAAGGACCTGTTAAAGACTGCTTACAGTTACCCACGAAAATGATATATTTCAATAATGCGAGCGCGAAGCGCGAGCCAAATTTTTTGACATTCCTACCTAAAAAATGGTCATTCCAAGCACTTTTTGTATTAATAAATGGGATAGGTATGTATAACTAAACAATTGATGTGAGCGCGAAGCGCGAGAGGAAGAAAATTGAGAATTTAGACCTAAAAGCGGGACACTCTATTCATATTTTGTAAATCATAAATAGGATATAGTTAATTGGGTATCATTAATAATGCGATCGTGAAGCGTGAGCAGACAATTATTGATATTCTGATGTGAAACTCGATAATTTAAGTACACTTTAAATAAAGAGCATGCAGGCTATCGCGCATGTTTTAGATTTAGACCTAGAATCTTGGCATTCTGAATACATTTCTTTAATGGAACATTATGGAATACACGTAGACAATATGAACTTGGAAAATCAAACAATGTGACAACGCAGCGTGAGCTTAAAATGCTATATGCAGACCATAAAACGGACATTTTACAGAGCACTTAAATTTGTAAATGTCGATGTTCGAGCTAAAATATGTTTTGTATATTGACTTCAAAACTTGCTCCATATCAGCCTATTGAGCAAGATATGGATCTCATCGAGCAGGCAACTCTGGCGCGAAGCGCAAGCAAATTTTTTTATAGTAACATGGGGTTTTTTTTTGCAAGTCTTCCCCTCACATTATTTCATTCACTCGTCTTCCTTCTCTTATTTTCCACCTTTTTTCTTCTTCTTTTCCCTTTTTCTTTTCTTCCTTCTCTCTTTTTTTTTGCTCTGCCAATTTTTTCAGGGGGGGGGGGCACCTGGGGGGCACACCAAATCTCAGGGCACGTGCCCCCAGGGGGGGGGCTATTTTTTTTTTTTTAAATCCAGAAATCTACCAGCTTTTGTTAGAAAAACCCCACTTCATGCAAAATGTCGCCACATTTGTACACTGTAAAAACTGCGGTGTTAAAACTGACACCAATTGGTGTTATAGAGGACCACACCCTGAGGTGTTAAAATTACACCCTAGAGATTAAACATAACACCAAAGAGTGTAAATGTAACAACAAAAGGTGTTGTAATAACATCTATAGGTGTAAAACTAACACCACCAATTTAACACCGGTGTAAAATAACTGGTGTGGTCCTCTATGTACACCGGTTAACACCACAGTTTTTGCTGTGTAACTTTTTACTGATAGATCGTTGAAAAGACAACTCCACTGGGCGTGTAAATAACAGTTTTCACCGTACTACTGATTGATGAGGATTGCTTTAGTGACAATGTTAGGTCGCTTTGTAATGGCCAAGATCATCTAATATAAATAGACATTGTTTTGACAGTAATCGGATTCGAATTTATAAGATCGCGTTGAGAAGAATCGCACATAAATCAGCGAGCTGTGCCTTGAATGTATCTTTTGTCCTTTTAATAGGTTTATAATTATAAAAACGTAGTAACCTATAATAAAAATGCATACCTATAAATATTTCCTTGTTTTCCTGTCAATTTCCAATACTGGTTCCCTTTTTCAATAACTCAAATCATTTCTCTCTATTGTCATCTTATTGCAGTGTAACAATGTCGACTCCATGTACGTGTTGTCTATAATTGTGTTCTTTTTATTGTTTAATGATAAAGTTATGCAGGGCCCTGGTTGACAGCAGTGTCTAGAGTAACTTAAAAGTTTGCATTAATTTCGGCGAAATAGTGTGCAGTGAACGAAAAATATATCTTCATATGTGCTTCCCCCGTCTTTTATTATGTCTTATTATTTGAAATTATAATATTTGTCTGCTCCTGCTAGGATGTTAAAATATAGGATAGATCAAATCAAATCAATTTACTGAAAGAAAAATCCACATTTTCGGATCATCATCAAAATATAAGCAAAATCAAATCAATATACTGAAAGAAAATCCACATTTTCGAATCATCATCAAAACATATTCAAGCCTATATTTATCATTGCTGTAACTCTTTCGTTACAAAAGGGGTATTTTACATACAATGTCATATGAAAACAAAATAATTGAAATTTCATGTGATAACATGGGGAAATGTGAAGTTAGGTGGTAATGCCATAAGCTCATTCATTGCATAATATCCTTCTTTGATAATAACATGCAAACGTCTGCATCACAGAAATAATTCAAAACTTCCGAATTCAATAACTGCATGCAGCTATTTTGAAGAAAGTTTTAATGTTTCTTCTTGTTTGAGTTTACTTTTTTTCAAATAATATAGCACTATTCTCAACCTGGAGTAAAAGAAATAAAAATGTGTCTCCTCATTCAGACGGTTAACACACATCCTTCGTTAATTTCATCCTTTTAAATTCTCAAAAGACATATTGTCGATTTTACAATTCTGGTTCGGGTTACGTGGGATAATTGGTCATGGTTTACTTCCGGTTGGTCTCATGCAGATTCGTGCAACCCCCAACTGGTCTATCATTGGTCTACCATCAGTTCGTCCACTATCCACATGGTCTAATTGCAATTTCGTCTACTCACCTTTTCGTCTAATAAAAGTTGGTCCAAAAGCCAATTAGTCCATATGCCAGTTGGTCTAATTGGACTAAGAGCATTGGGCGAAATGAATGAAAACTTGGAAAATGGGTATATTAGACTACTGGTTACAAGACAAAATGGGTCATTATAGACGAACTGGTGATTAGACGAAGTTGTTATTGGACCAAATGGCTGTTAGACGAAATGTTTGATGGACGGAATAATAGACTAAATGAAGGTAGACCACTGTGATGAGTAGACGAGTTTGCAATAGACAAATCGGCAGTTTTAATTTAACTCAGATAGGCTATCGGCGGCGGCTCCCACTCTCTTTCAGCCATTGCACATGTGCAGAACTTGGACCTTCCCACAATGGGGTCATAGAAAAAATCATATTTAGTCTTCATGTTTGTCAGCATCGAGGCAAGTGTGGTATTGAAGACTGGAAGTGAGTGTTGACACGGGGTCAGTGCAGGAGGGCAAGTAGGGAGGCACTTAGGGCAAGTACGGCGGGAAAAGGGCAAGACGTGGTTCGTTTCACGCTATAAACTAAGCTTTCTGCCCTTCCTGTAGTTTGGAGGGGCGACTGAAACCACCTAACCTGATGTAGGTCTGAGTCCGGGGGGGGGGGGCAGTCAAATGTATCGCCAAATTATTTCCAAAAACCCCCTTAACGAGTTTTCTCTGTGTGCAAATAACCCTCCAAACTTTTCGCTGGCTTCATTTACACATTTTGGCCCCTGAACAAGTTGTCGCTAGAATAATAAATAATGGGGTGGGTAGGGGACCCCCCGGGGGGGGGGCCACTTCCATTCACGAGTGGATACCATGCGCGACCATGGGGTCTCGAAAAGGACCCTAAACACGTAATTTCCATATTCTGAAAATGCACCCCTTAACAAGTATGGGCGTATGAAACCCTATACTCTTAATAAGTATTGGAAACAAAACGATACTCTTGGCAATTATTCCCTGAAATGAACCCATAAACAAGTACAGGAATGTTTTATTGTTACGGGTCCTTCGGTCGTCGGCTTTGCCTTATTTGGTTTAGTACGACCCCACCGTCTACCCCTCGCGCAAATAGGACTCTAAACACGTAGTGTTGGGGCAAAAAGGACATCCTTTACAAGACATTTTAATTTCGTTTTATCATCCCCGCAAATTCGACCCTAAACACGTAATTTTCCTAGCGAAATAGATACCCTTTTTTCATTATTTTTGTGTTTTTGACACCCTTATCACGTTACGTACGTAACGTGCCCTATCGTGAAAAGGACATCCTTTTTACGTGTTTTTTTGGTCGCGCATGGTATCCACTCGTCAATGTAACTGGCCCCCCGGGGGGGACCCACTGACAGATGACACATCTTTCTCTCTATTTTCCACATAATTAACTTTGGTCATATTCATTTCTCATGATTTCAACGTATAAATAGTCACTCGACAACATAATTTATACGTGTGTTGATAAAATGAGGGTAGGCCTATACTCTCCCAGGCAATTGTAAACACTGTAGCAATTCCCTGACTACACTACGAGCGATAGTCATTCACTCAATAGAGCTTCGTCATAAATCATAACAGTTCACTGAAGCTCATTCACGGTTGTTCTTTTTGAACAGATATGCACTTCCGCATTCAATTGAAAGTTCAATTGATAAATGTGTACCGTAATTCCCGTTGCATGTAAAATCGCGACAAGGCAATCATACTCATGAAACGCATGCTATCGACTATTTTCGCCTGTTTTATTGGATTTTTTAAAGGAAAATGTCTTGGGGGAAACAACGCTCACCGGCCATGAGGATACCGGAACGAAGGAGGCGATCATTCATATATGATGATTTCTTGTGTTCGGTTAGTGTCATTTAACTGGAAAATTAATGCGGATTTGATCAACAAGTGTTGTGCAGGTGTCGTGATTTCGCCGGTCCGGGACCATGCGTTTATGTCCGATACGCGCCGAGAACGCGGGGAGAATGTTCCCACCTCGTGGGTACGAAGCGCTGCGCGGGGGTGTTTGAAAAAAAGAAAATGGTATTACTTCAATGCGTGGATAGCTGTTTCGGTCCTTGAGTCCTTTCAAGTACTAAGCTCCCCCTTTCTTCCTCAGCGAGATAATACGTCAAGAGACAGCGCTGCACAAAAAGAAAGTAACTGAATGAAAGAATTGTAGTGATTAAATCCAATAGATTCCCCCTTGCCCGCTATCATGCCTTTGCAAGCGTGGACAATACTATTGATTTCTTTTCTGCGTGTACTGTTCGTTTACAATGGAGAAAGTAACTGCGCTTGTATAAACCTTCGTCATTTTATTCCAAAGTAAAGTGCGAAATGTAATAAATGTGACTTATTTCATTGGTTATGGAAATTACATACATTTGTGACGAAGAGGTAAGTACATCAATCACATATTGTGTTGACCACCAGTTAGAGAGTTGAATTTATAAAGGTTTTAAACTTGGTTGTGTTTTCTTGTTTTCCTTCTTGGCAGGAAAATCGCGGGGAGTCAGCGGCGGGGTCGGGGATCTTCTACCCCATATCGTCGGGGTCGCACAGCGTTGGAAACCCACCAGAAAGCCCGCGCCCCAACCACCACCACCCGTTTCACTTTCATCACCATCATCATCACCACCATTCGAGGGACAAAGATCATATTAGTGGACTCAATCCCCACCCCGGTGGTGAAATCATGTTAAAACCAAACTCTTTAAAAATAGGCCCGCGGATAGAAGTTACAGATTCCACGGATTCACTGGACAGGGAGGTGGAATGCCTCAGTTCTCGGTAAGTGGATGTTACAATTTTTTATATTCATTGTATGTAAATCTTTGTGATTATAATTATTAAATTATGTTATTATTTTCATTATTCCTTGTTATTAAAATTTTATATTATCAACTTCATCATTATTATTATATAATTATTATTGTCATGATCATCTTGATCACGATCATCATCATCATTATTATTTTTATTGTTAATTTAGTAATTCATTATTATTATTATCATTACTACTACTACTACTACTACTACTACTACTACTACTACTACTGCTGCTGCTGCTGCTGCTGCTGCTGCTACTACTACTACTACTACTACTACTACGTACTACTACTACTACTACTGCTGCTGCTGCTGCTACTACTACTACTACTACTACTACTACTTTACCTTTAACTTGTTCCATATTAGTATTTCCTACATTTGTGGACTACAACAAGTTTATCAAATTTTCCTTTAAAATTTTTTTTTATGAAATAACCAACCAGTATAGACTTGTTGAGCCTTTAAAGATTACAAGAGGGTTATTAAATCATTACATTGAATACCAGTATTATGGTAGTGTTGTTAGGCTACAGTTTGTTTACACAAATACTTTATATGACTTCTTAGTTCTTATAGTAACATTCATATTACAGTGAAAGCGTGTGAAGTCCTAAGATATTCAAGGGGCCCCCAAAAGAGAGCGAAGGAGAAAGAAAACTTAAACTTTAAATACTTGTGGATGATAATTAACTGCGTTAAAGCTAATACAAGTGTAATTTCACTTTTATTTCCTGACACTACTATGGTCTGAATCTATGTCAAGTGAAAAGGGAGAGAAAAAATCCAGTAGCGGAGGGGGGGGGTCTTCTGTTTCACCTCCCCGCCCTCCCCAAAGATTTTCTATAGTGTAGGTCTACAAAGTGTGCACCATTATTTCTTTTGTTCATATCTGTCAGGTCAGTCCTATGTAATGTTTACTTTTTGTATGATCTGTGGATATTGACATATCCTTTTTCAAATTGGTTTTGACATTTTTTTTCTTATCTTTTTTTTTTGGCCCAACTTGGGACTTGGTCTTTGGACTCTAATCTATGACATTCACCATAAGGCATAAGACCCTAAATCTAATCACCATTCATAGAAATTTGGTGGGAGCCCTGTACAACTTGTACAAGTATATAGACATGTATGACATGATGTCATAGCGCCCTCCGTCAGAGGATATAGGAATATGTGTAAGCAGAGTTGTCAGAGACGAGCCAGCTGTAGATAAATGCATGCAAGGTAGTGGCTTTGTCCTGTAAGATGGTGTCATGATATAACACCAGTGCATGAGACCTATTGGCGCTATTGGTTGAGGGTTCGCCTTATGAACTGGAGGTTGTGGGTTCAATTCCTGGCTGACTTTAGAAACAGGACCTTCTGTTTTTGTAGCACATGTGTTTTTGTTATAGATCTCCAATTATTTAGACCAGCCATTTTGTTATTTTCTGTTAGAACTCACCAATATAGTATTACCAGAAAATAGGATTTTGATATTGTAACTTGGAATCCACTCTTTGCTCCTTGCTGTACATGTAAGCTCATAGCCACTATTAACAACCTTTCTTCCTTCATATTTGGAATGAACCTTCAATATGGCTGTAAATTGATATCAATTTGTAGGTAATAGATTTGTTCAGTTTCCTATTCAATGTATGTGTGTCTTCTTTTGAGAACCATGCTTTGAATACATGTTTACCATCATTTCTATTATTCATGTAGGTCAGACCTATGTAATGTTTACTTTTTGTATGATCTGTGGATATTGACCTTACATCTGTTGCTAGGTTGGGCATGCTGCATGTTTTCACTGAAATAGGTAATTATATAAAAAAAATATTCAGTAAAAGTTGGAATCACATTCTGAATACTAGTATGTACCATACATTTGTTGCTAGGTCAGGCAATCCTCATTCTACCTTTGCTTGAAATAAAAAGTACCTGTTGATCGGCCTAGTATCATTGGTCCATTGATAATGATAATACCAACACGCTTATATAGCGCATAGATCACTGCCAAATGCGTGCCTATGTGCTTCATTGGATATTATTACCCTGGCTTCAGCCCCGTAGCCTTTTACAGCGTGGTGGCATTTCAAGGAATAAATTCCTGCCAGGTACCCATTCACCTCACCTGGGTCGAGTGCAGCACAATGTGGACAAATTTCTTGCCGAAGGAAATTACGCCATGGCTGGGATTTGAACCCACGACCCTCTGTTTCAAAGTCCGAAGACTAATCCACTGGGCCACAACGCTCCACATTGATTAGTTAAAATGTCATTTACCAAAGACAGAAAATCGAGGAAAGGAGGATTCAATCAAAATAAATTCAATCCGAGACAGGGTATCATGAAAATACATGTACATGAGACGTGCAAACTATGAGTGGTGCCATGTAATATGATGAACCAGAAGTTGATTGCAGAGTGCACCTGACCCCAAATACTCACAGTAGTTCACTTTTGAAAACATCTCCACAAACATGAAAATATTCAACAGTTTTTTTTTTTGTGTGTGTCATCGAAATCGGCTTACAGTGGTCCAATATGAAACACTCTTCCGGTGAACTCAAATACCTGTTACGGTACATTTGAAGTTGGGGCTAATCCCTATTGGGACTGTCAAGTCTGTTCCAGTTTATTACATGGGAAGACATGTAATGGTACAAAGAGTAAATATTATCATAAGAATGAGCAAAAAATAAATGTTTTCAGTAAGAAAAAGGGGAGAATTATATGTGTGTAACATCACAATCTTTGGTCACATGGCAAATGGGGGGAGTGATCTGGATATATAGCCTGTAATGTTATAACCATGGAGCTATTAACAGATAACTGTTAATACATGTAGCTCTACATGTATGTTATAACTTTCTCATTTTTTTCCCAAATGTCCACAAATGCCATTGGTCTTTTTTGTTATACCAGCTAACTTGTTCCAAGGGTTTAATGGGAGGGGGGGGGGGCAGGGGGTGCCAAAATTTTGTAAATTAGAAATTATATTCACCACTAAGGGCCAGAGAGAGATAGTGTTTATAACAGAGTAGTGACTAGTAGTGACTAGATGTGGATGAGGGCACTCTCCTAACAAGAATAAGATATATTTCGGTGAGGGGGTCAAAGAAATTACAGTAACTGGAAATAGGCTGCCAAATAAAGGGGAGGGATAAATTTTTACCCTTTGTTACACCATGGACCTAGTAGAAGGTCCATGGTTAAACCACAGTATTTATTTACATGTAGTACTTTATGTGAATAAGTACTTAATGGGGTAAAAAAAAATCAAGATTTGCTGGTGGGGGGGGGGGGGGGGGAGGGGTAGCAAACAACTTGCAAACTTACAGAACTTACCCCGCGGAACTTTCTGCATGTCTGTAAAATACTGAAAATACTGCTCTTATAACATGATGAATGTATTGTTAGTAGGCCTATATCATTAGTACTTAGTAGGCCTATATCATTAGTACTTAGTAGGTGCACTCACACCTTCCTTAATTGAAAAATACATGTAGGCCTATTTGTAAATTACTAGAACTTGTTCAGACCTCAAAATAACTGATGTGTTTCACACATTCACACCAGCTTTAAGTCGAACCTGATAATGGCTTCAAATGAGCCTGCAACGGGCCTTGCATTCCTCTAGCAATAATGCACATTTTAGCTAAAGTTCTTCTAGTTTTCTTTCGCACTGCATATATTCCAATAGACCTTGGAGTGGGGAAAATATCAAGAGAGGGATCAGGGTGAATACACCCCTTAAAGTTCCTATGAAATTCCCATATTGAATCAAATGTAAACTGGTATGCAATGAACTCAAATAGGGCTTGTGAGCTAAAAAAAAAGTTGCCCTGGATATATCCCCTCCCGCCTTGGAGAAATGTATGCTTTGATTTCCATGATTGAAGTCTGAAGAAACATATATATTAAATTCAGGGTATCTTTTTTTAATCATTACAGATTTTCCAGGAATTCCCTAATAGGGTCTAATTCCTGATCAGAAAATACCAATTATTTTTCCTCAACAGACTGGTGTGAATGCACCTGTTGTACATGACCTTGATGAGGATTATCATTCTTTGTTTATTGCAGTCCAACCAGGGCAACAGATATCCTGATCAGCTAGTGAGTTACCTGCTGGCTGAACCCTGAACTAGTTTTGTTCTGATTATTTGCATAGTTTGAACGAAAAAGTCGGCAGAGCAGTATATCATGTTCAATTTGTAGAGTTTACATGTATATGTACTTCCAATTTGTCTAATGCCAATTCGTCCCATTGCCAACTCGTCTACATGTACTTTTAGCATCATTTGGTCTACCTTCAGTTCGTCCACTCACCACACGGTCTTCTTTCACAATTAGTTTAATGTCATTCCGTCTTGTAATCAGTTGGTCCAATGACCATTTAGTCCATGTACCATTTAGTCTAATTGGACTAAGTGTTAAATTGTGCAAAATGAATGAAAATGAAATGGATATTAGACGAACTGGTTATGAGACGAAATAGTCATAGACGAAGTGGTGATTAGACGAAGCGATGATTGGACCAAATGGTTGTTAGATGAGGAAATATGGATGGATCCTATGGAATGGCATTAGACTATGAAACTATGTGTGGTGAGTGAACGAGTTGGCAGTAGACGAATTGGCAATTTACCATTTGTACGTGTATATTGGTACATCAAACTTTTCATCACAAGTTATATAATCTATATCCATGATTTGTATGGCCGAGAAGCACAAGTGTCAGACAATTACTTTGGTTACTATGGTAACTGTCAGATAATGGCAACTTGTCAGTGCTGACTTTTCATTGAATTCTTTCTTTTCAAACAAGCACCCCCCAATAATAGGTTTTTCATCCCTAGAACTTTATTTATCACTTTGAAAAAAGGGAGGGAGGGGCACATATCATTAAGAGTATAAGAAAGAAGTTGCAGCAAACAATTATTTTGTGGGGAAAGACTTTTAAATCAAGGTTTAATAATTGTCACCATATTATCATATATCAACATGTAGAACTGGCACATTAATGTAAACTTATCTTTTGTGAAATCATGAAATCTTAGCTCAAAACCGATAATTCTTTTGATCGCTAACACAGAAAAGCATACGTGGGACCATAGAGCTATTCTCTGTTAGCTCAATGGTGGGACAGTGAATTGATATTGCTTGGAAAATACCCGACATTTGATGGAATTCCATGCTTATTTTGCTCAGTACTCAGCAATTACACATTTTCTTCCGGAGCCATTTGGCACAAATTTTTGTTAATTTGGTAGTGATTTCATTGGATTCTGTCCAAACTCATTTTTAGATCGTACCACAAATGGTATTTATCTTGAAAGTGGAATGAGAACTGGAAGCACCTTGAATCCATCTTCCATGCATGAAATGTAGATTGGGCCTACATCCATGTAGGGCTTATTCCATTTCTATTTTATTTCAAATATTTGTTAATGTGTACTTACGGTATACGTCGTAATTTCTTGAAAAAAAGTCTTCACTTGCATAGCAAGACATTTTCCATGACGGAGTATTGTTAATGATTCTTAAAAGTGGGGGCATGGGCCAGTTGCCCCCCCCCCTCTTAATCTCACTGCAAACTTACATGAATTATGAATCTATAAAAATTGTCTTTCCTTGGATTTACAATAGTGTCTATGGTGGCCAATAATTTGACTCCATTTTGCTTGCACACTTGTTATATGTGTCTGAGGAGCCTTTGGCAAGCTGTCAACTTTTAACACCCTTTGTAAAGTGTTTACAAGCATAACAAAACCGGAATATCTTAAAAACAAGACCATTGTGTTGTTTACTTGTACTGCATTAGGAAAATGAGGAAGTCATAGCACTATCTTGCAATGTTCCCTGATACATATTTTGTAGAATACATGTACCTACACATGTGATCCACCCAGGGTGCTACATAACTTTTTAGAAGCGCTTGCCCAGTCTGGCAAATTTTTAAATAGTTGGAATGTACTCACTTGCCAGAAAAATTCATGGAAAAAAAAAGGCGATTTACTTCTTCGAAGAATGTTTTGCGGTTTTGTAAACCATTATAAACCTTTTTCTCGACATGAACTGATCTACCTTTTTTGCATACAGTTTCTTTTTCCAAAGTGATTTTATCTTGCCTGCCATGACCAAAATTAGGGTCAATATCATATATCGACCCGAATTTTGGTCATTCTACTGTGAGAAATTTGCTTTTTACTGTGTGAATTTTGCTTGCCCAATTCGGGCAAGTAGTTTTGGTCTTTACTTTAAAACACTTGCCTCACTCTAACTCTAACTCTAACGGGCAATCTGACAAGTGCTTATGTAGCACCCTAGATCCGCCAAACAAATCAGAATGAAATGGCTAATTACTTGGTGTAAATTTTACAGTATAGCTTTAGCTATGTACATCTAGACATTTACCTGCATAGGAATATGTATTATACATGTAGAACAGTTTTCTTAAATAAATATCAGGAAATGTTGCTGAGACTTCCTTCCTTGATTCGTTATGAAGTTATTATAATTGCTAAAACAATAACAAACATTCTCATAATGTGGCCAGCATGTACATATATGTACAATGTATGTAGGTCCTGGATTTGATATTTTAAAATACAGTAGGCCTACTTATTTAATGTGAATGGATACTGTATTCTTGAATCTTTTTACATAATGCAATTTTTATAATTGATTGCATTGACTACAATTTTACGATTGATTGCATTGATCGCAATGTACGATAAATCATGAAAATTAAGCTTACGATTGATCGCTCACCTATGTGTTACGGAACCCTGGTTATGAATGAAGAATTTAAGGATTTACAGGATGTGGTTTTAGTTTAAAATTGTAATGCATGTGCCGTGTACACTGTATAGCCTATAGGCAGTACAGCACCTTGTGTTTTACTTGTAACAATCCCTTTAGAAGATAAATGTAAACTTACCTCCCTTTCATATGGGAATAAAAAATTGTAATTTGAATGATGATTCCAGTGAAAAATAAGGCTAATGACAAATTTTTAGCATGTGTGAAACCAAACTAGAATCATGAATGTTAAATCACAATTACAAATTTAAATTCTACTCCGGAGGTGAATTCCAGTTAAGTTTCACTCAAATTGCACTGGTACAAATTTTCTGTGTGAAAGGTCCGATGATTCTATAGATGAATTGAAACCATCATTACAACGATGATTCAAGATTCACGTGTGAAAAGGCCCTAAAGCTAACATGGGATTAAAGAACAGCAAATCTTAAAACTTCTTTATAATCCACCTCTTCATTGATTCTTATTCAATGAAATTAAATGCTAGTACTGTGACTACTGTCATTTGTCAGACTTCCATGAACATCAGAAAAGGATTTAAAGGGATGGTCCAGGCTGAAAATATTTGTATCTAAATAAAAAGAGTAAAATTCACAGAGCATAATGCTGAAAATTTCATTAATATCAAATAACAAATAATGAAGTTATTGAATTAAAGTTTATAAATATTTTGTGAAAATAGTTATGTATATCGTCATGAATATTTATAGGTTGGCTGATGATGTCACATCCCACTTTCTTTTTTCTTATGTTATTACATGAAATCATAAATGTTTCATTTGTTCATACATAAATGATGCGTCTCAGTTATGTTAAAATAAGTCAATAAATGTAACTAATGCACTTAATCAGTTGTCAATCCAATTTTTTTAATTCTTGGTAGAAAATTTTTGAATTAACCTAATTTCATACAATAAAATACAAAAGAACAAGTGGGAATGTGACATCATCAGCCCACCTAATAAATATTCATAAAGACATGTTAAGAACTATTTCACTGGAATAATGCAAATCTTTAAAATGTAATAACTTTGTTATTTGTTATCTGATTTTGATTAAATTTTCAGCATTTTGCTTTGTGGATTTTACTCTATTTATTGAGATGTAAATATTTCCAGCGTGGACCATATCTTTAAACAGTACAATTTTTTACTA
Organism: Lytechinus variegatus; assembly: GCF_018143015.1. Lineage (NCBI taxonomy): Eukaryota > Metazoa > Echinodermata > Echinoidea > Temnopleuroida > Toxopneustidae > Lytechinus > Lytechinus variegatus. The sequence goes on from NC_054750.1 coordinate 32,197,706, forward strand.
GAACACTGTAGACAATGATTGTAGAGATCTCCCCTTTACAGTGTACATAGTCATGATAGTGTAAAATAGGTCTGTATTGTACAGTAGTATTTGGTGAATTCTGATTAACTTTACAAAATTTTAATGATATTTCAAAGTGTGTTGAAAGCTTTTTATGGTTAGGTTAAAAAAATGGTTAGTATGCACTTTTCCGCTAGTCTGCTGGGCAAACCCTTTACTTGAGTTACAGTAATGGTCTGAATGTGCAGCCTACTCATGCCTTTTGTCATTAGCGTACCTGTCATTTTTTTTATCTGGTATGAAATCCTCTCTATTCATGGTTGAAGACCATTTTTTTCTTGCTTTTCAAATTTTTTGGCGGGCGAATTTGCCCACCCCCCCCTCGGAAAATCGCCACTGCTTTGTGAAGGCCCTCTCGCTCAGAATTGGAACATCAAGTTTTGTATGTGCTAGTCTTTGCATGGAGGCGCACTTGTTGAATAAAGTTTCAATCAGGGTCTGTTCCTGCAGACTATGTCTCCACTCCAAACTCAATCAAAGTAGATTTTCACACTGTTGCACATTGAACACCTGTATGGCAGGTGGCGAAGTGTGCATTGATGCTTTGCCTAAGGATGCAAGGCTGGGCAAGGTCAGACCCTCTGATTAGTGATGTTACTGGTTGAAAGTCCGAACTGCTTTGAACACAGTGCTTCCACAAAATAAATTTCTTTCTGTATGCCTGGGATTTGATTTAGAAAAAAATTTAGTTGTAAAACTATAGATCACATTTTATGTTAGGTGATTTGTCACATTTCACACAGCTGTGTTTTACATGTATGATACATTTTATCAAAGAAGCTCAAACTCTGAAAAATTCATGATTTCTTTTATTGCCCTACACTTGCAAAGATATTTCAAAATGTCCTGAACTTTAATTAATGTCTTAGGTTTTAAATCTTTTAATTAAAAACTGAACAGGATGGAAAAAAATATATTATTGAAAACATTTTTTGAGATATCATGTGACTGAAAAAAAATTGTCATTCAATTGATCTTCTGGGGGGATATAATTTATTTTATTTATTTGTAGTTTTATTCATACAGGGTGGCATTGTCAGTTTCAAAACTGCTTTCCACAATGGCTCTGTCATAAAATACAATTTGTTATAATCAGTAATGTTTACATAATCAATGTAAATATAATATATCATATTATCAATCATATTAATGTAATATACCATGTTTTCAATCATATTAATGTAATATATCATATTATCAATCATATTAATGTAATATACCATGTTGTCAATCATATTAATGTAATATATCATATTATCAATCATATTGATGTAATATACCATGTTGTCAATCATATTAATGTAATATATCATATTATCAATCATATTAATGTAATATACCATGTTGTCAATCATTTTTATGTAATATATCATATTATCAATCATATTAATGTAGCACCATGGTAACACCATGGTAACAACAATGAGTTTCTTGGTAAAACCATGGTAGAATCCATGGTAACACTGAATAGAATTGGTTGGGTGTTTCTGATCGCTTTATTTTTCACTCCTTTGGAGCACTAAAAATCACGATATTCAGGTGCATTTTTTTCAGGGTTTCATTACAGCTTATCACAGATACAGCTGACAAATTGAACACTTACAGCTGATTTAAAAAAAAAAACTTCAACACTGGCTTTAAGGTATGGAGTTTGTATAACATGACCTTGTGAAATAGATACTTTGTATTATACCAGCATCTTTTTACAGAAGCTTGATATATTGACATGATTTACTGGTGCATGTATAATACATGAAATATTACACGCGCTCTCATTTTTATGGGCCGAGGATTTGCAATATAGTTTTAATGTCATGTTTTATTGCTGATGTTGCTGCAGAAATATCAAGTTTAAAAGACTGACACTTCTGTTTGTTTCAAAGAATCATTTATTTTTATCGTGCTTTTGAAAACGCTTCTTGTTTATGTTTCAAGTTAATCTTGCAAAGTTACGTCAAAGGAAATTATGGGGCCTTATAATTTGTTTGTTTTGTAGAAGCAGGGTAATGGTTACAAATTATATGTGACAGATTGAGTGAATCCCAAATGAAAATTGACCTCATATCTAGCTAAAATATAACTTTATGAATGTTCAACTTTGCTGATCTTGTTCAATTTGGCTTCTATGACATGAAAATAAGCCTCAAATTTCGGAAATGCAAATTTCGCTAAAATATCAAAATCATTTTTGACAGGGAAGTCAATAAGTGAATATTTCCATGTGCACCATAGGAGCAATGCTCACTCTTGTTTACGAAAATGGGGATCAGATAATTTTGTTAGCAGTCTTTTTCCTGACATAGCAATCGATCATCCTATAACAATATTTGTTGCACAACCGATTATGTTTCCTTGTTCCTTACCAAAGGTGAAGTGTAAACTTTGTAAAATTATGTTTATTATACGTTTAACCATGGAGCTACTAAAAGTTCCATGGTTTAACGGTAAGAATAAAAGAAAAATAAGAAAAGTATTTATTTACATGTATACTCTCCACTTTCCCTCGAACATGTTAATAGGATTTCCAAAAGGATAAGTTGCCAATCATTTATAAGACTAGTTCAAAACAAAGAGGTAAAAAGATCAAAACGAAGTGAAACAATAAGATCAAGAAGTAATGTTTTTGCAAATGTACATCGATGAATAGTTTTCTTTTCAGTGGATTCCCAAATTTCAGTGAGAACTCACAAAAGGTTTTTTTTTAGATTGAGAACTTGATGCAAGAAAAGCTTAGCAGGTGTACATTCTAAATGCAAGAGCTAATCTTGTTCCTAATCACAATTCTCTCTGAGTGATTTGCATATTTTGAGAGTGAATTTTACCTGTTTCGGAGTGAAGATTGTTTGAAAAATAAATGCACAATTCACTCCACAAGGAGCTTTAATGCACTCTATAGGGATGTAGAGTTCACTCCAAAGGGTTTGACCCCATGGATCACTCAAAGAGGAGTGTGATTAGGGAATATACATGTATTAGTTTATTTGAAATCTAAAAAAACACACATACCCTTGCCATGGAAACTTACTGCTTCATTATCGCAATAAATCAATGCTCCTCATAGTCTTTGCTATCTGCTGCCCTCTTTTGTCAGCAACCAAACAGGCTGTGGATATTTCTTCTGAACAAGTGGTTGGCGGTGAGTGTAACCATGGACCTATTACGAGATGGTGTAACCAATCTGACACACGAACAGATAAATTCGTGAAAGAAATGATCTGCTGATTTTGAAGAGCGCCATCATTTCTAACAACAACAAATTTAGGGATGAACCACCCAAACTGAACCCTTCCAAAGAGCTCATGTGTAGATGTTGCTCCCCGGAAATGCAGAATTTTTGTAAAATTCACATACAGGTAAAGATTAAAAGATAAAGAAGACATGTTTTGAAAATAAGACAAAAATCTCATTTAAGAACAATTGAAAAACTCAATCACTTCTTTATGAAAGGAGATTTTTCTTATCAACTAGTGACTATTGAATTCTGTACATGTATGTCATAAACCTGGTGGTAATGCATGATTTCTAGGCATTCATATCATCATTATACCAGGCTCCTTGGAGAGGAACATCAGTCTTAAAGATAAATTCCAGTTTTGGTAACGATCTGAAAATGACTTTTTACAGAATCTAATATAATGGCCACCCAAGTGCCTGTTTGTATGAATAAAAAATATGAGCCAAAGGATTATGGAAGAAATTGTGTAATTGCTGATAAATAAGCAAAATAAGCGCGGATTCGGTCACTTCCGTCGGGTCTTTATTCCAGCAATATTAATACACTGTCCCACGTGTGCCTATCTGTGTTTGTGATCTTCAGTGTGAACATTTTTCAGTATACACTTCAAGATTTTACAAAGTTCAGCTTATGTAACTGTACCAGATCTAGATCCTCGATGATATTCTGACAATTAAAGCATTCATGCTTTCTTTTTATTGTATATTTATCGGTTTAAAAAAATGCCACCATCACCACCATGAACACTGATTTATCCCCACCCCCCCTTGGAAGGATAAAACAGGCATTTATGCTTTCTTTTTTAAAGTATCTGGTAAAATACAATTTCCCCTGTTGATACTGTAGAGAGGATAACCTCTACACCATTCATCTCTGGTTTTGATATAGACTGTACAGTAAATGTACATTGTTTTGATGCCCCCCCCCCTGACCTGGAACTGATAACAATAGAACGAGATAAAGGTTGTTCAAAGGTAAATTTGCAGTTAAGATTTGGTGTCCCAAAAGACCATTGATTGTGTCTTGTAATTACCCAAGTGAATGTCTTTTTGAAGTGTGGACCAAAACAAACCAAGATTTTGTCCACATACTTGTGTACTCCTAGTTGAAAATTCGCAATACAGATGCGTGCACATGGGTTAGTACTTGCAGATTGAATGATATTGTTGACAGAAAATGTTTTGAAGTACTACATGTATTTAGAAGTAACATTTTTCAAACCGTGTGCTATTATATTGTTGATGGAAGTTACAGAAAGACCTGCATGTATAAGGTTTGCGATAGTGTGAACATTGACTGAACGGGACGGAAAAGGAAACTAAAGAACTTTCGAGAGGAAACCTTGGATATTACAATAACTTAACACACCCTATCTATAGCGATCAGAATCACCTCAAGCTGTTATTTGGTGATTTTTCATTCCTTTTCAGTCATTCTGCAGCCATTTTGGAAACTGTGTCAAAACAGTTTGTGGATTTATGCAAAACTGTTTTCCCCTTCCGAAATAGCACCGCTAACAGCTAGAAAAGGGTGAGAAAACTACGATTGCTGCAATTTGATACACTGTGGCTAGCATTTTGACAAATCAATTTGTACTTTGACAAACTTTGATTAGCATCCACTGCAAGCACTCAGAACAAAATTGATTACATCAAGTGTTGAAGACCTACATGTGTTAAAAGTTGTAGAAATTTGTGAATAAAGGGATTCATCAAGGATTGGTTATCATTTGTGCTGGTTTTCATCATTATTGTGATCAGAAAATCATGACTTCTCCAAGGATTGTATGGAAGTAAGTACTCTACATGGTTATATGTACTGTACATGCACTGTAAAAAAAACTACAGTGTTAGTAACACCAACCTTGTATCTATCTATGCAGGAAAACACTGGAAAAGTGTTGAAAGAAGCACCAGCTATTAAAGCATGTGACACCAAATACACTGGGTGTTTACTCAACACCAGTGACAGTGAGTGTTGTTTCAACACTTCTCAAGTGTTTGCTTGTATACATGTGGATACTAGACCAGTGTAAATAAATGTGGTGGTTTTGTGAAGTGTATAGAATCGGTTGATTTCCCACCTTCCCAATATTGTGGGTTTTCTGATAGATTTAAAAAAAACATGTATACTGTTGCCAGTTTAAAAGCAAAGTACAGTCCAACCTGTAATAGTGGTTACTTGTCTATAGTGAAAAGATGTCTTTAGTGGCTTCCATAATTGCCTCCCATTCAAAGGGAATTGGTCCTCCGTCAAAGGAACTCTGCGGGACAGCTTTTTGCTGGTATAATGCCAAGCTGGTACATAACCAATAACTTATGAAACATTTTACATCTCGGTTAATCAGTAATAGTGGCTGACCATTTAGACAATAGAAATAACTCTGGTCTTTTTTAAAGTGGAGACTATGGCAGATTGGGGATTCAAACCCACAACCTTATGGTTTTGAGTCCAGTGCTCTAACCACTGGACTGCACGACCCGTGTGGCCTGCCAATGAAGGCCACCTGTCTAGTATAGATAGAGTGGCCACTCTATCTGTTTGCCACGGGTAATTGTGGGTAGTTTGATTGTAATATAATTGAGAAGGTACTGCCATCATTGCTTTGCATCATTTCATGATTTTTCCAGTTGTTTTCTCTCTGCCAGATAAATACAGGTCACAAATGCTTTAAAATGTGAATCATAAGCAAAGCACTTGTTCACGCATGGGCAAATGGTTCGCTTTTCCTTTCCAAAAAGCTGAAAGTGCAAAAGCTCTCAACTTTGCGAGAAGGCGGTAAACAATCCACTCTAAAATGACTGACAGCCATCATTGGGTGAAGTGCTTAAGCACTCTGCAGCGTGGCCAATAAATAATGCATTTTTAAAAAGTCTGAAAAAGGAGAAACACCTGCAAAGAATGCTTTTCTGGAAGGCAGTACAATATTATATCATAGGTATATTTTACAAGATTATTACTTGGTTACTACATATTTTGTGCAAGAATCCATATTTCAAACCCAACTTACTGTTTTGCAGTTTGAAAAAAATCTGCATTTAGGAAGGTCTTGCACGTAAACGGACATTTTCTTCTTTTGTTTTGATTCATACAGGTTAACCCATGAATTTCTAAAATGTAGTTGTAAAAGAAAAGGCAATAGATTAATTTTCCTAAATACTTGATTCCCAAATCCCACACCCTTTAAATGATTTTGTCCTAATAATCAATGTATGACTGTGAATATGTGTCTACAAGAAAAAAAAAACTTATATTTTGGTGACCATGATGCATGTAAACCAGAAAATATTTTACCCTTTCAGGGTAAATGATTTATTTTCGATACATAGACATATTCACCAACAGATTGGTTATTTTTAACTGTATGTTTTAGTATGATCCATGTTTTGACCAATCCTTTTTAAATGCAAGAGCATCCATTTTCAGTCAAATGCTCTCAAACATCTATTATCTGCCCTCGAAAGCCTTAAATCAAATTACAACTAGTATCAATGACTGTTAATTGGGAAATACCGGGGCGACGTGCCCGTGTGCGGCGATGGCAAACTTTATTGCGGGATAAAGCTTTTTGCACCAGTAAGTTGATTGATGCCGATAGGATTTAGATTGCTTACTGAGTATGAGTGGTTTCGGTATTTGCGATATCTGACGGTCTGTGTGCGTCAGCAAATTACTGAAGCCTTTTTGCTCCATAATATGATGAATTCCAAGTTGACTTTTGCAGTTATCTGTATAAAGAGAAGTCGAAACTATAAGTCAGTAGGACTTTGTTTTGAAAAAGCAGGATTGAACTACAATGTATTCTCAACGTTTTGTTGTTGCATTGAATTTGAATGAATTTTTTCATCATGATATTGATGTCACCCAATGCTGATAACTTGTCATGGTCGTTGGGTGCCATATTCCACATCGAATGTCCAGGGTTTTTTTTATGGAAAATGAAAATTGTCATGAACACATTAGTAAATGCCACTTGGGAATTGCAAGAAGTGAAATGTTCTACACATGTAATATTAGGCCTATACATTTCCAATGAGGAAGAGGTGGTGATGACGGTGATGGAATGATGATGATGGTGATGGTGATGGTGATGGGAATGATGATGGTAATGATGATGATGGTGATGACAATGATGATGATGATGGTGATGATGATGATGATGCTGATGGTGATGATGATGAGGAGGAGGATGATGATGATGATGGTGATGATGATGAAAGTTTGTTGAAAACCCATCCAAAAATGAAATGTAAACATTTCTGTTTATTTTTTATTGTCACTTCAAGAGCTCTATGATTGAAAATTGTTCAGTTTGATTACAGACTTTCCCTTTTAATTTTTTTTTCTAGTTTAAAATAATGTGACTGAGTGTAATACCACCTCTTAATATAAATAAAATCAGTGAACTTTTACCTAACCATCAGACAGACTTTTGGTTCCAAAAAATGCCAAACTAAGCATTGCTATATTGCATTGTAGATGTTTTATTTCTTTTCTTTTTTTAAAGACAAGATAAGGGGAAAAAATCAGAGTACCTCTCCAGCATTAAATGACAACTACAAAGACCTCATTACATGCCCTCATCCATCAAGTTCCGCACTTTTGCATGCCTCATTAAGTATACCCATTGAACTCCAGACTATTTTGAAATTTTTTTTGAATGGCTGATTTATACAAATCTATTTATAGCACTCTCAACAAAACATTGTGGCAGCTTTGACCTGTATTGTGATTTGTTTTTGTTACCTTTGACAATTGGAAGAAGAATTAGACAGACAGCTCTCTTGAATACTAACTTTTCATATGTACATGTAGGTGTATATTTGGCGATGTATTACAAGTTTTATGGATGTCGTGACAGTCATTTAAACAAATTTCAAAACGTGGCTAGAAAGTTTTGCAAATGTATGTTATCAGTTACGTTTACTTCACCATCTGATTTATTATTGGTTGGCGCTTTATAGTTATGAGAAAAAGAAGGGGAAAATTAAAAGACCTTTTTTTGGTGGACAGACAACACAAAACCACCCTTTAAAATAGCAAATTATAAGGTATGGATTTTATCAATTTTTGTTTTGAATACAGATTTGTGTCTATATGCTTGATACCATCATCAGTGGATCGAGGGGATTTATGAGATCCCTGTAATACTTTTTTTGCCAGTATTTCGGTTCTATTGAGTGATTTAAAAAAATTCTTTTGCAGCAATTGTGTCATGCATGCTGGGTGATTTTTTTTTCGTTGTCAAAAAGTTTGAAAAAAGCCCCCTTTTTAATGGAATATTGAATCCACCCCTACTTGTACTTGCAGATTGTGATCTGGTTGCATTCATTTGCCTTGGGGAGGGGGGGGGGTGGGCTGTGGTGTAGCTTAGGGTCAGCCATGGTCTTGGATCTTTAATAGACCTTTACTTGATCAAGTGAGTTAACAAAACCCAAACATTTCCCTTTGGAATACATCTGTAAATGTATCATAACCAGTACACCATGATGCAAAAGTAGCCTATATGTAACATTGCTTATTATAACTCACCATAAAACCTGTTTGCTGTAGGCCTACATGCACATACTGAATCAGAAATGCATATATATGAATTAAATCAGGTCCTTGCCATTCACTTATTTTTCAATATATGTATATGCAATCATCTATTCTAATTTCCATCTCATCAATGGTACACACGACATTCACACAAATTTTGTAAGGACTAAGCAAGACCTGTACATTGTGTTGGACGCTCCTTGATTGTACAAGAATCATTTTGCTTAATTGTTTAACATGAGAACTTCAGAGAAACCCTTATCTAAACTTGGACTTTGCAATTTCTTTGACATTCACATCCTTTGCAAAATTTTCATGATCCCCATAGAATTGTTGCGTTCATAATTTTCATCCCCCCCCCCTTTATATTGTCAACTACTGGCAATGGAAGCGCACAAAGCTCTGCAGACCTCCCAGGTCCTTTGGATACCTTCCGCACTGCCCCATAAAATGTTTACAACCCTTAGCTGTTTGCCCTTGGAAGGTATGTACACAAAATTTGGAGTTGTATCATTCAGCAAGCTAAGCGCAAGCTCACGGTCTGACTACTCCAGATCCCGGAGAGAACAAATAATTACACTTTGGACGTTGTTACAGGTAGTTCAACTGTTGGGTTTGACCTGGAAGTTTGCTTCTTAAAAAGTGCATTGTTTCCCAGATCTTCTTCTTGTTCTCTTCATACATGCAATCAAGTGTTTGTTTTATCGTAGGTGCTAGCCTAGAATTTGGAGACGCCTTGATCACCAGCAAAGAATTTCAAGGTGTTTACATGTATGTAGTAGCAGGCTTGCTCTTGGGCATGGTATTCTTGTGGAAAACCTGTGGAATCTTATTTTCATGTGCTTGTTAGTGTTGGCATTTGCCATCGTGGAGCTTCGCAGATCTTTGATGAGTAGCGATGGCGTGAATTAGTGTTTATTGGATTACTGTTCTAAGGATTCATCGCATATGGTTTCATTGGCTGGCTAATAAATATTCTACAAATGTATTCAACCTTTGGTCATGGTGTGTGTATAAGAAGATGTAGTGTGTGTTTATTTTTTACTGCATTTTGAGATAAGGTGTTATTTAAACTATTTCTTGTGATTGACCAAGCTGTTGTGGTGTTTTTCAGTTGTTTCAAAATTGTAATACTGTACGGTACCATATTAATTGAAGTTTCTGTACTGTAGTATCAAAAAGAAACATGATGTTTTGGATTTGTCGTTTACCAAGTTTTATGATTTTATGATTATATTTTAAGGTTTTCATTCCTTGAAGTTACACTTTATGTAATACGATGTAATAAACATATACATGTTCAGAGCGATAACATTTTATATGGTGATCCAGTTAATCAAACATGACACTATATTTTATTAGGGCTTGATTTTTTTATTTGTCCTGGCATAGTATTGAGTCAAAATGGCGAAAGGGGATACACGTAAGGAGGTTTTTTTTTTACAGTGCTCTGTTTTTGGAAAATTTCTAAGTAAGGAAAGGGAGAGAGCCCCAGCTCCACAATTTATATTTTTTTAAATTAATTATATATCGAAATGAATTGGTGCGCAGAAAGTCACATTAGCCATATATGTAAAATAAATTTAAAGTCATAATTTTAAGATTATACAGTGTATAATACAACAATCAAATAAAGACACCACCATTGGAGAGGGGGGAGGGCTGCACCCACACCCCTTCCCCATGGCAACCCTCCCCCCCCCACTTACATGTATGCCAGAGTACATTGGCTGATACAGTAACATTTTCTTTAAGAACCACAGTAAAAGTATCCATTTGGCATTCTCAGCGACGGGCGATAGTAGGTCCATGTCCTAGATAAGAAGTTCTTGATGCATGATTGTCAATTGATGGTGACAGGAGCCCAAGCCAGGAGAAGATGCACTCCCACGAGATGCTTATAGAATGGAGAGGAATATTTGAGCACCTGTGTTTTGCATATTCCCCTCTCCTCTTAGCTTTGGAGCTGCTCTATTCATGCAAAAATATACTTGAAATGTGTGGATTTCATATCACGATGCATTTTCCTCTTTAACTTTATGTTCAGTTTTTAGTCTTTTAAATAAATGTGGAGGTGAATTTATTAGATAGGCTTTAAATTTATCGATCACCAGATTGCTTCTTTTCATAATTCTGTTGAAAACTTGAAACTTTCTCAAGTTCTCATAGGTGACATTGTTATGTTTATAGCAAAGCTAAAGTCAATTGAGTATTTTCTGCAACTTCTTTGTCAAATACATTTTAACGCTTAATCTATCAATACTTTACACTAGCAATTTTCATCCTTTTTTTAGAAATGGTTTTCAAATTAGCGCATTATTTCTGATTCGGCAAATTATCCTGATCTGAACAATCTCAAGATTGTTTGAAATGGAGAAGCAATTATCGCTCTAGTTCGTAGGATTAATCTAGAGATTGCAATCTCAAGTCAACTTAAGATTATTTGCAAAATAGCGCGCTATTTTTCAAATTATCCCGCTAATTCGCAGGTGCAGACGCACTTGGGATTATTTATACACGGTGTCGGACCATAATGCATCGATGCCTCGCTCGAGCAGGAATCGCTCTTCTTGCGATGGTGGAGACGGGGTTTCTTGAATCTCGAGATTAATCGAGAAGAGGGCCGATTGGGCTAAAATCTCGAGGTGGAGCAAACTCGGGCTGGTGCAGCACCGCCTTCAGATGTTTGAAAGCGAACGTAAATCAAGTGTTGATCTGCAGCACAGCAAATACCCTCACCCAATCCATTAAAAAAAGAAACCATTTACCATTTTGTATCTGGTGAAGATGTTGAGCTGGTACCATTCTATTTATTAAGGCTACCCATTATTTACTGTAACCCATTTTTTAAGGTTTATGTACTGGTAGGCAAATGTAAAATAGACTAAAAAATGACAAAAAGTTGACACTAGGACAAGTAATAAGTGCATGTTGTCAATAGAGTATGCAATGGTGGATCCAGGATTTTGAAAGGAGGGGGGGTGGGGGCAAAGAGTGCATTTGTAAAGAGGGCCACTGGCAGAGAGGACCGTTTTCTTTGATTTTAAATCGATGCTCAATGGGAAATTCTCAAAATAAAGAGTGGGCGTGCATCCCTTGCATCCCTGCTTGGATCTGCGAGAGGATTATGTAAACTGACTGAAAATCCTTTCCTGTTCATGCTCATGTCGCATGCACTTTTAATTTTTACATATGATAAAGTGCACCATCCATCCTAAGGCCTTATGGCGTGCATTCTTATCAAAAGGAACATCGTCGGTGACATATCTCATATTCCAATCTCCCTTTATTACTCCAGTATTAGATTTTTCTTCTCAGCGTTTGGGAGGATAATGCACATTATGGGGAATTTTGTAGTGCGGCGAGGTTGGAGGGGCTTCGGGGCAAGAAAGCATCTGGTTGCGGGTTGTTATTAGACGCCGGAAAACTGTCACATGAGTTTTAAGGTCATTGAAAAATACTGATCTAGGATTGAGTAACAGAAGACCTACCATATGCACATCAAGAAGGTAAAAGGGTATTAAGTTAGTCCGACAGAATGAGATCATTGATTATGAGTATGTTGGTCCATAATTCAGGGTGCTACATAACTTTTTAGAAGCACTTGCCCAGTCAGGCTAGTAGATTTTTAAATGTATTTGCCCACAAATCTATTTCACTTGCCCGAAAAAATCCTTGAAAAAAAATGTTTTACCTCTTCAAAAGAAACTTGTGCGATTTTATAAACCATTGACCACCTTCTCTCTTTTGACATGAACTTTCTACCTTGTTATTGCATTTCTTTTTCCAAAGTGATTTTATCTTGCCTGTCATAGCGCCATGACCAAAATTAGGGTCAATATCATATCATATTAACCCTAATTTTGGTCATTCTACTGTGAGAATTTTGCTTGCCCGATTCGGGCAAGGAGTTTTGGTCTTTACCTCATAACACTTGCCCGACTAACTTTTACTTGCCCTGGGCAATCGGGCAAGTGCTTCTGTAGCACCCTGTATATGAGATATCTGGTTCTCATATTTTCTAAATATTATAAGTCATTCTACAGCCTTTTGTCTTAGGGCCTATATTGTATGTATGGTTGTTGGTTTTTTTCTGTTAGGTTAGCCCACCAGTGCCCCTGGTTGCACATTCCCCTATTTTGATGAAAGGGTATGAAAATCCAGAATATTTGATAAAAATACTGGGGAAAGTTTAATAAAAAAAATGATAAAATCAATATAAAATATGAGAATCTTAATCTTTTAAAAAAGTTGTTATGCTGGGATGCCCTATGCGAGCAATTCCACATGTTCATGTAATACAAATTCAATACATGTGTAAATTGTTGCAATCTTGCACATTAATTAAATTCAGCAATCAAAATAATTAATATTCTCCCTTACCTTCAAATTAGATAAAGGCAATAGTTCTTGGATAACATCTATATAATAATAATAATAGGTATCAGTGGTGCAATATTGAAATCTTGAACTAAAGAAGAATACATGTACATGGAAACAATTGTCGTTATTTTCAAAAAAAAAATATTCTGCATGCAAAAATGGGTGTAAAATGGTATGTCTGATGATATATGCCATGCACAAATTAAATTAGTTTTAATTTTTTTTGAGGAAATTAAATTTCAATAAATTCATAAGTATATTATGGGGGAACTACAGGTACTCACATGTGATTTCACAATTATCAAAAAGAACTAATTTTTCGGTTAACCTTTGGCAGATTTTATATAACCTTCACTAATATTTTTCACCATTTCCTCCTTAAATTAAAGCTAACTTACAGGTATCTCCAGAGTGAACTTCCCCTTTAAGGACAGTTTATGTGGTAAGGGTGTGTATCTGATTTTGCAAGACAACATGTAAATTATGTAGAATAATTATATCATTAAACCATGGAGCTACCTCCCTGATTAAACAAACCACATAATGCATAGTAATGATGTTTTATTTCAGTTAGAATTCTTGTCTTCTGTTGACTGTACTTTCTGTTTGGGTTGTGGTCTAGTTCTACAAGAACAAACCCTTAATTGGCACTTGATTATTACAAATTGGTCTTGAGGGAATTCTCGCACAATTTACAAAGTTGCTTTGTTTGGAGAAGCTGCAGTACACACATTCCCATTGAGTTCGGTAGTCTGGAGCACGTTTTGACGTATTGAATCCAGGGGTTGGGAGTTCTGCACTCTTTGGAAAACCTGTCTCGGACCAGTTTGGTGTTTACTCTGTGTTTAGAAAAAACATCAAATTAAGCTTCAAATTGCTTGTAATGTGGCACTGGTATTTACCCAGTGCAATTAATCACGGAAGCATCGAACCGTACACTGTCTGGTTGATTGAAAAATGCGGGTGTTCGCGTCCGTCCTCCACTATAAAAGTCTCCGTAGATGCAGGTTACACGTAGGCGGAGGTGGGTCGCTCGGCGGGACAACCATCCTAGCTAGGATATGTGCGTTAAATGTACGCCGACAGGCGATGAGCTTCAGACTGGAAATGATGTCCAATTGATTAAATATCATGCCCAACCTCCAGCCCGATCATGCAGAAATTGTATGCATTGGCCCCATCAGGGTCTTCCATCTTGTATGGGAATGTCCTCAGACATCCAATTTGGTTGGCAACAAAGTTGACCTTGTTATGTTACATCACCATCATAATTGGGTTGTAAGTAGGGTCTAATGACTTACAGAGAGGGCGATAGTAAGAACTATTCACTCCTAACATCACATGCAGTACCTTTCGCACAGTGTTAAAACCCCTCAAGGTGATTGTCAAGTGTGATTGGACTTTAAAAAATGTAGGCCTACTATTAGATGTGGGTTATGATACTAGTTCTCAATTTGAACTCATGTGCATTATTTGTTTTATAAAATATTGATGTTAGTCCATTATAATCATTGTCATCCTCATCTAAATGTCATGACCAGTGTTGATTGATACTTTGCTTACATTACTGGTCAAAGTTGTGTGTAAGGCACAGTAAAAAGAAAAACACTAAATTTGTAATTTTTTAAAATTATAATTGATTTATTTAATGAAAGTGAAAGGTTGAAGTGAAACATTAAGTTTAATGAAAGTGAAAGGTTGAAGTGAAACATAAAGTGTGAACAGTGCACATCTGATGATAAACATGACCATCAATATTATATGAACAGATGGAGTAGAAGTCTTCAGGGTCTAGATGGGTTGATTTATCAGAGAAAGTGATCGCCTTTATTGAAGTGATCATGGTTAAAATGGGACTTCAGGCTTAAAGGGGAAGTTTACCCTGAAGAAAACTTTGCTGTAAAAATAGCAGAAAAAATAGTAAAAAATATTGGTGAAGGTTTGAGGAAAATCCGGTAAAGAGTAAGAAAGTTATTAAAGTTCAAAGTTTTGGATTTGTGACGTCATAAACGAGCAGCTGCCCCATGTGTTATGTAATATAAAATGCATGAATTTCAAATTGTGTATGGTTCCTGATGACTTAATTTTGTTTTCTATTCATGATCGGGTGTGAAATGATTTGTCTATTGATATACAAAAGGTACAGTGAAAACCATTTTCAATTTTCTGAGAAAATGGCATTTCATTAATTTTCTACTATTCGCTATGTAGGAATGCTGCTCGCATATGACCTCACAAATCAAATAATTGAAATTCTAATAACTTTTTAATTATTTGATGAATTTTTCTCACACCTTCGGCAATATTTTTCATTACGTTTTCTGCTATTTTTACAAAAAACTTTTATTCAGGGTTAACTTCCCCTTGTCAACACTCTCTTCCTATGACAATGGATCCTATCAGATACCATAACTGGGGTGGATACATAGTAGTACCCACATTGGTCAAACCATGGACCATGGTCAAACTTACTACTTTGTAAATTGGTCTAGTCTTGATGTATATATCATTTTAAGCAATATACACATTTCTCCAAGTCAAATTAAACTTGGGAATCAGTAGCCGGGAATAAATTTCATTGGAGTCGAAGTTTCCCCCTCCTAATCTTAATTTTTCACCCCTCCTTTTTTCTATCTCTCTCTACCTCTTTGTTTCAAATCCTGTCCGTCAGTTCTGTTTATCTCCCTCGTTCTCTCCTGATACATTGTTATTGATATTAGGTGTCAGGACAGCACTTTTCGTGATTGCTGTCTTCAGTGACTGTTTTCACACCCATAAGATCAAAAAGATATCTGCAAATTATTAAAGGTTATTCAGGCCCCAAAATACCCGACGATGTTTTCACACCTCCCAGATAGGAAAATATCTTTGAATTAAATTGTTACGACCAAAAAATGCCTGATGTATTTTGCGCATTTACTTCAACCAGATAGGGAAAATTTCCATGAATTATAAAAAAAAATTGTTCAGACCATGAAATGCCTGCCAATATATTTTGTGCATTCACAATAGCCTTTAATAACTAGTTGAAGTTATACCCTTAGTACAAGCATGGACCTATTAAAAGCCTTGTTAGTAGCCCGCAAGAAGACTTTGCATGTCTGTATTTAACACTATGGAAGCATTCTTCTTTTAATTGGCAGGCACACACCTTTGGCTTTTGTAAAGTGCATAATGCTGAGTCTGAAGAAATGAGACTAGGTTACAGGGTTTGGGGTCTAGTCTCCTCACAAGACATGGTTTTATTTGTTAATTGTCAATTTTGAGTCTGTTTGAAAATCATTCTTGCCTGATATCACAAGTTATCATACTGTACTTTCACTCTGCGAGATAAACATGAGTCGGTGTCCTTAGATGTGTTGCAAATGTCCCCATACACTTGGAAAGTATCTGTTCAAAAACATAATGGTTACCTTTTTCTTGGAGGGGGGGGCATTCAAGGATAGATTATTGTTACATTCAAACTTTTCAAAGAAAAATTGCTGAAGAGATTATCTTGCACCCTTTAAGAACAAGGATAAAACATCCAATCTAATCTTTATTCAAGATTAGCCCATTCTAGATTAAAGTAATCATTTGGAAAGTGAAGTTTTGTTAAAAAGAAGAAAAGCATCATTGCTTTCTGTTCAGAGGATGAAACAATCATTAATCATTTCATATCAAGCAATTCATGACACTGCTCTGTGTAAAAAAAATATATGAAATCCATTTTCACCTTTTTTTTGTGGGGGTCGTGATGAGTTCAAATTGCCAGAGAAACCGGGAAGAGACATTGCGACTCCATAGAAGGATATGTGGTGTCATCCATAGGCATCGGATATCAATTAAAAAGGCAGCAGTATGGATGATTTCAAAGGCTGTTTTTCTGGCCCTATCCGTCAATACTTGTGCATTAGTGGCAGTATCTTTCTGCAGAATATCTCTGGTTTGAATGAGTTATTTCTTAAAGGGGAATTTCACCCTGACAAAATGTTTGTTGTAAAAATAGCAGAAAAAAATTATAAAATATGGGTTAAGGTTTGAGAAAATTATCTATCAAGACATAAAAGGGTTATTAGAATGTCAATTATTTGATTTGTGGCGTTATATGCGAGCAGCTTTCCTACATATCATATGGTAAAAAAGCAATGAAATGTAATTTTCTGAGAAAATTGAACATTGTTTTTAGTTTACCTTCAGGAAAAAGACAAAAAAAAACTTTTCCTCAGGATGAAATTCCCTTTCAGGAAAGGAAGAGGGAACTAACCAACACTGACTGTGTGTAATAACCAGGTAGTCTTAAAGCTAAATGATAGTAGTTGCAGTAAAACACTTATTTCATGAGAAAGTCTGTAAAACCAAGGTAAGTATGACTATATCATTGTGGATCTAGATCTGGTACAGTTACATAAACTGAACTTTGTGAAATCATAAAATCTAAGCTGATATACAATCACACTGAAGATCGCCAACACAGATAGGCACACGTGGGACAGTGTATTATTATTGCTGGAATAAAGACCCGACTGAAGTGACCAAATCCGCGCTTATTTTGCTTATTTCTCAGCAATTACACAATTTCTTTCAGAATCCTTTGGCACACATTTTTTATTCATACAAACAGACACTTGGGTGGTCATTATATTAGATTCTGTAAAAAGTCATTTTGAGATCGTTACCAGAACTGGAATTTACCTTTAAAATACACCTTTTGAAATAAGTAATAATGAAAAGGAGAATATATTAGCCTACAGTTTTATTTGTAAAGAGAAACAAATGGGTTTTGATACGAAAATGACTTGTTTTGCTACTTGGTAAACAGAAACACCTTGTCGTATGATACCCTTTTCATAAACCTATCCTCCAATTAGCCGCCTTAGAGTAATGCGGATAATTCAATAAAAATTGCGTTCACAAACTCCGAAAATAAGCCGCATTATTTTTAGGAGCGCCCGTCCTGAAAAAAGGCGGATAATCGTCATGACAACTGGACACGCCCCCTCCGATGCGGTTGCGTTGGTAAAGGGTGACCTTGTGACCGCACCATGGCAATTATCCGCATTATTTGGAAATGCCTTCATAAACTCAAAATCTTGTCCCGATGCTGCTATTATGCGGATAATAGCAGCATCAAAATAATGCGGATAACTCTGGTCCTCCTCCAATTTTACGACCAAATTATGCTGCTATTAGCCGCATAATTGGGTTTATGAAAGGGGTATAACATTTACTGCTTTATGCTCATCATATTGATGCAAGGACTGAGTATCTTCAGGAATGGTGATACTCTGGCACATTTTGAAAATGCAGAGCCACAACAGGGTTCAATAATCTCTATTTACCTTTCAAATCGAGGATGTATCTGCAGACCACGTCACATAATGTGGCCTCCCTCTTAAACGTGCCTCCCATAATGGAGTATCAATTTGGAGAACGCTCCCTGAAAAATCTGTCGTGACGGCAAATGCCACTAGAAATTCTTGCACAGAACAAAAAAGATGCCATTCCGTCTGTGTACAGAGTAATTTAGAGCTTGCATTGGTTGTGGGAATATTTATAATACCATGTCACTATGATATTCGTAGCAATTAGAGTCATTTATCTTTTGTACCCCTTCGAAATATCTTTATTTACAGTTTACTTAATATTTGAAAAATATCAAACCTGTATTAAAATTACCTAGGGAAATCATTTTGTTCTGACTTGTACTGTATACTTAAATGAAAAAATAACCTTTTGAGGTTTAAAATATTTGTTTTCAATAAACAATTGGATAATTTTCATAATCTTGCTTTAAACATCATGATGAACATTCATCATCCTTATTGAAAAAAAATAGTTTTGATCATCCTGTAAACATTTTGCCTCTTGGCTGCTCATAGTGTCTGTTGCATATTTTGGCTTGAAATTACATTTTTTTAGTGTTGAAAATGATTCAGTGAGACAAGAATATAATTTTGCTCTTTTTCATCAGTTTCCTAGTTACAGCACACCCATATCAAAAATTAATGAGGATGCATTCCAGCTATATGTTCATGTATTAGGCTATAGAAATATGATCTAAGATTTGAATAAAATGTAAAAAAATGCAAATATAAAACAATTCCATGGTACAATGATGATAACTTTGACATACGAGTGTGTGAATTTAGATAGATTATCATAGATTTAAGACAGTTGAAAACTTATTTGTATCTGGTATAGATGTAGCCTTCAAGTGTTGTCAATTGATCTACAGTGTAAACGCTGTGATGTAGTGTACTATAACATTCCTAAATGTCTTATATGTTATTAATATTATTATTGCCATAGTAGTTCAGTGATTGCAAAACAAATCCAGATATGGCTGTGAATAGAGATCAGCTGATTATCAGATTTAGATTTAAACATTTTGGATTCTAATATAAAGCAAAAAGATTTGAATTTCAATTGTTTGAGCTTTGAAACTTGACCTTCAAGATTAAAAATGGATAAAATTTTGGCTGGTCTCAATTTACAGGCTATCTGAATTCATTTTAAATCATTGACATTTATAGTGTAGGTTAAACCAAGCGTTTTTTTTAATTTGAATCTAAAAGATTAATGATAGTTTGCTAAAGATTTTAAATAAATTTGGAGCGGTTACAAGTAGTGACCAATCGGACATTAGATTAAGACTTCAGTCTTGTGAATTTGAATTCAAAACTAAATGATATTTGTATTCAAATCCATTTGGGATTAAAAAATAAATCATTAAAGGATTAGAAATTAACCTAATGTTCTGCCCATCATCCATCAACAGCTAGTCTCAATTGATTTTTGTTGAATCTTTGGAATTTCAATAGTTTGTAACTTTGTAAATACATATAGCCCCAGAAAGCACCACACCTATTAAAAAGGTTTACCAAACTGGGCCCCGTCTTAAAAAGAGTTACAATTGATCCATTCAATCTCAACTGTATGGAAATCTATCCATACCACAATTTTTCCTCCGGGAAATTTGCAACATGTCCATAGTAAACAAAGAGAATCACACTGAATCTTCAAGAGAATTATGAGTGCATGAATATACATCATATCTAGAAATGATTTTGAACAAATTTGCATTTTAGATGTTGGGGTTGTTGGCCGTCCATAGTTGTGGTTGATCAGATTAATTGCAACTCTTTGTACGACAGGGCCCTGTACTTTCATAGCTGGGAGTGGTTTGCTAATGACCTAAATGGTAAATGAGCTGTGTATGTCATTATAATAATGTGTTAAGTTGATCACCCCCCAGGGTAGGGTAGAACCGCATCATTGATGTTGCATTAAATCATGTAGTGTGCACAAAGCTCAATGATTGATCATACAGTTGATATTTATGATCGATTATGTATGATGGTGAGTGCAATCATTCATAAGAATGTGCCCTACGATCAGAAGCTTCGCACTGTGACACCGGGTCCCATGCTGTGTAATCTTGGTTAGATGTTAACATACTATGCAATTGGCTTTTCAAAGAGCTAGCAAAATATCTGTATCAGGCCCCTGGGAATGATTTTTTTCACTGGGGGTGCTGATTTAAATTTCAAATGCAAAGAAAAAAGGTTTTCTATACTAAATTGAGGTCAAATTGGTCCCGACATTGGATAAAATTGAAAAGCAAAGAAAAAGGGGTTTCATTACAAAATGAAGGTCATTTTTTTTTTTACATTTTTCAATTTTTACACATCTTCCAGAATGCCTTGGGGTGCTGCCTATGGAGTATAATACACACAGCACCCCAAGGAAATCTTTTGGGGTTCATCAGCACCCCACTTCCCGGGGCCATTATCTGTATAAGGTTATCTACATGGGATGAAAAGGAGAGAAAAAAAAACTATATTGCCTTAGTTTGGGGTTTGAGTTACCTACCACTACAGTTATGTTTGCAAAGGGATGTGGCTGTGTTCACATCTTGGTGAGATAAAATTATATACAAATGATGCATGTGTGCAGGTTGAGGCTGTGTTTACACTATTCTACTAAGCCGTAAAGCTTTAAGTGCTCTAGCTTGAGAAAAAGCCCCAACAAGAGTGGGATAGAAGACATGAATGACTAAAGACTCTTACTCTCTAATTTTTCAACTACTCATCTCGAGGCCTGTATTGAAAGTCAATTTTTGATGCACGTGTACACGGCATGTTATTCGGTCGTGTACACGTTGTAAAAACTGTGAGAGCGAGTTATGTTTTCATGTCGACACGGACCCCCATCAACATGTCATAAAAAGGGTCTATATAGCCTAAGTCACGCTTGTAAAGCTTACCTGAGAAGTTTGAAGTATCAATCCACACAAATTAAAAGTTTACCCAGCTTAGCAACGCATTAAATTAATAAAGACTGCTTAAGAAAATCAGTGCAGGGCCCTAGCTAGCGCCGACGCTCGTTGGATGCGCATTTTGTATACTGTATCGTACATGCATGCACAGATTGCTGCAGAATTAAGTGTAACTGAAGTTATCGATTGATTTTCATTATTTTGTTGCCAATTTGAGGAGCGTTTGTTTGTAGGCTTGTAGCACATGTGTACGAGCGTATAACACGTAAGTTGTGGCAATGATCGCTGTCGCAATTGGTGATTCTCAAATTGGCTCTGAGTGTGATTGAGCAACGCTTTTGAGCTTTCGAGACCGGAGCAGACCCATTTCGTGGTACAATAACTTGAGTCTCCAGAATGTGGATTAAATCGGCGATTTTGGAAGTGAACTCACTCTAGATTAATTGCAATATATTGACATATTAGTGATTAAAACATGTACAGTGTCTGAGAATTAAGATTTAATGTGAGGCTGTGAGCTTGTTCACTGACTTTGTAGTCCCATGCAAGCTTTATGCAGATGCTACCGTGTACACGGTGATGGAATTTAGTACACGTGTACTGACTTGACCGTGCGTGTACACGTGTACACGTGTACCCGAAACGGGCCTACTTATCTCGATGACATTGATTATTGAAATCCTATGTTCCAAAAACATTTTTCTCTGTTTTTAACACCAGAAATATATTGTATTTCTCTTATACACATGTGTAAGTTGGGATTTCTGTCTTTCTTGCATGAATTCATAAAGGTTAACAGCTTTGTTAAAATTGCCATTACAGCAACTACCATGGTAACAGGGCTTGGTAGTGAATCGCGATCAAGGTTTCATGTTTCAGTAATGGAAACTCAACCATGGTATCATTCAGCGATTTCATGTGATGCTCTGTCAAGCTGAAGATGTTTATGAACATACAGAAGTTGGTCTGACTTCGGGCTTTGGAAGGTGACTTCTGGCACCCGTTTCATAAAAACTTACATATAAAGATATGTAAGTTTTTATGAAACGGGTGCAGATATGTAAGTTTTTATGAAACGGGTGCCAGAAGTCACCTTCCAAAGCCCGAAGTCAGACCAACTTCTGTATGTTCATAAACATCTTCAGCTTGACAGAGCATCACATGAAATCGCTGAATGATACCATGGTTGAGTTCCAAACATTTTTATTTATATTTTTTTATATTTGTTGAATAGTTTGCACTATTACGGGCACATTCTTGACTGAGCATTCCATATTCTATTGTAATTGTTTACTTCGAGTATGGTTCACCCACCTCTTGAATAAAACATGATTCAGCCTTGCTTTGTTTGATATTGCTTATTGGTGTTTAAACTTGTTCAAAACAACGCAATGTACTTTTTTGTTTTAAATATATTATTCATGTTTTATCTCTCTGATGCCTTATCTCTAAACACCTCTTCACTGCCCTCTGAAAAAGGTTTTTGGATTGGATTTAAAAGATTGGGCTGCTTTCTGTTTCTGTTAAGACATTAAGATTTTGGCAGCAAAGACTTGCTGAGTTTTCATGAAATAGCACCTCCATTCATACGTTAAAGAAGATAGAATGGGTGGTTAAGAATTTAAAGGGAAGTTTACCCTGGAGAGAAATTTATTGTAAAAATTGAAAAAGCAGAAAAGTTATTTTCAAAAAATATTGCTGAGGGTTTGAGAAAATCCATCAAAGAATAATAACAAAAGTTATTCGAATTTTAATCATTTGATTTGTGACATCGTATGCAAGCAGCTTTCCTACATATCCTATGGTAAAAAATCAATGAAATGTTATAACTAGGATACATGTATGCTTAGTGCTTTGTATTTCCATTTGAATCCATATTTGTGATTCCACACTCTAAAACAAGTCATAATGACTCGATTAATAGTCAGCTAGGTGCAACAGTGGTCTGTCTGGTCTTTTACCGATGACCGCTCTACTCACAATTGACTAGAAATATTATGTAATGACTAACATAACAGCTGTGTCCAGCTGACCCTTTCATCTAGTCATTTCTATCTGGTTCGTTCCTAGAGTGCAGCTTCAAAAAGTAGTATCATGGACCGTAGTAGGATCCATGGTAGTATGAACACATCCCACGTCAGTTCATAGTAACATACTGTTGATTGACTGTGAGTCAATGGAATATTTCCCATTCTCCGGGAATCTCCTCTAGACTTCCTGCACTTGTGATTACCGGATTGATTGACTAGGAGTTGTAGCTGGCGTGAGGACAGTCATCCCAGGAACTTTGAAAATGTTGTTGGTACTCTTGATGTCTCAATTAAATGCTCCAAAATTTATCCTGCAGTAGCACTGCTCATCATCCGATACCCCTTCTTTGAGTGAGCTTTTTTTCCCTCCGACTTAACTCATTGACTGCTGAATTCTGCAATGCCTGTCGGATTTAGTTTGGGACTGCCTGGTTCCACTAGGCAATCGGCTTACTAGGGTGTGTTTATGCTTCGTTTGCGAGGACAGAATCAGCGATTTCAAACGTCGATTCAAAACGCCGATCGTAAACATGGTTCTGGGAGTGCTGTTTATGCTTAACTTTTCAGAGCAAATCATGATCTCCAGCTGGCTTCGCATCGTAAAGCGAGATCAAATTGGGCGCGTTTTTTTTAAAGTTTTTTTTCCGATTGTTGTTATTTATAGAGATAACATGGAGCAATATGACTGTATTTACTCGTGGATTTTCATCTCACCGGAAGCATGTACCAAATGACGTCATTTAAACACGTTTACGATCATGGTTTTGTTTATACTTCCCCAGAAAGCCTGATTCTGGTCAAACGACGTTTACAAATGCACCTTTTTGTGAGTTTACGATTGTCTTTTTGAAACAGCGTTTAAATGAAAGTAAGCATGGACGCAACCGTCTTTTGGACTAATCACGTTTGGAAACGCTGATTCTGGCCTGAAAAGTGGAAGCATAAACACTGCCTTATTCACTACATCTTGCGCTTTCCCACATTTAATGAAAACAGCTGTGCCCTATCAATTCAAACTGAAGGTTGCTCTTCCCTCCCAAAGTTGTCTCCACATCTTGATTAAACGGATGGTCCGGGCTGAAAATATTCATTTCTAAATATAGAGTAAAATTCACAGAACAAAATGCTGAAGATGTCATCAAAATTGGATAACAAATAAAATTATTGAATTTAAAAGTTTATCAATATTTTGGGAAAGAAGTTATATGCATTCATCATCATGAATATTCATTAGGTGGGCTGATGATGTTGTATCCCCACTTTCCTTTTTCTTATGTTATTACATGAAATCATAAATGTTTCATTTTTTCATACATGTGTAAATGATGTGTCTCCATTATGATGAAATAAGTTGCGGCAATAAAAAATAGTGTACTTAATCAGTTGTCAATCTAATTGTTCATGGTAAATTTTATTTTTATTAAACCTAATTTCAAATAATAAAATACAAAAGAACAAGTGGGAATATATGACACCATCAGCCCACCTAATGAATAATCATAAAAACGTGCCTAGAACTATTTCACCAGAAAAATGCAAATATTTAAAATTCAATAACTTTGTTATTTGTTATAAGAATTTGATCGAATTTTCAGTATTTTGCTCTGTGAATTTTACTCTATTTATTGAGATATAAATATCTCTAGCCTGGACCACCCTACTAAGAGGGGAGAGAGTTCTTAATCGTTGTTCGCTTCCATTTGGAGGAGAACTCTCAAAGTTTTGGGTGAAGTCTCACACCACGTTCTCTATCGCAATATTTAGAATGATTTTTTAAAAAAGCATTTGTGAGGTGCCGATTATCAAGTTTCCTATTCAGTGGAGCACTATACATTACCCCGGCTGTAGCTTTAGCTGCTGAAGGCGCTTGGTGCATTCGAGGAGTTAATCCTGCCAGGTACCATTTCACCTCACCTGGGTTGAGTGCAGCAAAATGTGGATAAATTTCTTGTTGAAAGAAAACACGCCATGGCTGAGATTCGAACCCGCGTCCCTCTCATTCAAAGACAAGAGTAGTAACCACTAGACCACGACATCCCCAATTTGATGCTTACTTTAATATAGATCTTTGAATAAATCAAAATGAGTGAGTTAGGTTGTTATGTATTAGATTGGGGGATATGAATGCTTTGTGATTTTAACAAAAAATTGAAAACTTTATTTCTGGAGAATTATTTTAGACGTCCTTGATCATGATTGAGTCCTTTAAGATGAACAAAAAAGTCAAGGTTAGTCGGTATTTAGGGCCATTCCAAAGCTTTTTGTCAAATTTGAATCAAAATATATTGTGGGGATTTGGTTGAAAGGAGTTTTTTTGTGATTTTCTCGATCATGCATGATCCCTATATTGGAGGAGATATATCGGCGCCCTTTGCTTCTCACAAAGTCGTGCTCATCTTATTGAAAGTACACTTACACGACATCTAAAGCAGTCTATTGCCAATACCATTAAATGCGATAGTACTTGACCTTTATTTTTCGGGACTTTCCGGATATGCCGACCTTTCTCGCAAGTGCGCCCCTGGAGACCGTAAAGTAGGCATATCCAAGAAAGATCAAATTAGACCTTACACCACCATCTTCATGGTAGCAGATCCCACTTTTCTTTTAACTGTATTTTTTTATTTGTCGAGGCAAGGATGTAGGACAAGATTCATTTATGGCTACCTTGATAAGTGTGACATTTCCAGTATTGGAAATGGTAGGAATACATAATGGATTTAGGGAAGGATATGATACCATCCCCGACCCGATCTACATTTCTTCTTATTCTTCCCATGTCACAATATTTGCTCACTCTCCTTTCTGTCATTTTTCTTCTCTCTGTCAAGAACGTAAACTGATTGCCACGTCTCATTACATATTCCATTCACATCCAATCTGAAAGATGATTAGGCCATATGGCTTATTTCATTCATCGTGATTCTCCCTACCCTTTAATGTAATTTTGATAAAGGCATTATGTTGTTATATTTGTTTCTTGGTCTATTTGAGCAGTTCAGAATTATTTCCAATAGCCCCGTTCACCATAGAGGCATGCATGTTTATAGATTTATTCGTGTTCCTCTCATTACCATGTAGTACACTCTTTGAAATGTTAGGGTGTTAGGTATTATGTATTTGTGACAACTTTTTTTGTACTGAAATTGAATACCGGTATGTTTAAATTATACTGTAGATGCACATAAGTATATATTGTACATGTAGAATTGGAAAAGAAAGAAGCAACCACAACAGACTTGTTCTTTTTTCAAACAGTTATTTATTTTTTTCTATATGTGTTTTATGTTTGTTTTATCTTTATATCACAAAAGAAATGAAATGATACAGTGTCCAGAAATGATTTTCCTTTTCAAGAAAAAAGTAAAATCATAGAGAAGATATGTCTTGCAGTCTTGACACAGATATCAAATGGCTGAAATTCATTGAGCATACATGCAGCTGGTATTGAAGTATCACTAACACAAGGCATTGATGATATTTTTGACATTCTGTGAGATATTATAATAATAAATAATCCCTGTTTATTAGTTTGTGTTGTAATTCCTTTTGATTGACATACAAGTGTGTTGCTTGGTACTCCTACTTTCTGTGAATGAAGAGATCAAAAGGACAATCAGAAAAAAAATACCCTCTGGAATCATTTCCGTTTAGAACAACTCTATTTTCCAACCCCCCCTCCCCCATGGAAGAGTACGAATGATCAGCATCAGATGTTGGCTTGCGTGCATGAGTGTGTGTGGCTGTGTGCTTGTAATAAAACTCAGTTGAGGAGTTTTCTCCACCGAGTCGACAGCATCGGAACACTTTGTGATAAATGACGTGATTGTGTTGCTGGAAGCTGGAGTGACATTCCACCGTTTGTAGCTGCAGACGTGCCAGGGTCTTGCCGGGGAGTTTGATCGTTACCATAGCACACGCAATCACTAATTTTCAGCATTATTCAACAAGGATATGTTGGAATCGTGTTTATCCCGCCAACATTCCCGATTCGATGTGCATTTCAATCTAAAGATGCAGAGAGACCGGCTGCGTTCTGCATTGATCTAATTGGTGCATTTTATTGTACCACCAAAGTATCTGTTCTGACATATCATTGGTCAAATACTTGATGGATGTTTTTTATTTTATTGCATATTATTTTGACATCACTGAAGAGCATAAATGAAATGTGATGTATATTTTAATCAGCTTCTTAAACTACCTTTGGCTAGTTTTCACATCTTGAAATCCATCTAAACGTGTTTAAGTGCTTCAGTTCATGTGTGTTTTTCAGATTGTGGTTGAACTATTATTCCATCTCATCTTCACTGTGATTGCATTTTTCTGATTTTTCTTTGATTGCCTTTGCAAATTCAATCAATGGCCGCGAAGATAGTTGTCCAGATATCCCTGGGGATCAAAGAGCCTCAGAGTGATCAACTTGCTAAAGCCCCACCATCTTGTCAACAAGACATCTCTGTTCTGCATTACTGATATACCCTTTTCCAACGCCAATCTTTATTAATATCTTGGAAAAAATATGGAGAGCTCGACTATCATATTGATTTGTTTTACTCTTTAGAGCAAAAGTACAAACCCAAGGCGAACCGAACTTGATTGTCCGTTGTAACTTCATCAAGCGGAATAACGTTGGCTTTTCGAAAGCAGTTTTTCACGGAGGCATGGTTATCTATTGATTCCAGACAAGTGGAAATGATGGAAGGCAGTAGCTGCAATTAAGGAACAACTTAAATTGTACATTTCTTTAGTACTATGTGTTGGAATATTGCTTCATCTATTGCCCTGCATGTCATGGCCGAAGTAATTACTCTCTATGAGGGCAGCAATTGCAATTAAGGAAACAACTTATTGTAATAAGTTATTGTTGCTCAAGACTGTAATTACGATGTATTATCTTGCAAATCAAATGAGAGAATCACAAACTGCTCTTTGAGAAGGCAGCATTGGCAATTAAGAAGACAATTTCTCATACCAGTCGTGGAATACTGCACCAGCTATTATCCTGCAAAGTGAGCATTTATTGGAAATTTATTTGAAAGAAGCGAGCCATTTTGAAGGATATTTCATCAGGATCATCATCAGGAGGATATTTGGAGCCAAGATGAATCCCCATTACATACCTGGGAACCTGATCCCGATAAGACACAGGCAGCGCCTCAATCGCCCTCGCCGGGTGACACTGGCTAACGTCGATTTCGGGTAAATATGAAAGCTTCTCTCACTTTGAAAAAAAAAATGCACAGTGTGATAATTAATGAAGTTAATCAACCCTTGTTCGAACACGATGCTACATGTACATCGCTGAGCCATGGACGTATTTCCATGGCTCATGTGTTCGAACAAGGGTTGCTTCACCCAGGAAAGTGGGAGGTTAGAAACCGTTCAGACATGGTGATACAAAATGCACCACTTGCTCATACTGTACATGTGGATTAATATTTAAGTTTATCATAAAATTGAATTATTTTGGGGCTTGTATAAGAGCGTAATTTACTTCAATAACTGTTAAATGTCTACTTGAGCTTTATCATACAATGGCTGTTCAAGCCTTCAATCACTGGCAGATCCAGGGGGAAGGGAGCACTGCTTGTGCCCCCTTCCCCCCTTTGTGAGCCACACTTTTTTGTGGATGAAATTACCTTAAATTTTTCATGGAGACTTTTTTTTGTTTCATTTGCTTGTCAAATTTTCCTTTAGGAAAATGTGCCCATCCCCCCTTTGGAAAATCCTGGATTTGCCCCTGCTTTCAATCATTAAATATATATATTAATACATTCAAGGATCTATAAAGTTTATTCATTCAAGTTACCTGTGCATTTTTTAAAGGAGTTCTTTGCATTTTTCTCTCCTTCAGTGTGCAAAAATGATTATCAGTGAAATATGTGTTCTTTCGAAGAGAGCGCTTTGGTATCAGTTGCACTTGCACAAATCATAGTTTCACATCATATTTTAAGGCTACATGTACACTTGTGATGTTATGTTAGAATAAAGGCCATATTCTTGCAGTCTTCGTAGCAATGTTAGTAAGGGTTTGTTTTACACTTTTCTGCTATAAATCAACAGGCAGTACTGAGAGCCAAAAAGATAGATATAGGAGTGATAAATTGTAAGATGTTTGTACATCGATCTAAGCAAAGTAGACAGTTGACAATACATACAAAACGTAATTTCCTTTGCCATTATATTATCGGCCTTCGGTTTACTCTCCACCTCTTTCATGGAATGAAAAATTACCTGCAATTTTGTAAGATTACCCCATAATTTTGTTTTTTTTTGTTCAATTGTCTGTGTAATTGAAATCAATGCTTTGATCAAGTAAAGAAGTAGGTCTTTTCACTTTTCAGTATGTTGCTTGTCATGGTCTTCAAAATCACCCCCTTTTGCTCTTCCAAAGGTCTATTCTGGTTGATGTTCACAACTTTGACCAGGATATATGCCGATACTAGCTATTTTTTTATTCCATTTTCAAGTTGTTTGAACTATATTTACTTTAATTTGAACAAGAGGCTATAAAACATTGTTTGAGCTCCTTTCATAATAAACACTGGCTGATCACAATCGCTCGGCAAACATGTATTTCATGTTACCCAAAATAGTATTTTATTTTCCGCTGCATCATAACTCAGCTGTAGACACGTGCGTTTCCTTGACATAAGGTCACCGAACAATATAAAATTGGGTAATAAAATATCACCCTTTGCCCGTTCTTACACCGAATGTTTGCAATGTTTTAGGCTAAAGCAGGATGTTATGTTTTTGTCTGGAAAGTTTGGAAATGGATATTGCAATATATTTTTTGTAATGAAGTCAGAGTTAGACATTTGTTTCGTTAACGGAATAAGATCTAGAATGTTTCGGGATTTATTTCTGACATTTTGCAGTTTGACACATTTATTCATTAAAGATAAATACCAGTTGTGGTATTGATCTCAAAATGAGTTCAAAGAGATTCTAATGAAATTACCACCAAAGTGTTTGTATGTATAAATAAAAAAATAATATGTGCCAAAAAGCTCTGAAAGAAAATGTGTAATTGCTGAGAAATTAGCACAATAAGCATGGAATTCCATCAAGATGTAGGGTATTTTTTAAAGCAATATTAATACACTGTCCCACATATGTTAGTGATCATCAGAATTATCGATTTTGAGCTAAGATTTCTTGATTTTGTACAAGGATAGGATTGCATTAATGTACCAGATCTAGAGCTAAAATATTTTGACAATTAAGCTTGATTTAAAAGACTTTCTTATGAAATAATTGTTTGCTGCAACTACTGTCTTTTTAGGGTTGCTTTGTTTTGCTGAAATTTTCTGCCAAAGAAATTTGGATGATTAAAAACCATTTGCTCTCATTGTTCAAATTCTGAGGACTTCACCTAAGTTGGGCATTACCCTCTTGAACAATAGAAATTCATTATGGGCTTGGTTGCAGATTTTTTGACATATTGGCATGCTAATTTCGGGGCTACTTTTCACAACTTACTATGTAAATTTGCAACATTTGATCAGTTTGATATTAAGATGAATGGGGTTTTCAAGGGCTTTTTTTGTTAGTATCTAGGGCTGTTTTTAACATTTTAACATTAATTCTTTCCATGGATCAGAGAACGTGAGCAGACACCAAAAGAGCATAGAGGAAGAGGAAATGTTATCGACCATGTTTTTCTCCACTCTGTCATCTGGGATTTACAATTCTCCAAACAAACATTTTTCCTTCCAGTTTACAGACATAACGCATCCCCTGACATTATGTGTATTCCCCTGCTGTGTAAAATGACCTACGTGTAGTTTGCAGTCATCTCCATCTAGGCTCTAACCGATGCCGAGATCTATTAGTTGGAACAATTACCCAAACGTTTGGGGTTCGTTTCAAGTAATCGTGCACCGGTTTGTAGAGTAATTTCAGTCTTGAGTCCTGATACGATTGGCTCTAAATTGTTTGTGAGGCTGTATGTGTTTCTAATTCAAGGAATTTAAATGTTTATATCTTTTTAGATCTAGTTATTTGCAATAAATAGAGATGTATTTAAACTTAAGAATCATTTTGTCAATGACAGAGGGCAAGATGGTGATGGTCATTTCCAATTTTGTTTGAATACTTTCTTAAATTTATTATATTTGGTATTTAAACTTGAAACAGAAGAAATATGATTAACTATATATGCTGAATATAAGACTAGCCTGCAGTCAGTGACCTCATGCATGGAATGATTTGTTGGTATGTTGCTTGGCAACCATAAGTAGAGCAATATTGGAGTTTCAGAGGTCCTGGCATAATATCCCCTCACAGAAACACAACACCTGTGGAACATCCAGAGAGGACTTGATGCCCCATTTATTTATGTTGCTATACAAGCAAGGTATCATACCATGTAAACCTGTATTTAAAGGTCAAGTTCACCCAACAACAGTTACTTTGATTTGAATTGATTATAAAAAAAACAAATATAGGCCTACACCCTGTAACCCTGAAATTTCATAAAAAGCAAAAAATAAGAAATGTCCCACTATTCTGCACACATCTTTTTATGCACGCAGATGAATTGGAGAGCATAATAATTTCACTTGGATTTATTTCCATGACCCCTTTTGATCTAGCCCTTTAAGTTTTGGATATAGTTTCACAAACAATGAGGGATAGTTTCACAAACATTTTTTTTAGGAAACGGCAAGATGAAATGCCAATGAGAAGGTTGATTTCATTCAGACACATACACACTATCTCTCCTGTATTGTATCATAGTTTTATGATATATTTTTAGACCTATTTCCAAGTAATGCTTATTGAAACCAGTATATGCATATACATGTAGTATATTTTTGACTGCTGCTACCATTCAACTAATATCGCAAGGAAAATTGAAGCCCCCTACAGACGTATTCCAACCATGAAGCTACTGTTCCTTGCGGTATATGCATCGCCTGGCTTGTATCGATCAATCCTCTTCATGGCTTCGCATTTTTAAGTTGTAACAATCTCGTGCTTCCCCTCTCTTCTCTTTTACCTCGTTCACACTGTTCCATGACAATTGCTCTGATGGAAAATCTGTACGTTAAGCCAAATATAAAACAAAATCTCCAAAAATTAATAAACCCCATCCTATTCTCAACATAATTCTGAACCAAAAACTCTATTACCATTCAAACTCCAGCTCCAAGCACTCTGAGATGTGAAGACCAGAGAAAATGTCGCAGGAGTAAATGTTGTGTCACCATTCACACACATAAAGCGTACAAGGAAGGTGCACAGCACGTTAGCACCAACCAATGTGTTCACCTGATGTAAGACCGCACAACTAATGTTCCTCTGGTGTTTAATTTACAGCGTTAGCGCAACACACATGAATGTTATTTCAACACCTTGTGTAGTGTTAAGTGTTCAAACTCCACTGAAGTGAAGAAAGCATAATAATAATAATAATATGAAACATTTATATAGCACTTAATACAAATGTTTCTAAATGCTGCATACTATTACCCCGGCATTAGCACGGCTACCCTGATCAGGCTCAACGAGCATTCAAGGAATTCCTTCCTACCGGGTACCCATTTACTACACCTGGGTCAAGAGTGGCAAATTTAGATTAATGCCTTGCCAAAGGACGCTAGTGCTGCGGTGGGATTTGAACCCCAGTCCTTGTGGTTCACAGTCCGGAGACTTATCCACTGAGCCACAACACCGGGGCATTGAGCATGCTCAACGGGGAACAGTAAGAGCTCATTGGGAAAGGGGAATTTGTACTTCTTCTGTCTTACCGAAAAGGCCACATTTACCACAGTAGTTTGATGGTACATGTCCACGAATAATTTAGAGATTGAGCGTGAGTGCTCTCACATGAATCGTGGGGCCCTGTTCACATTGAATTGTTGCGATAGAGAAACACTGGTTTGAGATGACTGTACTTCCTGCTCTCCTAATGCGTAAAAACCTGTAGTAAGTGTTATGCATAAAGAACTGTACTATTATTATTATTATTGGGATAAAACATTCACTTTATCATCAGGATCGTATATGATTATCTTTAATTTCAAGTTTATAATTGTTTAGAAATGATACAATAATAACAACAGCTACAATTGATGATTGTAATATGCAACATTTATAGTGCCTAATAATAGCACTGCATGATATTACCCGCCTTAATGAGGTGATTCTATATATTTACCCCCTTTCTTAGCTGTGTATTCTTCAAAATCTCTCCTAAATTCTGAGAATACAGTATGTTTGGAACAAGAGTTCAGAAGAATGTCACCGAAACCTTATCATCTTTCCATTGATGTACTGCACTTAATACCCTTATAATGGATTATGTTGGCATGCACGTACACATTTTTGTGCGAGATAGTTGGAAACAAAAGTTGACATTATTTACTCTTCAAGTTCATATCTGTGAGGTGAAAAGTATAAGGTTTATTTTCTTTGGAACCCCTTGGCAGTTGAGGTCTTGTGTTATTTGCCCTGATTCTTGACTTGTTTCTTGGTAATATTGCATTACCATGGCGATATTGAATGGCACTGACTGGCAAGCTTGTGTGAATGACCACGGACCTTCATGTAATGACCTACCTTTGACCTCATCGATAGTCCTTCTTTTCGCGGATCCTCCAAACATACATAGATATCTTCAGATTTCAATCTCATTGAATTTCATCCTCAAATTCCTTGGCCCATCTTTTTTCTTTTCATTCCCATTAGTCATGAAGGGGTGACAAAATTTCAAGTTGAACTTGAGACTCTTCGTCCCCCCAAGAGAAATTACAAAGTTGCCCTTCTAAATTTGTATTGACTTTGACACCAAAGTCGAAATGTGACAGATATCTACAGGGCAGAAAGTGTTATTTTTGCAAGAAAGAAGAATAATGATTGTGTGTGACTCCAATTTGGTTTCTTATCGGATAAGCTTGATTCATACCAAAGGCAAAAGTAATGATACACAATATTCTAAGTCTTAAAAAAATGTTAACAAACCACTGAATAGGAGGACCCTATTATCAAATAAATAAATGAAATTAATGAAAATACAAACTTGTATAAATGAAAACATAGATTTCATTTTTATCATTTCCATTTCCAACAGTCATTTGCAATAAATTTTGTTCCATACATCTTGATACATAACAAAACGAGGAAAATTTATACTGTATGTATAATAATCAATATAACCATACAATCAGCTTGGTACCAGAGGAGGCTGCTAGATTACAACCTTCTATTATTCATTAACAAAAAAAAACCAAGTACAACATGGTGAAAGTTTAAGCATAAATCCAGTTGATAGTATAGTA
This sequence comes from Lytechinus variegatus, assembly GCF_018143015.1. NCBI lineage: Eukaryota > Metazoa > Echinodermata > Echinoidea > Temnopleuroida > Toxopneustidae > Lytechinus > Lytechinus variegatus. The sequence continues at coordinate 32,232,506 of NC_054750.1, forward strand.
AAAAAAGGGTAAAGGGTAACAAAAAAAGAAATAGAAAATAAAAAAAAAAGCGAGATTAAAAGTCTCCAGATTCCCGCCCCGGCACTCACAGCGAATCGTACGGATCAACGGGAAAACGAACGAATAATGAAAATAACAAGTTTGTTCTTGAATAATTCAAATGAATATGATTGCTTTTCTTTTCTTGAAATATTTCCTCAAAGTTCACTGTTTTGGAAGCAACAAGCAACCTACCTGCTTCATGTGATCACTTGGAAAACATTTAAAAGTCACTTGGCACAGCAAAAACTGTGGTGTTAACCGGTGTACATAGAGGACCACACCAGTTATTTTACACCGGTGTTAAATTGGTGGTGTTAGTTTTACACCTATAGGTGTTATTACAACACCTTTTGTTGTTACATTTACACTCTGGTGTTATGTTTAATCTCTAGGGTGTAATTTTAACACCTCAGGGTGTGGTCCTCTATTAACACCAATTGGTGTCAGTTTTAACACCGCAGTTTTTACAGTGTAACAAGCATGGCGGAAATTGACTGACCTCTGTCACAGAATCTTCAAGTAGTAATAGCTTGATATACTATCCTTTCTATGTTATTGTTCAGGTGGTGTGAATGGGAGTGAGGGAGTCAAGTGCCTCTCCCGAGGGGGTTTCTAGGCATATTTTCTGTCACAGTCAGGAGATGGTATTAATATCTTAATCTATATTTAGCAAGTTGTGATTTATATGTGTTATTCTTTCTCTCTAATGTTGTCATTGGTATATAATAGCTGCCACGTGTCGTGCAGTGATATTTTCCTATATAATTTTAAAAATGTAGTTCAATAAATCTTTTATATATATATCTAGACCGCCTTGAAAATAAACGCTAAACCACTTAAACTCTTTGAGTGCCTCTATACTAAATAAACTCTGGTGTTGATTGAACACCAGCCCGGAATCTACATATGTCCACACCAGAGAAGTGTTAAACAACGCCAGTTTGGTTTTGGTCTAACACCAGATGTGTGTATATACAACACCAATTAGTATTAAAACAGCATCTGTTTGATTCCAAACTGGTGTTATTTCAAAACTTCTCTGGTGTGGACATATATAGATTCCAGGCTGGTGTTATATCAACACCGGAGTTATTGCAGTGTATTGGTCAACTGTAAAGTGGGTATATATATATATATATATATATAATATCATCTAGTAGTTTGAATTAAAAATGTAAAGAATTATCGGTAAAAGGCTCGTTCCTATTGGATATTTGCCCCAATATTTAAAAGGTTTTAACTGCATGCCCTAAAGGTTGTCAAAATGACCGTACAACATTTTATCAATATTTTAGTGACTGAATGTATTCTGCTTTTTACACAATTACCATCACAATACTTGAAAAGTTAAATTCGAACTGGTCAAGCTTTTACAAATCACATAGTGAGTTTAAAGTCAGTCTGTCAACTGAACAAAAACTTCAAAAAGTGATGAGGCTGTTATAAGACAAACTTTAAAATGAAAATATTGCAGGCTTCAAGCTAAATATTTTTTTTTCCAAACATACATGTCATATCTTCTGTGGAAAATGTAATTGTTTTCCTGCCAAAAGTACACTTCTTCAGCCCACAAATTTGGCCTATATAGGCCTACTGTAAGTAACTCTAATGTAAAGTTGGCTTCCCTAGCTATACTTAATTTAATACCAAGAATTTCAGAGTAACACTCCATATCAAAGATGCATCTACCGCATCTTCTTGACACACTTAAAGATGGAATGAAATGAAACCCATTAAAACAGCTTGATGCGTACTCGAACATGTCCTTGCCTACTGCGAAAATTTAATAACCGAGATGATTTTCCTTTGGTTGATATTATCATAGGCTTGGGATATAAATAGCACAGCTTTCCAAATATTGACAAACTTAGATACTGTAAGTGTGAGTACAAGGTCCACATAGATCGATCAGGATATACGGTGATGGGGTGAAACGCAGTGCTATTGAGATAAGTGAACATTTCTTTTCTGATGATAAGATGCGAGCAAGATGAACTACACACAGTATGCTAAAAATCTGCATTTCAAAAAGGATATGGGTATACTTGAACAAAAAAAACTGCACTGTAAAAACTGTGGTGTTAAAACTGACACCAATTGGTGTTAATAGAGGACCACACCCTGAGGTGTTAAAATAACACCCTAGAGTTTAACATAACACCAAAGAGTGTAAATGTAACAACCATAGGTGTTGTAATAACACCTATAGGTGTAAAACTAACACCACCAATTTAACACCGGTGTAAAATAAATGGTATGGTCCTCTATGTAGGCCTACACCGGCTAACACCACAGTTTTTGCTGTGTGTATCTTGATTTTTGTATTGGGGTGCTGATGTAAATTAAAAAAAAAAGAGGGTTTCACTATAAAATAGAAGTCATTTTGGTCCAAAAAAATTTGACAAGCAAAAAAAAAAGTTTCACCCATAGCACCCCTGCTTTCCAAAACCATGAATGTAGGCCTGTGCTTTCTTTGTGTATTTTGATAACATTCATGTAAAGCTTTATGTAAACCTCAATGTAATTCAAGGGGTACTCTTACCTTCAGTCAAGTTTTTATTTGATTGAAAATACTGAAAATAGAAGGCTAAAACAGCTCTTTAGAAAAAATGAAAGGTTAAATCTATAAAACTTGAAAGGCTAGAGGAGTGACAACCTTTCCAAATGTTATATCCAACCATGCATAAAGCTGAATCCAACAATTTAAGTATTGAGTCGAACCATTTATAAAGGACAAGTCCACCCCAACAAAAAGTTGATTTGAAGAAAAAGAGGAAAATCCAACGAGCATTACACTGAAAATTTCATCAAAATCGGATGTAGAATAAAAAAGTATTGACATATTAAAGTTTCACTTATTTTTCACAAATTAGTTATATGCACAATTTAGTCACATGCAAATGAGAGAATCGATATGTCCCTCACTCACTATTTTTTTTTTTTTGAATCATACATTATTTCAATTTTTACAGATTTGACAATAAGGAGAAACTTGATTGACCCATAATGGTAATTCCACATGTTCAGAGAGAAAAAACTTTTTTCACTGGACAAAGGGGAGAAAATTAGAATATTTCATATAATAAAATACAAAAAAAAAGATGCTGGATTCCAAATACTTGAGGTTGATCGGATCAGTCATAACTCTTTGAAAGAAGGGGCCCAGATCAATGTAGTTGACAAAGTATGAAAGAAGATAAGTTTCTCCAAGCAATCTGAAGCAGTATACTTTAGTCAAATCAACAAAGACGACTTCAGACCAACAGCAGTTATTCTGTTATATACCAATTACAGACTACAATCGTTTTGGAGTAATTTTCATTGCAACGTGACTGTGGCAGTTATCATTGGTTAATATTGCAACATACAATCTGTTCCCAATATACTCTGGAAGCCATTCTGCACTGAATCTATTTGTCAAGAACAAGTCAGCAGCTTGTACCGGGTAGTGTACACATCTCCTTTTAACACCGCACAAATCAAGCGAGAAGAACCGTATTTGCAAGAATATCTCCTTACTTCACAGCCAACACCAATAAAGCCAGAAAATCGAGACTGATCGGAAAAAGATGAACAATACAGTTTATTGCAAAGATCAAGAAGTGTTTGTTCTCTCTCATTTTGACATTGAAACATGAAGTTAAGAACATGTCTCTTGCCTATTTTTATATATTCACCTTTGCCCATGTTTGCTTATGGTAATACTAGAGCATGTTGTAACCCTTTGGATGGCATAAACATATTATATCCCACCAAGTTCATTATTATCACAGCGTGCTTTGGGTGAAAGCAACACTCATTCATTATTAACTGAACACCAGGTTGCCATTTTGTTGTTGGACTTGATATTGAAAAAGAATATTAGGTGACAAAAAAATTCTTTTTGATATCATTTCATATCATTATCATGATTGGTTGGCTATTTTTCTTTTACCATGGCCCAAAATACCAGCACACTGTAGAAAAAAAGATGTTAAAAATCTGAAGCATGTTGTTTTAGTACATCACTCTTACATATTTTTGAAACAATTATTTAAACTTTTAGACAGTTAGTTGAACTTTTCAATATTTTTTTAACTTTTAAAAATAGTTCAAACTTTTAATGAAACAACTTTTTGAAAACTTAAACAATGGGCTTAACCAACATGCTAAATATTGTATATTTAAATGGCATCTCATATTCACTGGATTAAAGATTTATTAGTAAGCATTAATCAAAATGCAAGAGAAAGGGCAGTTTTGGTTTGCATAGTCAACTTCACACAATACTATTTTATTTTACATTGTAAAAACCATATCAAGGGGAAAATATTAATTTGGTGTCTTGATGCCAGTATAGTTAGATACTTTCTTTAAATTTGCTAAAATGTTTGCCTGGCTATGCATGGCAAGACATATCCGATCCGGATCATCTTTTATTGAAAGCAGTCTCTAGAAGCTTGAACTACTGTACTACAAAGAGGCGGGAAGCAGATTGAAGGGACGTTTCGGAGAGAAATGGTGGCACTCGAAGACAGAGCTAACACTTGATCTTTCTTTAATGTAGTGTATGTTTCTCCAATCTTGTTGTCAAGGACAACATTGTTACCACACTGAGGGGTGGTCAGTTTTTATTTGTATAACAAGGAGGCGGCAGCTTAAAAACCTTTTCCATCTTCAGTGTATACAGTAAGGGGGGTGTCTTGGTGTAGTGGTTACGACTCTTCGTCTTTCAATCCAAGGACGTGGGTTTGATTCCCTGTCGTGGCATGTTTTCATCCAGCAATAATTTCCTCCATATTGTGCTGCCCTCAACCCAGGTGAGGTGAATGGGTACCCGGTAGGAAGAAATTCCTTGAATGCTTGGGCGCCTATATGGCCGCTTGGCTACAGCCAGGGTAATACCTTGATACCAAGTGTCAAGTGCAGTAGAGTATATTTATATAGTAGCTGCGCTCTATAAATAGTCCATATTATTATTATTACTACATTCCTAATAAAGTATCCGTTCACCTCTATATTTAACTCTAAGGAAATCTTCTGTTTTGATTACCTACAGTGACCCATTTTACGAAGAGTTACAACTGTTGTAACTTTGCCATGATGGCAGCTACCATGGTAACGGGGCTGAGCAGCCAATCACAATCAAGGTTACCGTGGTAATTGTATATACTAATGGTAAAGTTACAACAGTTGCAAGTCTCTATGAAAAAGTCCCCAGTTCTCTGAAATATTGGTTATTACCATAATAGCATGTTTTTATAGTCAGCAAATCAACATACATGTATTGTACTTCTTTCTTTATTTTGGTGCGATGTTATTGCTGCACAGTTTAAAAAATGAATATTTCTTGTGATCCATTGTAGCAATATCTTTGTACCTTAGAAATTAAACTTGAAAAAAGCGAGCCCATGCACACTGAATACTCTGCCTCTTCCCCTTCTTTCCGTATTGACATCCTCTCGCTGTTTGAAGTGCTTTTAGGTAGGAAAAGTGACGGTAGGACTGGCAAAGAGGTTGTCATGTTTATTGAGTATGTGGACATAACACCCTCTACTATAGTTGAAAAAGAGTTCATTTTGTTGGTTTGGATAGAGTGGATTCTGGTTTAGGGATGGTAAGCAAATAATCACCGTCGGTGAAGGTGATGGGCAAACTATCAGGAGGCAAGATGGATTCAGCTATCTTTCCGAAGCAAAGCTGAGGAAAAATAGCGTGTACATCCATCTTGCTGAGGAAGTACATGTAATATTTCGCCTCATCAGCTGAAATCAAGAGATGATTACACGGAGAACCATATTTCGAGTTCAATACGTCTCTATAAGAAAAATTCTAATTTTTTTTTACCAAGGTTTCCTTTGAAATAAAATCTAATGAGACGATTATGATTCTTTTAATGCTAGCGCGTATGTAAATTGTGCACAAGCATCCCAGAAATTGCTCTAAATAGCAAGATTTATTGTGACCTCACAAAGGAGTTTTACCATCACAACAGAACAATCGAGTTGCAACCCACTTTTATCTTGTGCGAAGTTTCATCTAGATCTAGATCTTGCTGAATTGTCACTGCAGTTGATGGAGAAAGGAGAACCCCCAAAAAACTGAGTGGCAATGACCTCTTTACTTCATGAGTACTCAAACTAATAAATAACTCGTTATGGCCCTATAGGCGGAAAAAGATTGAACCAAAAAAGGTCCATCACTGGGAGTGATGATTGATGGGGAGACTACCCTTTATCACATGACTGACTTCTGACCAATCCTATAGCAAGATTCTTAGACTGCAGAATAAAAAAACACTTTTTTTTGCTTGTAAAATTTTTCAGGAGATGAAATATCTTTCATTTTTGGACTGATGTCCTTTTCAAATAGGCTTTTATGGATGTGGATCTAAATCCTACCACTAACACAGTAGAGTTCATTGCCTTGATTTGGACGTCAAGATTGTTGACAAACAAAGCTATTTTTTAACTTTCGGTGTATGTGGACTTATCTCCTTATACAACTTACCTATTACAGAACAGTGCATGGATGGACTTGAGGGGAATGTTTTCTTGTTTACAAAATATGCACACATGTCGCCTTCTGCCTCTGAACTGCTGTGGGTGTTGAGCTGGTTGTGATAGGTGGTAATTGTTTATGCGGTCTATTACCCCTCTCTTTTAACCTGACTGGGTATATGTCATGCTTGAGTGAAGCACGGGTAGGGAATGTACTTTCTTCGGGATGCGATCACGCAGCCAACAGTTTCGTAGGGTTGATATCAGAGCACGATAGCCCGAACATGATCTCTCGTTGGAATATCGCATTTTCATCGCTGACCATAGACAAACCCAAAGCCATGTTACAGCGAAAACCATAAGCTTATATACACGCGGTTTTGTTATGAATTGACAATTACTTTTTATGAGTTGACCGACATTAGTTTAATAGCCAATTATGATATTATCCAGGTGACACGACATTCACTCCTGCGACAATTGCTCTGGGCTTAATTTTGTCTAACATTTAGGGTTGCAATAGGGTTTTATGTAAGGTATTGGGTAGGGTGTAGTGTTAAATCTAGGGATGAAGTTAGTCATTCCATTAGTGTGTGGAATTTACAGCTCAGAGCAATTGTCGCCAGAGTAAATGTCATGGAACCATTATCCAACTTGATTCATATGTATAACTTCCTTGTGTGGTAATAATCTTGGGTAGATGTGAAAGTAATGGCCTGAATTCACAACCCACGGTTGAGTCCATGGTTTATGCAGATTTTCTGTATAAATTACGCTTAATTTAGCGCATACCAATTCTGATGCGCGCTTTTGTCACAGTGCGCCAAATTGACGCCTGTTACCATGGTTAGATACGCTATTTTATCCATAAGTCCACTCTTCGCACTGTGACAAAAGCGCGCATCAGGCTTGGACATTTTTTTTACATGCACCCGATACGCGCTAAATTAAGCGTAATTCATATAGGAAATCTGCATAAACCATGGACTCGACCATGAATTTTCAAAACCTCCTTTATGAATTCTGGCCAATGTGTGCAAGAAAGTAGTAAGTGATCTGTCATCCCAAATGCTCCTCTCTCATCAAATGTTTAACATAGAATGTAACCTTGTTTTACTTTCCATACCTTGACCTTAGTCATTGAAGTCTTGGCCTTGGCCTCGAGTGTTTGAGCCTTGACTACAACACTGGTTTTCACAATATACAAAAAAAATCTTCCTATAAAGCCCGCCTTGAGAGAAAATGAGTGTTCCGGAAATGATGTGGATGAGAGTGATTGCATTGACCCACAAAACACCCGAAGTAGCAAAATGTATGTCTTTTATTTCCAAACTTGAAATGGCAGGGGCATCTAATTGTGTGATGACGGGTAATAGATCAAGATATCTTTGTATCAATCAATTGAACTACTTCAGAGTCTTGCACCTAACCCAGGAGTCACTTTACACACTCGATTCAATTTGCACTTCATTAATGGTGCCCATTAGACATTGATAGCTAAGGAGGATGGAGAGCTTAAGTAACACCGGGTACCTTTCCACTGGTGTGATCGCTTCAGTATTGAGTGATTGTGAAAAATGATGGACACAATGAATTTGTGTGTATTATTGGTTTGATATGGACTGAAGTTTTGGGTAATGGGAACTGGCCTCTCTTTAAAAATATGGTTGTCCAGTCACTAGTGCAAATATACTTTACATTGATGATCATAAATATAGTCAAACATTTTAATTTGGTTTATATGTTCAGTTCAGTAACAATGTGCTTTAGTTTATTATGAAATCACCTTTTTTTCTCTTTAATTTTCAAGCAGTAATGTTGATACGTTTGTTAACAATTCGTCTTTCCTTTCTTTCTCTTTTCTTTTGCATATTGTTACCTGATGGCTACCTTACTTCCTAATTGATACATCAATAGGTAAGTACTGTCGTTTTAAGTCTACATGTTCTGATATCGTTTCTTAAATTTTTAATTGTTCGATAATTGACCTCTCAGGTTCTTATGATAAACATCTGCATGACCGTTTTGTGTTATCACAACTGTGAAAATATCATATGAAAAAATGGAAAAGAGAATCATTGCCATTAATTGGAATTCAAAAAGTCATCGTTTTATTTTCATGGTGAAAAAAGGGGATTGTATTGCATATAGTTCTGTGTAATTTCATTGGTATGAAGCACAATAAGTGGCTAAATGTCTGTTGTTGATGGAACCATGTGAAAACCATTATTATAACACAAATGGGGAAATGCAAATGGCACTTTAAATCCCCTGGGTAGGGCTCCACACTAACCCTTCCCCCCCTACTGGTCCAACCTGTTCATGTCAGACCAGTAGATATCCAGTTTTCCACATTTTACTGGTCCAAACCTTAAATTTACTGGTCACCCAAGATAAAGAAAAACATTTAGAAAAATGTATTGCCCCCCAAAACATACAAAGAAATAGTACACTCACACAACATAATTCATGAGAGCCCCTTTTTTAATGTTTGAGAGGCATTAATTTACAAGAGGAGAAAATGTCTGTATCAGTTTAAGACATTTTTTACTGGTCATGTCAGACCAGTAAATCTGGCTATTTCTGAAAAGTTACTGGCCCGGCAGGAATTTTTACTGGTCTGGGACCGTGAGGCCGGTGCTAATACTAATAATAATAATAGTCAGTTCTTGTATAGCACATAACACATGAATAAGTCTCTATGCGCTTCCAAAGGACTTGGATATTATTACCCTGGCTGTAGCTCAAGCAGCTTTTACGCGTTCGGCATTTCGAGGAATAAATTCCTGCCAGGTTACCAATTCACCTCACCTGGGTTGAGTGCAGCACAGTGTGGATTCATTTCTTGCTGAAGGAAACTACGCCATGGCTGGGATTTGAACCCACAAACCTCTGTTTCAAGTTCGGAGACTAATCCACTGGGCCACAATGCTCCACATGCTAGTGTGGTGCTAGTGTCGGACCTAGTGGTGCTAGGTGTTAGTGTCGCATGCTGCCCTGGGCAGGTTAATGAGAGGGCCATTCAACCTGACACCCTAGGCCATGGTGTTGAATACCCTAGGATTAATTTAAGCTCTGTAGTATAAGTTAGGGGAGCAATAGGATTGAATGACTTCACATCTACTTCTGATTTCAATGCAGTATCAGTCCTTAATCCCTGTAGATTAGGTTAGAGATAAAGATTGCAACACTTCTTTTTGAGGAATTCTAAACAACAAGGGGCTTGTATATCATCTCATATTCAAAAGTATTAATACTACTCATCAAGGACGGTATTAATTAGTGAGAATGACACAATGAAGTACCTTTGAAAGATTTCCAACCGGCCCCCGACATAGTCACGGGTGTTTCATAGGTAACAGGTAAAGTGTGTGATTATTCTAATACCCAAGCAAATTTATTTTTGTTTAATGGTTATGTGGATCATTGCTTTTTGAAGAAACTTCCTTATCTCAAAAGTGTGACCATTCTGTAGAACTAGTCATAAATATGAACCATTCGCAATTTTTTGTGTGTGTTTATAGCTAAATAAATGACTGGTCATGTGATTGATTTTAGCCAATCATGTTGTTAGAAATCCCTATCACCTTTTTTTTAAAATGTAGTTCAGTCCTACTTATCCAGAATACTCCAACCTCCCCTATAAGTCTGTGAGTTTCATCAAAATGAAGAAAATGGAGGCATTGTCCATCTGCATTTCCTAAACATGTACCCTTTGAAGGCAGTGACATTTGGTAGCAATGTCTTGGATATCAAGCAGGCTTTCTGAATGTCTGATTTTCATGTTCCCTCACAGCGAGATTTATAAACCCCCTTTTAGTTGATTTGAAGTAACTCTGTCATCTGTATTGCAGTGCATGTCATGCATTAGCGATTAATCCCTGATGCACTGTTTGGAGTTCACTCAGTGGAGATGGGAGAGTGGGTGGGGTGAGGTAGTGGTGGTGGTGGTGGAAGCTGGGGGGGGGCACTGTAGAAATTTGTATTGGTTGTCTGCATTTACCTTTTCTCCCTAATGATCCATAACATGGCTAAACCATTCATGAAAGTTCAGCTAGAAGAAGGCATTTGTTCATGCAAATGTTGAATTATGTCTTTGACGTTTTGTTGACACTTTCCTCACCAATCATAGCCTTGCGTTTTGCAGAATTTACTGTGTGGTCTGCACCTGTAATTCAACGTTACCAATATTAACTCTACAATTGCATTACAGTGGTGCATTGTGATATAGGCCTAATTGTTAAAACATCCATTTTAATCCACTTATATCTGATAATTGTAAAATAATGGCATCATTTTATGGGGGAAAGTGTATGTTTCAGTGTTTGTAATGTTTCCTTTTAATTATTTGCACATGGTATATAGCAATCCCCTTAAACAAAATTACGTTTTAAACAGAGAAAACATGATTCGAGGAGGGGGAGAGGATATTGTCGCTTGAACACAGTCCAAGTCTTTTATGACAGAAGTCATGTCCTGTATGCTTGGCCTATTTCGAGGGATAATCCGTCGCCAAAGAGATTTTTGTCTTATTGCCCTTGGTGTCTGGACATCCTTCCCATCTCTAGAACATGAAGTCAATGAAGCAGAAGAATACTTCAAATGGACCAGACAGTTTTAATGACCTGTACTTTGACTATTCCTTATCCCCTGTTCACACATAAGACTGAAACATAGAGAAACTGTTTATGTTTTTTGTTATAAACTAATTAAGGAGCAGAGTAAAAGATAAATGAAGGCGACAAGCAATTCTGTCCTCATGACAACCAAAAAAACCATACAATATCCCCAATAGACTACTGAAGTGTGATGTCACTGTCATGGCAACAAACCGACTGGTTCTAAACAGAGTCGAAGCTGACGATTTTAATTCATGATATTCAGGAAAGCACAGTAAAGTGCAATTTTACATGTTTTTCTTGAAAATACCCGAAACTCACCTCTTTGTTAATTCATCATGATCATAAAGTGAATTTGAACATGTTTCCATATATACAATCATTGAAATGCAGAATCAAGTCTGCAGAGTAACATAGTAATATCAAATATATTGAATCCTATCTTCTTTTTAAAATTCAACTCGCATCATCCATGGAATCTGGGTTAATTATGGTATACGATGCCAGATATCCCACCAAAATATAGATGTGAAAAACTAAACCGGGTCATCCAAATAAGTGGAGTATTTTTCTTTGTGCGATTGTATATAGCAGCAATTCCCTTGATCAATTATGATATTGGAGTTGCATCGTGGGATACAATATCTTAGTTTATATGTGTTATCAAGAACATATAAATTGGTTTATATGTGCTTCAAAATAAGAAACAAAGCAACAAAAACGTGAGAAAGAAAGAGTTACTCTCTTATTCTTCTTATTTTTTTGTCTTTTCCTCCTTTCTTTCTATATCGTTTTCTCTCCACATGTTCATCTTTCTTTCTTTCTTTCCTTCTTTCCTTCCTTCGCTTAAGAGTGTAATAGTAACTAAAGGTGTTGAACTTACACCAAGAAATTAACACCAGAGTAAAAATGACTGGTGTAGTCCCAATCAGCACCACATGCAGTTTTGCATTGTTGAATTCTTTGTATCCAGCTCTCCGCAAACTGTCAGCTCGCAAAAGTGACATTCTAGAAAGTATCTCTTTAGTACAGTGATGAGTCCTCCAAATTACCTTGTTGAATAGTGAATCCCCCTTTCCCCTGCTCTTTTCATCTTATCTTTGCCTCTCCCTGGAAACATCATCCCTTATCTATTTTAAAAGTAAATTAGAACATTCTACTTGAGGAGAAGCCCACACTTCTTATTTTCCATCAGATCGCCATGCATTCTCCGGTGGGCCCTTGCCCCCCTTTTAGGTGATCTAGTTCCTCTCAATCTGTTTCATCGACATCCAATCACGAAGACCACTTCAATAACCACTTTTTTAGAAAGAAATCACCGGAATCGGGGTATGACTTCTGGCTTTAAGCCCATGGCTAGGGTTCTTTGAAAAGATCTTATCCGACAAATCAGGTAAGAAAGATTTCACCGCCAAAATACCTTTCAGTGGACAGGACTAGGGTAGTGATCCCCAAGAAAAAACCCCACCAAAATAGACAGGAAGAAGATATTATAGCTTTTTCTTGAGAACAACATATCGTGTCCGATAAGGGAAAGTGGGACAGAAGTTTGAACTTTGATTAATTGCATAGTCTGGGGTAGATATGAGAGATAGAGCGACAGACAGACGGATACACACATACAGAGAGAGATTGCAAGACGGGGAGGAAAATTCTGTATTTTGTCCATTTCATATTCTCTGATTATTGATGTTTGGGACCAATCTTTTTAAAAAAATTTCTTTTAAAGGGGAAGTTCACCCTGACAAAAAGTTTATTGTAAAAATAGCAGAAAAAATAATAAAAAATATTGCCGAAGGTTTGAGAAAAATTCATCAAATAATTAAAAAGTTATTAGAATTTCAATTATTTGATTTGTGACGTCATATGCGAGCAGCATTCCTACATAGCGAATAGTAAAAAATCAATGAAATGTCATTTTCTCAGAAAATTGAAAATGGTTTTCACTGCAACTTTTGTATATCAATAGACAAATCATTTCACACCCGATCATGAAAAGAAAACAAAATTAAGTCATCAGGAACCATACAAAACTAGAAATTCATAATTTTATATTACATAACACATGGGGCAGCTGCTCGTTTATGACGTCACAAATACAAAATTTTGAACTCTAATAACTTTCTTACTATTTAACGGATTTTCCTCAAACCTTCACCAATATTTTTTACTATTTTTTCTGCTATTTTTACAACAAAGTTTTCTTCAGGGTGAACTTCCCCTTTAAGGATTAATTATCCGATGAAAAAAAATATGAGAATGAGGGGTATATTATGAAATCACCTAACAGAAAAAAAAAAGAGTTTGAAGATTGAAGAAAGCACTTTAAATCAAGAAAGGTTGAGATATCAAAGTTTTTGATGAGGAGGTAACAGGAAAAACAAAAGCAAGAAAAACATTTGAGGAAGAAAATTGTAAAGGGAGAGAGAAGGAGAGAAAGAAATACTGTATGGCACTTGGATAAGCAACTGAAAAAAAGAAAATCCAGAGACGTAAACATGAGGATTTTTGTCATAAGAGTAGAAATTGTAACGCTATCGATGATGGGATAAAGTGGTAGTCCCCTGACGAATGAATGGACCCCAATTATACTAGACAGCCAAGCAAACACGCTCAGATCTTGATCACCGACTATCAGACATGCACTTACCTGTTCAGAAATAACTTCACGTGAGAGTCTCTTCCACTGGATTATGCTCTGGTAACAGCACCCTTGGTGATTTCGCAGGTTTTGATCATCAAACCGTCCTGAATTCCCCCCCGATTGGGTCGTATTTCCTTGCGTTTCTTAACAGCTCTTGTAAGGTTCGTTTTCGCGGGCACGTCGGCTCGTTAAGCGGCTGTTTTTGTAGCGGGAGTAATGCGGGGAAAAAAGAATGAGATTAATGTCCCCGTGGAGATGGAGGTATACTAGCACCAGAAGCAGGTGGGGTGAATTACCATTTATCCGGAGACTTCAGATCAACACGTGCTTGATGTATATCCAGCAAGATTGGAGAGCAGTTCGGCTTACAGTCGATGGCTCAAGTTCTGATCCCCAAAATAAAGAAAACTTTGGAGACAAGATTTTTTACAAATTGGTCAAATTTATCTTCATTCCTTCACTCCAGTTCCATGGGTATCTGCAGACTTTGAATAATAGAGATGATTTGTAAGATAGGGATAATTTGCCAGAAATATATTTGATAAAATGAATTGTTTCCATATTCTATTCCATTGCTTCAATGTCTGAAGGTAGAATAAAAAATTTGCTGTTTTTTACAAATAGCCTCTTAATGATTCTTTTCTTTTTAATTGCAAGAATGGGACTTAAACTTCAAAATATTTAGGGCACGGCCACTTATCCATGGGGGCACTTTTTTATTCATTACAGAAGAAAAAGTGGGAAAATTTTACACCTAATCTTTTAGCCCAATGATAGAGGCCACTTGCCAACTAGAGACAGCGTTCAAAGCAGTCATCATAAGTGGCAATTAGTTGATTTTTTTTCATAGAAGACATTTCAGTCATGTTTAGTTGCCCCTAGTTAAATCACAGACTTTTGCTAAAAATGTGTCTTTTCATGCTCAGTGTTGGCGATGGTGATGGTGTTGGTGTTTGTGGCAGAAGGACTAATAAGGGTGCCATTCCCAGGTACCAATGATAATGAGTTTACAAAATCACATTTTTGATGGTTCAATACCCCTTCAGATACCTGCTGTTTTCAATTTTGCATTATTAAGCTGATGCAGGTCTGGGCAACAAATTTAGAAATCACCAACACTAGAATAGTAACTAAAGGTGTTAAACTGACACCAAAAATTTAACACCAGAATGAAATGACTGATGTAGTCCCTATCAGCACAACAGTTATGCAATGTTGAATTATTTGTATCCAGGATCAGCTGTTTTCAATTTGGTGTTAGCTGATGCAGGGCTGGGCAACAAATTTAGAAATCACCAACACCAGCACCAAACGATCAACACCAACAGGAATTTGCCCAAGTCGCAATGTACAAGTATTGCTATAGTTCTGACCAAACTGTAGTATTCAAAAGGCAAAAGCAGCAGCATTTTTTCTTGGACTATACATGTGATTTAACTGGCTTCTCTACCTGTGTCTAATCTTGTATCTGTATCCCTCCATTACCTTGCTATCTGTAATGCAACCTAAGTGAATTACTCAACATTACTAATGACATTTCTTTAACCCACATTTTATTTCATCATCCAAACGTTCCGATGCTGGATTGGGTCCAATCCCCGAAAAATAGCCGCAGGGTCCGTAATCAGAGTGGGCCGGTTCGCCAGACTTGACAGGATTACGAAGCTGAAGTAGCGTTAATTCTATTTGGACTTCTCCGATAATTTGGCCTGGGGCATGATGGGTAATGCTACCTTGTTCTTCTGTTTCTTGTCTGGACCATGCTTCATTGGGTTGAAGAATACACACCTGGAGGGAAGGAAGTACAGAAGGGGTTGGAGAATGCATTTCTATTTCTTTCAAATACAATGAAGTTGCCAGCTGCCTGGGAAGGGGGGGGGGTGAGGAGGCAAGAATTTGCTTTTTCAAGCGTTGTCGATCTTTTAATGTAATTATATTCAGGATCAATTGTCAGAATAAGCCAGTTCGTAGTTCCATTCTGCGCATGATCAGAGGTCATTTTTACTAAAGTGACATGGTGGTTTAAAATTTAATGAGATAAGCACTAAGTTTGGTGTCTTGAATATTCATATATTCTTTTCAATTGTGTTTTTCATTTACATCCACAAAAAACAACAATGCTTCCACGAACGGCTGGTATTTCTCAGTTTGCCTAGTACATTGTACAACATGCTAAATATGCACTCAAAGTAGAAATGCAACAAATACATTACCGTCATGGAGTCTTCATTGGTGTGCTAATCTAGTCACCTGGTATAATTCAATTTCTTCATCCTGCTGTGTAAGCCATGCTTACGTAATATCTTGCTTTGAAAGCTGCCGATCATAATGAAATAAATGAAAGGTCATTGGACAAAAATTGTCCATGATGTAACTATGAACTGGTCTATTGGATTTGTAAACAAGAACTTTCGGTTTTTCTTTAGTCATAATGCAGTTTTGGCAGAGAAAAGCCCATGATTCTTCTGCAGTCTCCATCCTATGAGGCATCTTAACATAGTCAGAGCCTCGTCTATCGGTAGGTATCCTGCAAGTGTCTTTTCCCCACTAATCTTCCCATTTCAGCATAAAGCAATGGGAAACGCAGGAAACCTGCCGTGAAAGGTACTGAGTTGGCTTCCTTCTCAGCACCTCTTCCTGTGTTATTCTTCTGTTTCAAAATAGACCAAGCAATTGGAAATGCAGGAAAGTCACTGCAAAAGATACCGAGTGGACTTCCTTGTCAGCATCTTTTCCTGTCAAATTCTGTTTCATCATAGACAAAGTGACAGGATATGCAGGAAAGTCATAGTAAAAGAGGCTGAGTGGGATTAATTCACTACATCTTTTTCTCACTAATCTTCTTATTTCAACATAAATGTAGACAGAGCATTGAGGAATGTGACAGGAGAGGTACTGTCAGAGATCACTAACTGGGATCCTTGCTTAGCTTTTTTTGTCTTATCCCCCATTTCAACATAAAGCAATGGGTAATTTGGGAAAAGACCTTGAGGATTCCTTCTCTAAGATACTGTGAAGATTTGTGTTTAATGCAGGGCAAAGGTTGTTCATATCCCATTGCACTGCCACACTAATGTCCTTTGGCAAGGCATATGCTACATGCAGTCCAGAACCTTGGTACCTCTTAGGGTTCATTTCTCGACCTGAACAATGCTAAAACTACTCATCTGAAAGCCTTGGAAGATATACCTGTATCACCTACCCTTCTTGTTAAGAATCACCTGGTCTTATGAAAACACACTGGTCTCCAGGGCATAGTTTCAACAGGACACCCAAGATACAGGTGAAAATGGTCATTTCCTCCAGACCAAATGACCGGTCAGTCGAGAGGAGTGTGCTATTGATGGGAGTAACCAGGCAGGAGGGGTTGCTAGGCAACAGACGAGAGAGAAAAGGGGGTGTTAAATCCTCCTTGAGAGTCTGTAGGGGGACAGGTGATAACTTGTAGAGGAGGAAATGAAAAAGAGTTCTTTGGTTATTGATGGGGTCAGTGAATATCTTTTACCATACCACAGTTGCCATGTCATGGTTCGTATTGAGCTTTCCAATCCCTGTGGCATATGGTCTCTCGATATTAATTGGGTTCATGATGATCTTTTGCTATATCATGGTTAATTTTTGGACATCATCTCCCTGTGGCATCTGTTGTATGGATGTCAATGGGGGCAGTGATTAACTTTTACTGTTTCATGGTTACTATTTTGTGGTTCTTAATTGACTTTTCTATGCATGCATTGTACCTACATGTAATTATGTTCCCTAAGTTATGTGAAATAAACCATGTTATGATGTCCTAAAAAAGCAATAAAAATGTGTGTGAGAGACAAGTGAGAGGGAGAGAAAGGAGAAAGGGGGCAGAAATGTCGACTATTACAGAAAATTGTATTTTTAATGAAAATCCTAGGGGAATACAGTATTAAAAAAACACTACCTCTTTGAAGTACAAATTCATGGCTTTAGAGTTTCCCACCCGGCACCTGCATGTAATATGTGTCAACTTGATTTTAAGTATTGTGTTTTGTCAAATATTCCTAATAAAAATCCATCTATTTGAATAGCTAAAATAGTATAGTCTTCGATATTTTCAAACGAGATAATTTGATGTCTACAAGAACACACAAGGAAATCGACGACTGTGCTTGCCGTACAATAATCTGTAATTATGAACATTTTTCCATCACTCGTGATTCTGAGCTCAAAGACCATGTACACTCCTTCATTCCTTTCTCACTAATCATGCTAAGGGTCGAAGCCAACCATGCACATGACCTAACATTTCAACCGGAGGGGAAGTCTGAACCTGATACTTGGTGGGCGGCTGCTCCGGGATGTTTGCGGATCATTAGACGAAGGATCACAATCGGAGACTGTTTAATGAAAGCCGAGACGGGAGCTGCCATCATAGCTCTTCGGCTTTTGTCGTGATGTGAATTCCCATGGTTCGTGGTTGTGTTTTGCGCATGAGGAGGGTTGTGCAACGCATGAAATGTTGGAGAATGTGATAAAGGACAATAATCACTTTTTTTACAAATCTAACTGATAATGTAAAGCCATTGTGATTTCTTAATCTCATTTTTTAATCATCCATGATTTAAGTTTTCATAAAATTATTTAAATCATGAAATTCTAAAGAAAATGTTGGTATGAGTCAAAATGGGCAGAAGATGAAGACAAAATACCATTAAAAAGAAAATTCATATGATTTGGCAAATTGTTTACTCATACACTGAAAGAACGGTATTCGCACTCAGTTGTACAGAATTGAAAGTTTGGTTGATGCATGAAGTAATTAACTGTGAGTAGACAAATTAATATTTCAAAGGATGAAAAATAGGATGTTATTCTAAGAATGAAGGACCTTAGATTCTGTATCCCTCAAAAATATTTTCAAAAAAAATATATAGAATTGATTGTGACTTAGACATTTGAATGATCATTAATAACATTTTTAGGTCAAAGGTTGTGCTGCCCCTGTTACATTTACACTTTAAAAACATTGTTTGAAATGTATGCATGTTGTTTAAGCTTGCCATGGACCTACTAGCTCTAACAAGTATTGTATAAACTTTTTATACAATTGTTTAAACTTTTGAAACAAATTGATTTAAATTCTTAAACAATTACATAAAAGTTTAATCAACTTGTTTTCGAGTTACAGGCTAAAACAGCATGCTTTTTTTTTTTACTTTGTATGATAGTATACTTCATCCTGAAACTATAGTATTTCCATATCTACTGTAGATTTCAATACTACATTTTTTTTTAAAATATCCCTTTGGCTTGTTTTTCCTCTCTAGATTGTTAACTTACAGACCAGCAACTATGTGTAGCACTACCTCAAGCCCACATCTTCTCTTATCCGAACAGTTTTCGAACCCATAATACACCATTCTCTCCAGTGCAGTTTTGTAATACAGACCCACTTGAATGTTTATCGCACTTATTCACAATTGAATGCATTCATAGTAGACTAATTATTCATTCTCTCTCTCTCTGTCGTTCTTTCTTTCTCTTTCTGTCTATCCCTTACCACCCTTTGGTGGATCCAGAGTACCTTCAATTCTAGGGGAAACCTTTTTTTTGCTTGTCTAATTATTGGGAAAATGTGCCCCTCTTTAGGAAAATCCTGGATACGCCCCTGTTCCCACACCCCCCCCCTCTCTTCCCACCATTTTTTTTTATTCCTGCCACTCTCTTCACTGTTCTATCTCGTTTCTCCCCCTCTCTCTTTATATTAGTATCTATTTCTCTTTCTGTCTCTCCCTCCCTCTCTCTCCCCCTTCTTTTTATGTCTGCTTTCTTGCTAGTTATCTCCACCCCTCTCTCTCTCACTCACTCCCCCCTATGATGTGAAGCCCATACTCTCAAACATGTTTAACCCAAAATATGATTACTACAATTATCTTCACATCCCTTACAAAAAAATACAAAAAATATAGAATCATTTTGCAATAGATATTATGTGATACTAACCTGACCTGACTGTAATATTAATAACAGGTATTCTGCTGTGATAAGCATCGTGTGTCTATTTTCAATACCAGTGGGGCGGAATTGTTTTTCTCCTAATCATAGATTTGAGGTCTAGATTAATGTGCTAATAAGTACTCCATGGTATCTTATTTGAGAAGTTATTTATTTTTCCTCGAATAATCCTTGACTCTTTATCTATATATAAACCTTTGCCTATAAACATGATACATGGTATATGGTATGGTATATATGAAATGTTAGTTTTGAATATTGTGCTCATTCTTTTTATATTTATATACATGAACATGTACACTTTACAGCTTGTTCCAATGTTTTAATCTTTCATCTTTATAACTGGGGTGACAAAATTTTGCACTAGACCAACAAAAAACAATTCACAGTCAATTCAGTAATTACAGGTAATTGCATTTTTATTGTAATATTTCAAAGTGATAATAATGATCTGCAAATGTTAAAAAGATTTTGCTCCAATATACCCAGATTACCATATTGGATTAATAATTGGACAATATTGCAATTCAAGAAGTGGTCATTCCATAAATAAACATTTTATTAATTTGCAAATATGACCAGCCACCCCAAAACCACCAATAAGTCGCCAAGGAATTGGTCGTCTAATAGTCAAAATTAAAAATTAGCTTATCTGAAGGAGTATTTCTTCTCCTTCATACTGTAAAATTG
The DNA here is from genome assembly GCF_018143015.1 of Lytechinus variegatus. Lineage (NCBI taxonomy): Eukaryota > Metazoa > Echinodermata > Echinoidea > Temnopleuroida > Toxopneustidae > Lytechinus > Lytechinus variegatus. The sequence continues at coordinate 32,252,965 of NC_054750.1, forward strand.
TAGTTTTAATTAGAAAACCAGATACAAGAGTTTCTTTGACATAAGTTTTTTGCGGACTGCTTGGAAGTTTCATTGAAATTGCACAATGTGCACATCAAATGCCTGAGTAAACCCAAACTCCAAACGTTGTTTTCTCCTTAGTTTTCTGGAGCTCTTTGCTTTGTGTCTTCTGCATTCAATCACATATTTGAGTGGGTTATTGTTGGTCAATTTTGACAAATTATATATCATTTTAAAGCTAAGGATGCACCTTTTCACACTAAATTAAAATTCTCAAAATTCATTTTGGGCAACTTATTGTCGGTTTTGGGGTGGCTGGCCACATATTGATTTTGGTGAATGTTCTGATATAAACAGAGACAAAGAAAAAATATTGAATTCACTTTTTCTTCGTGAACCATGACAAAAATAGCAAATATTCAATCACTTTTTCAGACATTACTCACGTAGGCCTGAGGTTATTTGCTATACGTGATCACCAAACACACTATTTCAATTTCAAAGGATTTTGTTTTTTAGATTCAATTCCAAACGAGTGGCGTATGGATTGAAGAAAGGAAATAAACTGGAGTTCTGGTCGTGTGATTATTACATCTCTTCTATTATTCTTGTAATCCTTGGAGAAGAATTTTTCTAGATAGGTACCATATAAATACCTCTTGTTAATAATAATGATAACTATACTTGCTAATATAGCGCCTAACACTTACTTTATCAGAAGTCTCTACGCGCTCTACATTATATGCAGCATAATTACCCTGGCTTTAGCAGTGCAGCTGTTACGCGCGCTGTGTTTCAAGGAATAAATTCCTGCCAGGTACCCTTTTACCTCACCTGGGTTGAGTGCAGCACATTGTGGATCAATTTCTTGCTGAAGGAAATTACGCCATGGTTGGGATTCGAACCCACGACCCTCTGTTTCAGGGTCCAGAGACTAATCCACTGGGCCACAACGCTCCACAGTTAATAGTATTATTACATGGACAGAACGAATCTAGTGCAATGAGAGAAGTTAGATTAGTACTTTTGAAAAAAATGAATAAACCAACTAAATAACTGTGGCAAGTAAACAAACACCTCATTCCCACACCCTACCTTGAAAAAAAAGGTGCTCCCTTGTTTTTTTCCTCTAAAGCCTGTATGAGAGATTCAAATCTATTTTGCTTTCTCTGTTTCTTTCTTCCCACAATGCCTATAAAATTTGCATGGGGTTAAGTTCATGAAATCTTAGACTTCATGCGCCAAAAAATAAGCAGACATAGAGAGTGAAGTCTAATAATGATTGCTATATACTTCACTTTCGGACTTGGGATTCATGACCTTTTTTGGCTCACTTTATCCTCCTCTTTTCCACCCCTGAATGTCAAACTAGTAATAGAGCTTTCTACAGTGTACTTGTAAGCACTATTCTCTCCTTAAATTCTATCTCTTTTACGTGGATGTGAAATTGTAGACATCGCCAATCGTTGGCTCAATCTCACTAACTTGAAAGTCTCATTTGCAGCAAGATAAATGATGGTGTAGATTTGGAAAGAGTCTGAAAGTCAAGAAGGGGCTTCACTAAAATCCCCAAGGGATGGGGGATTTGATTGCTACTGAAGACTTGATTGTTCAAATTAGTGAATTTTGATATCTGTTTTGAAATTAAATCACAGGAGATTGAAGTGAAGATTATTATACCACTTTCATACGGACAGCCCAAGTGGAGCTACTCCGGAGTCCAGAAGGAGTTACTCCACTTTTGAGTCCAGTATGAATATTCAAGGTTTATTTCGATTTGGATTCAAAGCGGAGTAAGCAACGCACTTTGAGAAGTGTGGTATTTCGCGCATAACTGCATTAATTACTCCGGAGTAACTCCACTTCGCCTTCAGAGTGAAAACAGCCTTGGTGATTCACTATCAAATATAGGTTTTATTAGATTTCATTAACAATTTCTTTTTATCGTTCAGTTTTTTTTCAACCTTTGACAGATTTTTTAACCTTCGACCTATGACAGATTTATTAACCGTTGACCAATGACAGATTTATTAACCTTCGACCTATGACAGATTTATTAACCTTCGACCTATGACAGATCCATTAACCATCGACCTATGACAGATTTATTAACCTTCGACCTATGACAGATTAATTAACCTTCGACCTAAATGACAGATTTATTAACCATCGACCTATGACAGATTTATTAACCTTCGACCTATGACAGATTTATTAACCGTTGACCTATGACAGATCCATTAACCATCGACCTATGACAGATTTATTAACCATCGACCTATGACAGATTAATTAACCTTCGACCTATGACAGATTTATTAACCATCGACCTATGACAGATTCATTAACCTTCGACCTATGACAGATTTATTAACCATCGACCTATGACAGATTTATTAACCATCGACCTATGACAGATTAATTAACCATCGACCTATGACAGATTTATTAACCATCGACCTATGACAGATTTATTAACCATCGACTATGACAGATTAATTAACCTTCGACCTATGACAGATTTATTAACCATCGACCTATGACAGATTCATTAACCATCGACCTATGACAGATTTATTAACCATCGACCTATGACAGATTTATTAACCATCGACCTATGACAGATCCATTAACCTTCGACCTATGACAGATTTATTAACCATTGACCTATGACGGATCCATTAACCTTCGACCTATGACGAGATCCATTAACCTTCGACCTATGACAGATTTATTAACCGTTGACCTATGACAGATTTATTAACCTTCGACCTATGACAGATTTATTAACCATCGACCTATGACAGATTTATTAACCATCGACCTATGACAGATTTATTAACCATCGACCTATGACAGATTTATTAACCTTCGACCTATGACAGATTTATTAACCATTGACCTATGACAGATTTATTAACCATCGACCTATGACAGATTAATTAACCTTCGACCTATGACAGATTTATTAACCATCGACCTATGACAGATTTATTAACCATCGACCTATGACAGATTTATTAACCATCGACCTATGACAGATTTATTAACCATCAACCTATGACAGATTTATTAACCATCGACCTATGACAGATTCATTAACCTTCGACCTATGACAGATTTATTAACCATCGACCTATGACAGATTTATTAACCATCGACCTATGACAGATTTATTAACCATCGACCTATGACAGATTTATTAACCATCGACCTATGACAGATTGATTAACCTTCGACCTATGACAGATTTATTAATAGGAATAGCTCAAATTAAGGCTGAGGCTGCAGCTGTTGTCTTCGCTTTTACGAGTCTGATGCTATTAAGCAAAAGATATACAATCCGGATGATTAGTCTGCAGGTACAGACCCTGACTGAAACTTTGATCAACAAGTGTGTCTCCATGCGAAGACTAGCACGTGCACATCTTGCTGTTTCAATGCAGTGAGTGAGAGGGCCTTCAGTACACAAGGCATGAGTAGGCTGCACATTCAGACCCTTAACTCAAGTGGAGGATTTGCACAGCAGACTAACGTCTCATACGGAATCATTCACCCCCTATATGCACACTCCCCCCTCTTGCTTTAGTTGTTTTCTTTTTATCTACAAATTTCCATTGCCAAATTTTGGTACCACAAACCTGCACAACTATTTCACCCAAAGAACAACCTCTGTTCAGCAGGATGCTCCTTTTAGTTTTATCAATCACAAAATAAAGGATATTTTTTAGACATTTATATCTTTGTAATGACAGATTACACGCATTTTTATTCAAAAATCCTGTCTGTACAATAAAAGAAAGGATCAAACATGCACATTCGTGTCCATCCCATCTCTTTTCCCATTCATCTCATGCATCAAATGCAAGGCCTCCATCCATCTTTGGGTAGGAGTACAAGGGCATTTCTTTCATGTCTTTGTCCGAACCTTTCTGTATGCACTAATCCTCGATCATCCTCCAGTGCTTGGGTGGGCAAATAAATTCATGCTGATGGATCGGAGATGCAAATATGGTGGTGTTCATGCCACAAATTTTTCCTCAGAGAAGCACAGTTTATAATGGGTTTATTTGAAACATAATGGAAGTTCACTAAAGGTTGTCAGGTGCGTGTCTTCTAAAGCCTTGCATGAGATACGAATCACTTTACGTTGCGACAAGTGACCCTTTTTTGTGCTAAATACTATATACTTAGTTGGCTACGCACCTGAGAATATGTTCCAGTCATGCGTAAAGTTGCTCGTGACTTTGCGAGAAGCTTTTTGAAGCACCTGCCTGTTCACAAAATAATGTAAAGGTACAAAGATGTCAGAATTATAATTTCCATTGAGTGAAATGAAATACAGTTAACAGAAATCACCGAAAGTGAAGTAAATTAGCAATAAAAATGCAAGGACTTTAATAATTCATGAAATTTTTAAATTGAAAACTTTTTTGACCACTAATCAGTGAATCACGGTGGTTTGATTATCCCTAGATTTTTAGCTCCTGGCATTTTTAGTTATTTTTCTGTATCATTCACTTATTATCTTTTTTGAAATACCTTTTTAATGTGTCTCAAAGTATTGTAGATAATTGGATTTTTATCTAGTATTCAACAAAAGTCGTTATTCTCTATAGAAAAAATTATAGTTCAAAGTTGTTTCCACATCTGATTTAAAATGACCAGTACAAATAAAACATTAAACTTAAATAAAACCAGTAGGATGATTTTCATGTTATGAAAATGTGATTTTGCAATTTCCATGCATTTAGGTTCCATCGTATTTGAATATTACTATGATGTATTACATAATCTCAATATCCTTTTCAAGGAGATTAACATTAATGCTATGTAATTTGATGCTGTATTTTGTGGATTCTTGCAGCCTCTGATTTGCTCTATATAGATGATCAGGGTTTTCCAATCTTGATATTTTTACCCTTTCACTGAATGAGGAAAACTGTTATTGAATGTGTCTTTCAAAGCGTCTGAGGCAGAAGCAGTTTCGCAACTGTTGATGTGCAAACATCATGATTTACCAATATGCAACGCTGGTTACGGACAGTTAAAGATTCAAATTTGCTTGCATATACAGTATGGATAATTATGGATCACTTGCCAGTATTATTATTATTATTTATTTGGCGTAACCTGTGCCTGGGAGGCGAAAAGTGAACTGAATCACTGTGACCCGCAGGTCTCTCCTCCCGATATAACTGATTGGGGGAAATGCAGGTGGACCACTACACCGGGGATTCCCCCTACTCTTATACGAATAGTGCAATGGGTTCTTAACGTGCAAAGGTGGTGACTCTCCTCTACACAGGGCCTCCATTTAACGTCCTATCCGAGGGACGGAGTGTTTTCCATTGTAACATAGCCTGCATCTATGAAACATGGGAGAGACGTTTACACACAACGCACTGGCTTCAGTCATCCGCCCGGGGTGGACTCGAACCCACGATCTTTGGTTCGACGGGCAGACGCGTTACCGACTGAGCCAACACCGCTCTCAGTAGAGCTAAATCGGACCAATCTGACATTGCAGCTCATTTTTAAGTTTCCAAATATAATGCATGTAGATTTTGCTGCATGCAAGTGATGAAATTATCCCTTTACTTAATTTGCTGCTTCTCTGATATTAAAGCCAATAAATGTTAGTTTTTATTCCGCAAGATAAATCATATTAAATTACAAATTGAAAAGTATAAAAATAACATCAAATTACAGCTGGTAATCCATTTTGAGCAATATTCATAAGATGCTGGTAGCCTTCCTTGTGACCAGTACAATGTAAATGATATTGGTTCCATTTTCTTTTTCATGCACAATTATTTTTTTTTCTTTAAATTCCATGAAACAATCATCAAGCAATTAAGAGATATTCTGGTGATCAAACAAGTACATTAAACATATAAACATTTATTGAAACTAGGGCCCGTATTCTAAAGTCATACTGGTTTAACTTAGACCATTGTCTAAGTCTGTGTTAAAATTATGGGGAGCCAACATAAAAAAAAATCTGCTTATATTGTATATTTTGTATATTTACAATTTTGTTTCCCTTTGCTTTTTACATTGGATAAAATATTTCAGTTATCAATTTCATTTATCATTCTGAGACAGTTATGAAAGTCAATAAATTGAACATGGAATAATAGAGATTTGTGCCCCAATCGGCTCTCAATAGTTAAACTACAACTTGTAACCAGGTTTTTTTTAACTCATTGAGTGCTTCGTGCACGCTACGTATCCTACTATAACATGCCACACTCGTGCTCGCACGCCTACTATTGATTGCTTTGTGCTTGCATTGTTTCCTACCCTCGCCTGCTTCGTGCATGACTGCGCACATTCGGAATAACAATCATTGTTACGCCGTTTTGCATTGTATTGCGCATCGCATGCATGCCGTAATTAGCACTATTGTGTGCAGTGTGAACTCTGCTTTCTGACAGATAAACTTACTCACGCGGTTTACATTCGACTTTTTCGAGTATTTCTACATTTTTTACAAGATATGGCTCCGCCTCTGAGAGAGAAGAGACCTAGGTTTTTGATCCATACAAAACACTCCACAAAATGGAACTACTTGATACAACTCATATTTTAGCGGTAAAGATAATAACCACATATCAATTTGTTTGCGCTCCTTTTTTGCAGTGCGTAGCGTGTTAAATTATTTCCCTATGGAGAATAATAGAAAATACGCCGTTTTTGAGGGATTTGCTAAGATATCTCCCAAACGCGTCAACAAGGTGATCTATCAAAACAGAATAGAATAGAGCAGATTCTCACCTTGAACATGATATGATTTTCATTTAATTTTAGTCAAATTAAGTTCTGTCACTTTTGAGGTTTTTGGAACCTTTCTTGATGATTTTGGAAATCCATTTGTACATGAGCCAATGGGCAAGTGCGGGAAACGAAACGTTTGGTGCGACTTCACACTGTTGTAAAAAAATATATACGTCACAATAGACCCTATCAAAAAAAGACATTTTGCAGAAAATGCTGTAGATTGCGAATACCTAAGAATTATTTTGATTGGATAAAAAAAACCTCTGTCACTTTTCACATTTGCAAAAGCTTTTGCAATAATTGGTCACTATAGTTTGGCGGGTTCAGCCGATGGCATTGTGTGTACACAGTACACATGCATAGCAAGGCAACGCAGCGCGTGAAGAATTTTGCACGTTTTCATTTATTCGTACAGCGACGACTTGAGTGTATGTTGGATAGGACCGTACCATTTTTGACCGGGGGTGTGCCAATGAATGCAAGTGATCAAGAAGAGTTACACAACTGAAGGGAGTGAGAAAACAAGGAAAGTGAGAGGGAAATTTATGAAAACAAGTAATGCGAGGAAAAATGACAAGAAAAGAGAGAAAGGAGAAGTAGTGAAAACACGCAGCTGAGTGCGCTCACGATATGTAAGTTGAACACCCCTGCACCGCAATGTAGCAGCCCGCCACTATACACGTAGACTGCCTGCACGATGCGAAGACAGCGGCGCGTATTAGTGACTGTGCGTTAAACGTCCAATTTCTATGCCTTATAAAAGGAGCGTTTTTTGTACACAACAAATTGATAAGGACCACATAATGAGGACATCATTATAAGGGGTATGAAATTTCCTACAACTTTACTACACAATATTTTGTGGATAAACTAATCGTTAGAGAGTTACAAGCAATTGTAATCATGACTATTGGAAGGAGTGAATACGACTCGCGATCCCGAAATCAATGTGGCACAGGGGGGTTTTGTGGCTGGCACAGGGGATTAGCATCGGATTAGCACTGTGGCATTGGCTTAGTAGTGTGCTTGGCATGTTAAGGGTTAAGAATATATGGCCCTACGTACAGGTCTGTACATTATAAGTTATAGTCCATGTTCAAGTAAGATTTGTCAAGAAACCTGCGATTCTGTGATCATTTCTACAGATTCTACATTTACATACTGCTATGTTTCATTTGATGTCAAATATGTGTGCTGATAATAGGGGGGGGGGCAGGTAATGAACAAAGTCACTGTCGCCAGGCATGCTGATGTTTTTGTCAGCTGCGAGCGTAGTTGCTAGGGGTGACCGCAGGGTTCCAGGCTGCATTATATATGAACATCACCATACTCTTAATCAACGAATGTTGAGCACGTGCAGTTTTCAAAGGTACTTGCATTTGGTAACCTTGCATGAAGCTTGTTTGCTTTAAGTCCACCCCAACAAAAGGCTGATTTGAATAGAAAGAGAAAATTCAAACAAGCATAACACTGAAAATGTCCTCAAAATCGGATGTAAAATAAGAAAGTTATAATATTTTAAAGTTTCGCTTAATTTCACAAAACAGTTTAATGCATATCCTGTTTGGTATGCAAATGAGGGGACCCATGACATCACCCACTCACTATTTCTTTTGTATTTTGTTGTATGAAATATGAAATATTTTGATTTTCTTGTCGTCATGTGAAACAAAGTTTCATTCCTCCCTGAACAGTGAACATGTGGAATTCCATTATTTTAACATTTTGTGCTTCAGGCAAGGAGGTCCTAATTGTCAAATTCGTGAGAATTGAAATATTTTATAATTCAAACAATAAAAAACAAAAGAAATAGTGAGTGAGTGAGTGACATCTTCAACTTTCTCATTTGCATATCACTGAGTTGAGCATAGAACTGTTTGTGAAAAGTAAGTGAAATTTTAAAATTTCATAATTGTCTTCTTTTCAGCATTTTTCAGCATTATTCATGTTTGATTTTTCTCTATTTATTTAAATCAACTGTTTTCTGGGGTGGAGTTGACCTTTAAAAGTAACATTTCATGGCTTGTTTATCCAATCGTCATTTGCTGAGCACAGCTTTATGCTTTTTTTTTCATTATTTGTTTATCATGTTAATATTCGGTGTGTTTCAGCTTTTGAAAGTGTAAGTTCACATCAGCGTTAGATCAAATGATTTTGTTTTTTCCCCAAAAATTCTTGCATCCTGTTAACTAAAGGAGTTATATCAATGAAAATCAAGTTTATGAATTCTTCCCAGATGTTGTTATGACTCTTCTAATAATCATCAAAATCAGCAGTTATCAAAATCCTGTTTTCCTTCAAGGATGAAGGCTTTGCATTAGGTAGGGTGGGGCTGCAGTTATTTGATAGTAACCTCCAAATCTTGTTATCATTCTTCAGTGCTTTTTCCCCTGTCAAAACGTGTACATCTGCATCTTCAACCCTTGATTTGATCATTATCTTACGCTTTCAAGATCCACCTTGGCATTGCCCTACATTTCTTTGGGCGAGGCCACGTGTAAACTCATAATACCAGATGAAATCCGCGATAATCGAATCAGGATCCATCTCCTTCGGGCAGAATATCTTGATGCTTCTGGCCAAAACTTCTAGTAAGTCTTTTCATGGACGATGTTTATCGAATCCAGCAGGTCTTGCAGCCATACCGAAATGAAGTTAGGAACACTCTGAAGCTGGATGACTGAAAAAGAATTAAAAATCCAATTTATTTTCATTTTATTTGTAAATGAGTTTGAGGAATTCTGCCAGACTTATCAAGGGATGACTAAGAACGTGAAAGTTAGTTTCAGGTTTATCACATTAACCCCCTTGTTATTGATGACAAAGCACAAGTTCTATGTGATATATAGTCTAGTCTCTCTACCTAGCGGCATGCCTGGCAGGTATTTAATGATTGCAAATATGCAATCAATGGTAGATAATTATTCTTTAGTGCAGTTCATGTCTCAATGCAAAGTCATTTTCAAATGAATCTGGATTCTAGATTAAAACAGGAATGTCAAGAATGCTCTTAAACAGGGCTGATTCAGATTGTGGCATGTGACATAATTCAAGAAAATTGTGTGATTATTAGACAGCTCAGCAAAGATGTTTCTTGACTTTTTACTATTTTGTAAATGTTAATTATCATTTTCCATTCAGTGGGAGTGTGGGACCTTACATTGCCCCCTTTCCATTCTTAGGGTACTGGACTTACCTCTCCCATCCCCCTTTTGATCTCGGTCTACCATGACCCCCCCCCACCATCCCCTCCCGTACGACACCCCCCCCCCCCATTTTCTCAATCTCGATTTTCCTTCATCTCTCTCCCTTCCTCCTCTCTCTACTGGTCCTCCCCCTCTTTCCACCCCCTCTCTCTTTCCCATTCTCTTTCTCTCTCTCCCCTCCCATCTTCACCCATCTTCACCCCTCTCCCCTCCCTTCTCCTCTCTTCCCCTCCTCTCTCCACTGGTCCTCCCCCTCTTTCCACCCCCTCCCCTCCTCCTCTCTCTTTCTCTCCCCCTCCCCTCCCATCTCCTTCCCTCTTCTTCCCCTCCCCTCCTCTCTCCACTGGTCCTCCCCCTCTTTCCACCCTCCTCTCCCTCTCTCTCTCCCCCCTCCCATCTCCTTCCCTCTTCTTCCCCTCCCCTCTTCTCTCCACTGGTCCTCCCCCTCTTTCCACCCCCTCCCCTCCTCCTCTCCCTCTCTTTCTCTCTCCCCTCCCATCTCCTTCCCTCTTCCTCCCCTCCTCTCCACTGGTCCTCCCCCTCTTTCCACCCCCTCCCCTCCTCCTCTCCCTCTCTTTCTCTCTCCCCTCCCATCTCCTTCCCTCTTCTTCCCCTCCCCTCCTCTCCACTGGTCCACCCCCTCTCCCTCTTTCTCATCCTCCTTCCCTCACACGCTTCATACATGTCACTGATCATTGCCTTCTTTGGGTGAAAATTATGCCGTCATTACAACCAGCCATGAAAACCAGCGGTGTTGACCTTTCCTCATAATTACCTTATTGCTGTCATGGAAACAAGGCATCGTACAAGTTCACTCATCCAAGATTATGACCAATCAATATTTCATTTTCACCCAGGGCAAAATAATGCTGCAATATTTCCCTTTTTGAAAGCTTATTCCTTCTAGCAAACGAAGCACTGTTGTAGTGAATAGAAAAAAAGATACTTGTTATTCTTCATTCCATAATTAGGCAGTCATATTCTTATTTCATTATTTCTGGATTGTAGATAAAATCTGACCTCGTATCAATAGCTGATTAGTATCATCAATTTATAATGAGATTGAAAAACAGCATTAATTAGTCAAAGAGACAGAATTGGGCACTATTATTCTGCCTCCTAGAGAAAGGTTTTTCAAAAATATTTTAAGCAGCCATAAGGTTTTTTTCTAGAAAAAAAATAATTTACTAACTTTTTAACTTCTTTTTAGATTAATAATTTGACAAAACTGTTCTATTATTTATAAAAAATTCAATGTTAATGTGAATATTACTGCCTTGTTTTATTATATTTCATTGCTCTCTGTGCATTTGTTTCATAGAGACTTTTTTTACACATTTCTGAAAAATTGATTTTGCTCTTTGTATCTCATGTGACATCTTTTATCAAAAAGAGCATTCTTTGCAATAATGGCAACATGATTCTCACCAAACTATAAATTTCACTCAGTCAGTTCATTGCATTTATGGTGTCAACATCAAGGCACATGCTCAAATGGACTGAATGGCAGAGTGTCATAATAACATGATTTGGAACTCAGTTGCATTGAAGCATATCGACCGTGAATCATACAGAATCACTTTACAAAATCATGTTTTCAGTATTTCACATTACTTTCACTATCACATATATTACAATTTGTATGAATCAAATGGAGTTTTCCCAAAATGGGTATCCAAACCATTAATAGTTTGTGCACAGCAAAAACTGTGGTGTTAACCGGTGTACATAGAGGACCACACCAGTTATTTTACACTGGTGTTAAATTGGTGGTGTTAGTTTTACACCTATAGGTGTTATTACAACACCTTTTGTTGTTACATTTACACTCTTTGGTGTTATGTTTAATCTCTAGGGTGTAATTTTAACACCTCAGGGTGTGGTCCTCTATTAACACCAATTGGTTCAGCTTTAACACCGCAGTTTTTACAGTGTGGTTTCAATGCAAGCTCAGTCTGACTCACAGCTAGCAATAATAGATGTCATAGCCTTCGGTTAGCGAATGTTGCATCCCTCAAGGATCTGTCATGGGTCCTATCTTGATTAATGATAATTATACATGGAGTTTGCAGATTTCTCATTGCTGAGCAGATCAAAACAATTAAAGTAGAGATTTCCTATAGGTCTATATATAATTCATTACATTAATTAGACATAAAGGAAATCAACTTCATGAATTGAAGATTTCTTTTGAAATACCTCCATGTTCTTCAGAAGTATACAATCTGTACCATTCTATTGTTTTCTCTGTCGGTATGCGATGTCTTCCTTTCATATTTCACAAGTACATTTGCCTTAGTTTTTGTTCAGCTCGGATGACATTTGTTGTGATTACACCAAGCTTTTTGCATATCTGATCGGATGGAAGATTGAAGAGTTTCCTTGTGATAGAAATAACCCGGCCTACATGTATATATTCAAAAGAGAGAACAATGAGGGATCATAATATAGGCCGACAAGAGGTTTTACAGAGAGATAGTTTGAGACGTATAGGAGGGGAAGGAGAGGAGAGGGGAGAAAATTATAGGGACAGTGACAGTTATAAGGAGAGGTAGGAGGATGGAAAGATGGAAGAGAGAATAATGTTTGAGCAAGACTTTTGTAAAACTAAAATATTGGGATTGGCAAGGGAAAATGAGAATCCCCCACACTGTTAGAAAATTTATCCTTAAAATAAAAGAAGTTCCTGCAGCAGAGTGTTGCGAACACCTGTGATCTTACCGAATTGCGTAATCTTACAGGAAATTGGTATTTGGTTATGGAATTTTACAAATTTCCTTGAATAAAACACCCTTTTCCCCTTCTTAAACAGACCAGTTTTGTTAAATTACAGAAAAATTCCTGTTTTATGAATTTACAGAATGATTATGTTATTGCTTTCTGCAAAATCTTCTGTTTATTTTCTGTAAAATCATGGGTTTTTTAACAGTGCACACACATACACAAATAAAGGAAAGAAAGGAACGTTGTGGCCCAGTGGATTAGTCTCCAGACTTTGAAACAGAGTCGTGTGTTCGATTCTCAGCCATGGCATAATTTCCTTTGGCAAGAAATTTATCCACATTGTGCTGCACTTGACCCAGGTGAGGTGTATACCCGGTAGGATTTTTCCTTGAACGCTTTAGCGCCTATTAATATGGCGGCTCAGTTACAGCCGGGGTAACAATATGATACCAAGTATCAAAGTGCAGTTGAGTGTAATATGCAGATAGTTACTGCGCTATATAAATGGACATATTATTATTGTTATTGTTATTATTATTATTATTATTATTGTTGTCATTATTATTGTTATCATTTTTATTATTATTATTATTAATTATTATTAAGAAAAAGAAAGAAAGCTATGATTGTAAAGGAAGTGCATCAAATGGGGAGAATAGAAAAGAAAAAAATAAGACAAGGAAAGATGAAAATATGATGACGGGGCCAGATGCTAGTAAATGACAAGATGCTTGTCAGGAGACCATCATTTTTATGCAATGTCAGGAGACAAGAAAAATAATATAAAGATGCAATGGAGCTTGAAGAATGAGGGATATGTCATACATTTATCTCTTAAGGTCAATATTCCTTGGTTTAATGAGGCACAGCGTTTTCATGGAGGATGAGGATGGGGGGGGGGTGTGTTGGTGATAAATCATTTTATATTAGTATAATGCAAGAGGTGGGCAATAAATCTGATTGTATCTTATATTAGGACCAGTTTGGATTTCTATATTATTTTTTTCTCCCCTCTTTGTTTTTATCATTTCTAACTTGTCCCTCTCTCTTCCTCTCTCTTGTTTTAATGAGCCTCGCAAATACTAGGAAAAGCCATACAATAGGGAACATTCTTATCCATATTCAAGGAATAACATTATTTTCCTAGTAGGCCTACATGTATGTGTTGGGAATAATATTTTGGGGAGGAGGGGTGTCTTCTTTTATAACTCATGTGGATCTATTTTCTACATGCCTGATATCAGTTGCATATTATTTTTTTTTGGGGGGGGTTTATTGAGATGTTTACGTGTGTATTTATCTTTTTTTTCAATTTGTGTAAATTAACTCTAATGCACTCTTCTAATATCTAGACGAAATTATTTTCTCAAATCCATTGTTCTATCAGTCATAAATTGTTTTTCTATCAATTTGATTTTGAGTTTCTTGGAGATTATTCCCTGTATCCCTTTTAAATGCTTGATTCTCTAGATGCATAATCCCTCTAGGAAGATCCTAGATTTCACGTATCATTTATTTCTCAAAAATCTGATATATTATCTGTCAAAACCACATCCTCCTGGCCAAACCATGATTGAGTTGTAAATCTAAATAAAGAAACCTCTCCCAGGGACTGGGATACGATAGTCCGCAGGCATTTTAAACAAAATCAGTCAGAATGCTCTTTTATTTTCATTATTATCCCAGCCATCAATATCCGAGTAATTTAATTGAAGTGAAAATTACTGTCATTCATTTAAAGGAAAAGGATTGTTTGTGCCCAAAAGGAATAAACAAGTGAATGCCTTCATTTGGGAAATATAAAGTGAAAATTTATATTTTTAATGAAAGTCAATATCAACTTTCATGTTCTTAAAACCAGTAAGGCTTGTGACTCGGGACAAAGGAAACGATTTGGATGTAGAAAATCGAGAGAAATCTTATTTCATATTCATTAGATTGAAATCTGGTTTAGGATTTGTCCCAATAGGCTGAAATTGACTTTAGAATTGAAATACTGGTAAAAAAAGGAGTTTCCCCATTTCTGCATTTCTACTGATGGGAATTCCTAAAATAAAAGTATATACTGTATAACATATTTGATTTGACTTGCTTCAACTTTCACTGTTATGTTTCTCGCACCATTATACTGTTTTTAAAAGCAATCTTGATTCGGCTAATAGCCCTACTTCTACACATTACAATTTTATTTTTTTTAAATGAGAAAATTGCACACCCTAATTGCTTAGCAAGGTGCATTAGCATCTGTGTCCCATTTTGAACTCCCGAGTCAAGAGCGGCTAGTGGAGATTACTGCCCTTGCTGAATAACATTCGTGCCACAGTGGGATTTGAACCCAGGACCTTGTTCACAGGCCAGAAAATGAACCACTGAACCACAATCCCTTTGTAGTACCATAATGTTGTACAAATAATAGAACAGGTGGTATATTATCAGGAAGTACTGCTCTGACATTTAGTGCATGGCGCCGCTGTCCATTTTATTGACATTTCGGAACCCCCATCATCGGACTATATTAAGGTATCTCGTAGACAGACGAACACACTTTTGTGTCATGTCGGCAAGGCTCAGCATGGACATGCCTATTTTTTCATTTTCGTAAACCTGGACTAAAAATAGAATTTAATAAAGACAAGAACAGGTCGTCTGGCCTTCCAGCTACCCTACTGTTAATATTTAATCATTAGGTACTAATATGAATTGCTTTATTTCTCTTGGTTGATATTTTTGTTTTTACTTTTCAGGACTTGGTCATATAATTTCATTTGTCAAAGGCATCAGATATTCTTTTTTTTTGTATCAATTTATCTTAAATAAATGAATAAATAAAGGAATTATCATTAGAGGCCGATAATTATGTGCTGTTTTCAGGCTTGAACAATGAACATCCTGTCATGATTAACATGTATTATTCTCATGTGGATGGGAATACCTCTTTGAAGAAAACTCAAATTTTACATAACCAGACATCAAATCAGCGTGAAGTATGATATTAAATACCCTTTTCTCTTCCCCATAGTTTTTTTTAACTTCACTAGCAATCACTTCCCATGGCAGACACTTGGGTATAGGTTATTCATTAAATGAAATCAGAAATAACACTTGGTGGTGATGTATCAGATTACAATATGCTTTCTAGCCGACTATCTCCAGACAATACAAAATCTCAAATTATTTCCGAGTAACTAACATAGACATGGAGGACACTTTTCTGTATTAATCGCAAAGATGAGGTATGAAAATGAGGTGTTTGTGATGATGGGAAACCTGAAAATTAAGAATTTTTAATTCAAATATTTAATCAAAAAGTTAATTTCTAGATGTAATAGATCAAGATTTTGTTCCATGCAATTGTGTTGGTGCTCCTAAATGCACTCCAAAGGCATTCAGGCTTTAGCATTGAATATGCAATACCCATAATTATTTCGGGTGGTTCCCATGAGTGTAACACTGTAGTAGTTTCTCCATTTTCATATCTATTCAGAATCAAATTTCTTTACTTTAGTCACTAAACCTTAAAAAAAAATATGTTGCACTCATTCGTTTTAGTCTGTTTCTAGGACAATTGGTCGCCACATTTTAGACTGAGAAAACCAGGCAGTATCTTTGATTTAAAATGGCCGACACCTGCTTCGCGTTTTATTTTTTCTTAAAAAATCAATCTTCAGCGTCCCTTCAAATGTTGCCTTTGCCCAGGTCTGATTTCCTGTGATCACTTAGCAGAAGAGCTCTCGGAGGTTGCGTTCACGCGACTATTTCTCCTTGTTGGAATCTTTGTCTTCGGTTCTTTTGTCATAAGCCTCTATACCCAACCATGACTTTCATAGCAGTCCATATATCTATAATATGAAACATGGAATTTCTCATTTTTGCTCATTGTAATGTGAATCAAAGTATGACTCTTCCATGAACATGCTATAGGTTGCCCCGGTTGTAAATTTTGTGATTCAATCTAGAGGTCACTTATTGTCTAATATGCAAGAAGTTTTAGTTAAATATTCTATTATTCATAAGAAAATAAAACTCTGAAACTGTATCTTTGTTGCATTTTTTTTAATTTGTGATTCACGTTTTATAAAACGCAACTTAAGATATTGCTTGAACACATCTTTTGTGAGGTCTTAAAAGCCTCACAAGGATAAATAGAAGAGAAGCTTGAAAGTCTATTGAAACGGGAGGAAGGTGAAATAAAATATCCATTGAATGATTTTAAAGAAAAAATTGGCTTCGTAAAGAAATTGCACTGAATAGAAGCTGGAGAGAGTATTTTCAATCTTTTTTGTTGAAAAATTTATCCATGGTATCTTTGAATTGTTATCTATTTATCCAATATCTTCCATCTGACTTTATATGATTTTTTTTCATTGTGTTTCTACTTTAATATTCTTGGTATTTTTGTTTTACCTGATGGGCCTTTTCTGTTTCTGTTAATGGTATTACTCCCATAGGAAATTGGCAGGAAAGTGTTTTGCTGGTAAACGCCAAGCAGGTATATAACCAATTACCTAGAAAACATTTACGTCTAGATTAATCAGTCATAGTGGCTGACCTGATAGACGACAGATATTACTCTCGGCCTTTTTATCAAAGTGGAGACAATGGCAGAGTGGGGATTCGGCAACTTTGCGATTATGAGTCCAATGCTCTAACTACTGGACCACACTATTTCCTGTATGATCTGGGAACTACTGACATGATAGAACATGCGGCCTATCTAGGGGCATTGTTTAGCTTTTCATTTTCTAAGTCTACTTAAAAAAAGAAAACGTTTTTATTCAAATTCTTTTTTTTTCGAAAGAATGGTTTTACCATAAAAAAATTGTTTACTGAAACCAGTTGATCTCTACACTAAGCCTATGAGAATGACAGAATTAAAGTAGTCAACAGGTTAACCCATTGCCCATTGGAACCAGTCGATCCTTGTATAGAATTACAAATTCAGTAATAATTATACTTGCTTATATAGCGCTTAATACTTTCTTTGTCAGAAGTCTCTAAGTGCTCTACAGTATATGCAGCATAATTACCCTGGCTTTAGCAGTGCAGCTGTTACGCACGCTGCGTTTCAAGGAATAAATTCCTGCCAGGTACCCATTTACCTCACCTGGGTTGAGTGCAGCACATTGTTGATCAATTTTTTTGCTGAAGGAAATTACGCCATGGTTGGGATTCAAACCCACGGCCCTCTGTTTCAGAGTCCGGAGACTAATCCACTGGGCCACAACCCTCCACAGTACTCAAGCGGTTAATCTTAAATGAATATTATGCAACCATATTGTAGTATTTCATCAAATTGTTAAATGAATAAGGTACTGTCATGCTAAATCTTTCATTTTCCTATAGATTAAAATGAGCGCAAGGTTATAAATCCCACCAATTTTCCCCGGCCTTCCATGAATGCATGTATAAATCTGTGATATAATACCGACTGTATTAGTCAATTTGATGAGCTTTCTATTAAAACCCGTATTTTTGGTTTATGATTAAACGGAAATGAGCATATTTTTTGTTTACGGTTGAAGGGGTAGTTTGAGCAATGGTAGCTGTATGATCACATAATGACACAAAAATTGATATAATGGGGTTAATACTAGTAATGAGCTGTTGGAATGATTTTGAAAGTTGAATGTGGGGGCGGAGGACTGAGCCAGCGTGTGGGGTCGAGCAAGCATGAAATAAATTGATGGTCATTTTCACATTTTTGTATATGCTTACTGTAAAAAATGTGGGGATCTGTATCCCAAGCCCCTGCCCGTTGCCCCTTTTGGTTCTGCGAGCCCCCAATGAATGCTTCTTAATGTATCAATATTCTAAAACCATTTCATGTAATAGTCGGGACTGCTGTGCTTCTGAGCCAATCAAAAACAAGGACAGTCGTAAGATCTGACAATTGGTCGGACAACAAGCATTGATGAAATGCTTACTCTGTATCTTGTACAAATATCGCCAGGTGGGGAATTCTTTTGAGTCTGATTGACGTCATTTATCTTAATTCTTTTATTGTATTTATGGATTTTCCATTGAATTCATTACAATAAACAACAATCAGACATTATCATATCTTATCATTTAGTGAATAATTATGTACAAGACCTTTGCCTAAGTATATACCTTTGCCTTGTATGATAAATGCATATTTTTTACAGACGACCTAATTGTATTGTATTCTTTTTCTCTCTTTCCCCTGGTCTCTGTGCTACTGCTCTATTGATGATATCATTTTAATTCACCAGGTAAGTCATATTAAAATTGTTCATAAAGTTATCAATTAGCTAATTTTCAATCTTATGACAAAGTATGGAGTTTGCATGGTTAATTTGTGAAGACTAAATTGCATGTATATGTAGTGCATGATGATATTCATTTCAGATCCCTAACAATAGATTGTAAAGTAAATACTAATTGTAATCCTAACTTTTATTTTTCAAGTTAGTTTAATAAAAACTACTTTTTTGCGCTCAAAGATACACCCAGAATGCAAAGTGCACATCAGCAAAACGCCGTTTCTTCCTTTCTGCTCTTTCTATCTCAGTCCCTGTTAGCCAGGGTTAGGGGGATCAATCCCTTCTCTTCTTTCCTCTCTTTTCTTTTTCCTCCCTTTTTTTCTTCATATAAATTTTGGTTACACAAATTCCGGAGGTTCTTAATTCCGAAGGTTCGTAATTCCGACACACGTAAATTGCCTATACCTCGATGTTCGTTAATCCGAAAACGGAAAAGGGTTCGTTAATCCGAACATTTGTGGAGTTATTCCGAAGGTTCGATAATCCGAAAACGAAATAAGGTTCGATGTTCCGAAGGTTTGTTAATCCGAAAACGAAATAAGGTTTGTTTTTCCGAAGGTTCGTTAGTCCGAAATATGAAATAAGGTTAGTTAATCATTTAGTTTTCGGACTAACGAACCTTCGGAATTACGAACCTCATTTTTTTTCGGATTAACGAACTTTCGGAATTACGAACCTCACTTCGTTTTCGGACTATCGAACCTTCGGAATTACGAACCTGCGGAAATACGGACCTTCGGAATAACGAACCTTCGGAATATACGAACCTTCGGAATAACGAAGCTTCGGAATTACGAATGTATGCGTAAATTTTAGGGGGTTCGATTGAGCCCCCCGAACCCCTAATGGCTACGGGTGTGTATGTATTACTATTATGCTTGTGAAAACCTTATAAACCTAGCACCCTCTTAACACCCTCTTGACACCCAAAGAACTAACCGTCTTTTAACCCAAGCTGTAAAACCAGAACCATAATGGTTATTTCTTCAATAAATTGATAAAACTTATAAAAAAACAGAGAAAGTTGCTTATCTTTTATTTGTTAATAACTAAAACTACCATTAGACAGTACCCATCTCATCAGATATTTGTAAAGCTGTGAATCATTCTGATTAAAAGGAATGCTATGATTGATCACAGAATAAACTAAGATTCAGTTGCCAACTGGTAGATGTGATTTTATACAACCCTATCAATTTATAAGATTTTGCCCGCTTGTCGATGCCTGTAGGGTTATAAAATGTTCTGGTTTTACAGTTATTCTGCATTTGATGTGTAGCACTTTCTTTTTGTACAAAACTTAGATTTAGCACCTTATTCTGTTTTGTCTCTCCTTGAAATTGCAGCTCTCCTTCACGTTATGAGCGTGTGTATCTCCCAAGGTATAACTTGTTATCTTTTTTGTTTGTTTGTCTCTATAAGGCTACCTTACAAAAAGTCAGAGCTGTGTCTTTGCGTGCAGGAATTTTGCAAACTCCTTTTCATGGCTATCAGCCTTGCATGTGATCGTAGACCCCATTTACACATACGAGTGAAGGCGACATGAGGCCGGCCTCACGTCGCCTTGAACGTATATGTAAACACACAAGTGGACGGACGCCACCTTGAAGCCGCCCTAATTTTGGTCCACCTCAGGAGGTGGTTTGAGGTCACCTTCTCGTATGTGTTAACACATAGCGGACTGAGGCCGGCCTTCAGGAGTCACATGATCATTGGCTTGTGCAATAGTTGGGATACATCATTGATCTAGCTGTATTGTATTACCTCGATTTCACGCGCTTTCAAGTGGCCCTGCTGCTGGCCGGCACACTGTATGTGTAAATGGGGGTTGCGCCTGCGAGGCGGCGTCAAAATGACCTTTTCTGCCATGTGTACATTTTTTGAGGCGGCTTGAAGCTGGTGTGAGGCCGACTCGATTAAACCGGCCCATGTGTAAATGGGGTCTTCGACAAAACAATGGGGACAGCAGGATAGCCAGTGTGAAAGACACATGTAGCACTTGTAGATCAGGATACCTGCAGAAAGACACAGCACAGACTTTTAGTAAGATGCGTTAGATCAGTGTGTGCAGTCAGTCATTTTGAATCAACTTTAACATCGATCGCTCAGCTTTGTGTCACAGGCCCTAGGTTGTGTGTCATTTAAGGCCCGGTCCCACTGCACTTTCGGATGCAAGGTGGACGTAAAACGGAAAAATCGTGCCATCCGTTAGAAAATGCTGCGCATCCATTCTGTACTCAATGCATACGTGCTTTATACACTCTGTCCATCGAGCATCCGTCCAATGTGATGTCATCCGCGCAAAAAGTTTTAAGCTGCAGAAAACTTTTTTATGTTTTCACAAATTGTGTCCATTTCTGGAGCGGATGAGAACGAATGGAGCCAGCACCCCCAAAATATCGCTTTCCACTGTGTCCTCTATGAACACATTTTGTGTCCGTTGGCCAGTGGGACCAGGCCTTTACTCTCTAGGCCATGTGGCAGTTGTTTATCATTCATAAATACCAACTTGTCTATTCATCATCTTGCATGTAGGTATCACCTTTTCCATGCATTCGTTATGTCTTTTCATTTAATGAAATATAATCTTAATTTCATCAGCTCATCTTCCCTAAATAATCTAAATTACTTTTTTTTAATTCTTATTCAAATTCTTATTAGTAATGGTTGATTAACACAGTAGCAAATTCCATAGGTGTAGAGCTACTAAGGTCACATTTGACCTTGTATGAAGATTGATCTTAATTTTTTTTCATTGCAAATTTAGCATTTACTTGAGAATTTTAGCTAAAATGTATATAGGTAATAACAGCCTCAGAGTGATCCAGATTTTTCATTCATTCCATGAATGAACTATAATATTGTGACTTTGATAATACCTGCATGTATGCCTAAATCTATAGACATTTTGAAAATGGGACAAGTCTTAATGAGATTTTTATTTGAGCTGCTATTTAATTTATTGTCATTCCTGTTCTAAGATGAAAACGGACCAATATTTTTGGATTGAATTTGAATTATTGTCTAAAATATATCTATATGCGTTCTCACATTGTCTAACCATTAATCCATACTCCTATAAATGATGCGATTCCTCTAATAATTAGAACAAATTTACAACCAATATGTCGTCACATTATCGTTCTTTTGCTGCTATCCTCATAGATATATGTCTATGTATTTTCGTTCATTCAATTATTGAATCATGCATTATTCTCTGTCCTCAGAGTCAGATGGCCAATTGTTTAGATGAAAACCATCAGACTCCACAAAGCATGAAGCATTTTTAACTCTCCATCATAAATGAAATATTCATGTCATGGCTCTATTCATTACAGTATATTCGTCTGACTGTCTACAAAATGATTTATTTTTTGGTTTTCCGAGCAATTTCCATTTGAATTTTCTTTCCAGGTTCACTGCATATATCCAGTGCTTTTTATTGTCAGTTGCCATTGCCTTTCTTCCTGTCTCTATCTCTCTCTCTCTTTCTTTCTTCATAACACCTTGATCACTCTCCAGAGTTGTTTTGGTGCTTGCATCTATTAATATTGATTTTATTTACATGAATGTTGAATAATTACTTGATATTCATACTACATATCATGCTCTATGTGGCTTAATTCATTCAAACCATTGGGTGATCATATCGGTACTTACGCTCTAAATTCCAAAGATTTGAATTAAATCCAGATCAGCTGGGAATAGTGACCAGCCAGATTTTGAATTTATTTTAAATCTTAAGGATTAACTTTTAAATCCTAAAAGATTTGAATTCAAATCATGTAGATTTATATTTAAATCAACAAGGTTTGAATCTAAATCTAATATTCAGCTGGTCACTATTCACAGCCGATCTGGATTAATTTTAAATCCTTGGAATTTAGAGTGTATGTTTGGCATTGTATTCACATTGCAAGACCTTTCTGTGACAACATCCCATGTTAAAGGTCAAGTCCACCTCAGAAAATGTTGATTTGAATCAATAGAAAAAAAATCAGACGAGCACAATGCTGAAAATTTCATCAAAATCGGATGTAAAATAAGAAAGTTAATGACATTTCAAAGTTTTGCGTATTTAAAAAAAAATAGTTATATGAACGAGCCAGTTACATCCAAATAAAGAGAGTCAGTGATGTCACCCACTCACTATTTCTTTTGTTTTTTATTGTTTGAATTATACAATATTTCAATTTTACGAATTTGACGATTAGGACCTTGCCTGATCGAAGCACAAAATGTTAAAATAATGGAATTCCGCGTGCTCAGGGAGGAATGAAACTTCATTTCACATGACAATGACAAGAAAATACAAATATTGCATATAATAAAATACAAAAGAAATAGTGAGTGATGTTCCTCATTTGCATACCGACCGAGATGTGCATATAACTGTTTTGTGAAATTAAGCAAAACTTTAAAATGCCATAACTTTCTTATTTTATATCCGATTTTGATGAAATTTTCAGTGTTATGCTTGTTGAATTTTTCTCTTTTTATTCAAATCAAGTGTTTGTTGGGGTGGACTTGTCCTTTAAAGGTCTGGGGATGGTTTCATGAAGTTGCCAGCACTGACAACTTGTTTTCTCCAGCACTTACCATGGTAACAGGTTAGAGGTTAGTACCTCTCGGCCAATCAAAACCAAGGATTTCACTGAAATTGACATTTCAATCAGGGCTGACAACTTACATGAAACACCCCCAGGTCTACCATTTGGATTTTTTTTAATCTACGAAGGATCAGGGTCACCTGACCTGACCATTTAAAGATTTAAGAATGAGCTTTTTTTTTTCAAAATGGTGGACCAGAACATTGGCAAATAAAGGATGATTTTGTGAAAGGTTAATTTGATAAATTAACCAATAATTCAGTGTCTCAGAGTAAGAAATTTGCATTCATAATCTGGCTAGCTTTAGTGATATTGTTAGTTATACGATATGACACTTATATCATGAAATTATATTTTCGTCCATTTCATATGTACATGTCATTCTGTGATTTTTTAGGTATTGATTTATATACTCTTTTCTGGATCATGTTCATATGTCATGGTCTTGGTCTCATTGGTTTCCTATGATTTTTATTTATTTTCAGTCAATTCATTCTTATTTTTTTAACTATATAAATATAATAAGTTTAACCCTTTTTTTTTATTTCAAGAAAAAAAATGTGTGAGGAAAGATACCGAAGTGACCCTTTACAAGAACCAGGCTTTTTAAGCAATGATATTTTTCAAGCATATGTTCAGAGTATTGCCCTAAATTAAAAAAAAAAAGTCAAAATATTTTCTTAGCATTTTGAAATGCCATCCAGGAAAGTTAGGGATGAGCATTATTTTTTTTAAGTGAGCCAAGATTAGATGCAAGTTAATGATAATACAAAATTGTATGTGAGTAAGTGAGGTATGAAATAATTTTTCATGTTCGGTTCACTGCATGATGGAGCCTGCATTTGTTGATATTCTTCTTTATTGAGACATAAAAATATTGCTTCGTTCACCAAGGCGACCTGGATGCTAGAACGTCGGCAGCACCTGCTTTTAATGCCAATCGTAATCACACGAGGCGAAAGTAATCATGTCCATTTAATCATTCGCTCAATCCTCAATGACTCCAACGACAAAATTGGCGCAGGAAAAAAATGGAAAGATGTGAATACGATCAATTTGTTCTTTCATTTCATTTTTTTTTTGCGTTGTCAAAGTCTGTTTGAGCGACAAGGAGCAGGGCTGTGTAGGAAAGATGTGACGGTACTAAACAAAGCGAGTTTCCATGATGGTCATGTTGTCATGGAAACATTATCAACAGTGACGATGGTTTTAAATTTATCACATTGCAGGTGTTCTGCATTTTCAGAGTGGTAACCCTTTAGAAGAAAAATTTCTTGGTTACCGCTCAATCTTCCATCTACTACTTTATAAGTTATTATTTTGTCAATCTTTAATTGCAAATAACAACTTTTGACATTTTAACATAATTATATTTTTACTTTTTGTTGATTGCCTTCTTTTATATGCCTGTCTTGTTTGTAATTTTCTGTTTTTTCAAAGAAATTATTCTTTGATAAACTATCTATAGTAGATTGTAAACTAGTATTGCTGACATAGATACTTTACTGCATTGCTAATGAAATGCTATGATTTTTTTAGAATAATGATATGTTAAAGGAGAATGAAACCTTTGGAACAAGATAGCTTGAGTGAAAACAGAAAGATCAACGAAAGTTTGAGAAAAATCGGACAAATAATGAGAAAGTTATGAGCATTTGAATATTGCAATCACTAATGCTATGGAGATCCTCAAATTGGCAATGCGACAAAGATGTGTGATGTCACTTGTGAACAACTCTCCCCATGATATATATGTATATATTTCACTTAAATTACCTCTTTTAATCACATTTATCAGTAGATCATGTGTTTTTTCTACAGGAGGGCATGTAATACAGATATTTAAAGAATACATAATGGATAAAGAGTTTGTATCACCATAAATAAGAAAAAGCAAAAAGAGAAAATTTGAGGGTATTTTATAGTCCATCAAAGGGAAAGTTGTTCACATGTGACATCACACATCCTTGTTGCATTGCCAATTGGAGAATCACCATAGCATTAGTGATTGCAATATTCAAATGCTCAGAACTTTCTTATTATTTGTCAATTTTTCTCAAACTTTCTTTGTTCTTATTCTTTTATTTTTCTGTTTCGACACAAGCCTACTTGTTCCAAGGGTTTCATTTCCCTTTAAGAACTCACTGTATTAATATAAATTCCTTATTCCTTGTACAGAGTGGTACAGGTTTCATTAAGCTGTGGGTGAGGTTTCAGAAAACTAGCAATGCAGCAATTGACACTTAATTTTGAGAAGTCACAACATTGCCAATTTGACATCTTTGATTTCAAGAAATAACAAATCCAGTGCTCATTTTATAGGTGACATTGAAAGACCACACACCCCCTTTAGGGGGTTGTTAATGCACCATAAAGTTTGAAAACAACACTGCATAGTGTAAATTGTGTTATACACCGTTGACAGGTGTTTAAGATATTGGATTAAACATTGGTGTATAATCATTGGTGCAGTGTCTCAGAGCACTGACCAATATGTGTGAACTCATCAATTGGTTGTAAACTAACCTGTAGATTAAACACTAGTGTATAATCATTGATGTTGGCCTTTCATCAAAGCACTGACAAATAGAGTTATACAGTTCCAATGGGTGTTAAACTAATCTGTAGATTGAACACATTTTCCTTTCTCTTAACCGCTTATATGCATTTTTGTGATTTTGCGGTATATAAAATTATTATTATCATTGATGCGGTCCTCTCAGAGCATTGAAAAACAACTAAAACTGTAAATTAAAGATAAATACCAGTTGTGATAACGATCTTAAAATGAGTTCAAGCAGAATCCATTGAATTTACCTCCAAAGTGCTTGTATGTATACAAGAAATTTTGTGCCAAATAGCTCTGGAAGAAAATGCGTAATTGCTGAGAAATGAGCAAAATAAGCACAGAATTGCATCAAATGTCTGGTATTTTTCGAGGCAATATGGTGTTTATTTTACACCTTATGTTTAACACTGGTGTATAATCATTAGTGGAATCGTCTCAGAGCACTGACAAACATAGAATGTGTTATACAACACAAATAGGTGTTGATCTAACACTGTTTCTGTTTTCTGTTTCTGTTTGTGGTAACTCCCGTAGGAACTCGGCAGGACAGCATTTTTTGCTGGTAAACGCCAAGCTGGTATATAACCAATTACCTTGGAAACATTTTACGTCCAGGTTAATCAGTCATAGTGGCTGACGTAATAGACGACAGATATCACTCTTGGGCCTTGTTATCAAAGTGGAGACATTGGCAGAGTTGGGATTCGAACTCACAACCTTGCGATTATGAGTCCAATGCTCTAACCACTGGACCACACGACCACACGACTGGTGTAAAATGCTTGGTGTAGTCATTGGCGGCGGAAGCCAAAAAATTTAGGAGGGGTCCACCTGAATTTAGGGGGGATGCAGGAAACAAAATTGATAAGCCAAAAAAAAAAAGGTTATCAACAAAAAATTTAGGGGGACCGTTCCCCATCTCAGATTTGGGGGGACAGGACCCCCCCCCTCACTTTCACCGCCTATGAAATTCTTTGCAGTCGCTGGTGGTGAAGTTTTTTTACATCAGTTTTGTGGTGCAAGTCAGTGTCCTTGCTGTTCAGGAGATAAACGATGCCTTCTTCCATAGCTCTCCCACAAGGATACTATCGTTCTAATGACCAACAATATTATGATTAATTATGTCCACCTGCAGTCGTAGGGAAGACGACTGACCACTTATCGGTAGAATTCATTGCTAAATCGTCCTTCATGCCTCGATGCAGCATGAACATCGTATATTGAACGGCGGCTTTTCTATTTATAGTCAGGCTTGTTCTCCGAGATGCGGCAGGCAGGCGGTTAGTTAGTCGCAGTCTCCTAGTTAATGGCCCATGGAAATGCCACGGTACTGTTCATTTGTCGGTTGGGTTCTTGGTTAGTTTGTTTGTGGCCCGTTGTTAATATTTTGGAGAAATCCTGGAAATTGGAATATATGAATTGGTAAAGATAGTTCATGTAAATGAGAGGAAGCTGGGTAGATTGGTTAGGATATGAAGATCCATATGGTGGTGGATGAGTACAGTTTTTATCAAAGTTTTAATAAATAACTGTACTCATCCACCACCATATGGATCTTCATTTCCTAACCAATCTACCCAGCTTCCTCTCATTCAATAACCCCTCATAGAAATTTCAAGTTTGAGTTCTAGCTTGCTGCTAGTAAGTTACTAGCTTGCAGCTATCTAGTTAAAAGCTTAGGCTTCAGTCACAACTCGGCCCAAACACCAGTAGTGCCCGGACGGCCGCAGCTCGGTGCCCGGGCGCCTAGCAGACTAATTTTTGGGCTTGTGTCCTTAGCCTTAATAACAATGTAGTAGGTATGCAGAGAAATTTTCAAGGAATCTCTTCAAAACGTGTACTGATTGCCAGCTTATAATTTGCTACCAAATTAGCCACGACTAGCTAGTCCCTGAGTAGTTAATAGCTAGCGACGTTAAATGTGGTGTCATTCCATTACTGTTTCTTTTTGACATTGGACATATTTTGGTCTAGTGGTTCTGACTCTGGCCTTGCCATCAAAGGGTTCTGGGTTCAAATCCCAGAAAAGGAATTCCTCAAAATCTTATAGCACCAAAATCGGTGGGCTGCCTTTCGCAGGGGTTATTATAATAGGACTGTTTGATCACTTAACAATGTCAATATGTGTGCTAACGAAATATCCTGCATGTATATTGTTTTTGTCATTATTATTAAAAAAGTATATGCCAAATATTTTTAGTAGCAAAATTGCTCAGAAGCAAGACAAAAGCAAATAATTTGGTCATTACGTTTTTTTTCTGAGGTATTCATCTGCCCTATTTAAATGTTGGTGAATCCCAGCACTTTCAAGTGTTACTCAAGGTGACATCGGTTTCAAAATTTAAATGGCAACATGAATCATGATTGAAAATGTGATTACAAAACATGGATATAAGGAGAAACAAATGGTGTGTTCAATGTCCTCCATTCCCGGTCGTGAAAGTAAACGTCTCGCAAATCGCTATTCGGAGCAAAATTTGAACGTTGAAAAAGATGCATTTGTAAACGCGATCACGTCAGATTTTACAACCTTTGGCATCGCGAATGTGGCATTGGACACAATTGAGTTTTGTAATGTCTTTAAATTTGTTCTCGCAGTGGAGGCATACACAAGCAGGTGCCAAAATGACCTTACTTGTGATGGGTCAAACTGCGCTAACGAAAGCAGGAAATTTAAAGACAGTCACAGCTTTATATTTTTGACACTGAACAGTGGACCGCTGATCGCGTTAGTGTTAAATGTTTTGTAATTGAGTTTTCAGTCATGATTCATATTGCTGTTTAAATCTGAAACTTGACATCGAACACACCCTTTTACACATTATTTCACAAATTTTTATCAGTTCATCCGAGTATAAAGACTTCCTCGTGAAATCACTGTTCACTTCCCAAAACTCTGCTTTAAATGAGATGAAAATAAAGGAGAGAAAGAAACCCAAAGCACAAACGAATGACAATGAAGGAGATGGATTATTAACAGTCTTTTTGAAGAGCATTAATCAAAGCTAAAACAAAACACAATCTAATAATCTGCTGGAATACATCTAAACTTGTGTAGTATTCATTAATCATAGACAGAAACAAGGTAACCAAATGACGTCTCTGACAGGTGAAAAATATCGCAATACAACCAACTCCAACCGCAGTAGCCGAGATGGAGGTAAAAATAACCTTAAATTGCCACTCTTGTACTTGGTTATTTCATTGATTAAAATGTCTTATCTAATCAATGAGGAAGAAATCTTCCCTTTTTTTCAATATGCAAAGAGTAGCAGAAAATACGAGGGGAACATTTTCTACACCTTCCTGTTTGGTTAGGATTTACAAAAGTGCATTTAAAGATAAATTCCAGTTTTGGTAACGATCTCAAAATGACTTTTTACAGAATCTGATATGACCACCCAAGTGTCTGTATGAATAAAAAATATGTGCCAAAGGATCCTGGAAGAAATTGTGTAATTGCTGAGAAATAAGCAAAATAAGCGCGGATTCGGTCACTTCCGTCGGGTCTTTATTCCAGCAATAATAATACACTGTCCCACGTGTGCCTATCTGTGTTGGTAATCTTCAGTGTGAACGTTTTTCAGCGTAGATTTCAAGATTTCACAAAGTTCAGTTCATGTAACTGTACCAGATCTAGATCCTCGATGATATTCTGACAATTAAGCCTGGTTTTACAGACTTTCTCATGAAATCAGTGTTTACTGCAACTACTGGAATTCTCTTTAAAACATAATGGGGAAGTATAGCATTGAGAGAGAATGTGAGTGATTTATATAAAAGTAAGTTGCTTTATATTCTGTATCTAACTGTATACTGTATAACTACTGCTAATACTACTACTAATGCTACTAGTACCACTACTACTACTACTATTGCTACTACTACTACCACCACCAGCACCACCACCACCGCTACTACTATTACTATTACTACTACTTCTACTACTACTACTACTACTACTACTATTACTACTATTACGACTACTACTTCTTCTACTACTACTACTACTACTACTACTACTACTGCTGCTGCTACTGCTACCACTGCTACTACTGTTGCTGCTACTACTACTATTGCTGCTACTACTACTACTGCTACTAGTACCACTACTACTACTACTACTACTACTACTACTACTACTACTACTACTACTACTACTACTACTACTACTACTACTACTACTACCTCTACTACTATTACTACTACTTCTACTACTACTACTACTACTACTACTACTACTACGTCTACTTCTACTACTACTACTACTACTACTACTACTACTACTACTTTTACTACTACTACTACTACTACTACTACTACTACTACTACTACTACTACTACTACTACTACTACTACTACTACTACTACTACCACTACTACTACTACCACCAGCACCACCACCACCACCGCTACTACGCTACTACTATTACTACTATTACTACTAGTACTACTTCTACTACTACTACTACTACTGCTACTACTGCTATGTCTTCTACTACTACTACTACTACTACTACTACTACTACTACTACTACTACTTTTACTACTACTTCTACTACTACTACTACTACTACTACTACTACTACTACTACTACTACTACTACTACTACTACTACTACTACTACCACCAGCACCACCACCGCTACTACGCTACTACTATTACTACTATTACTACTTCTACTACTTCTACTACTACTACTACTACTACTACTACTACTACTACTACTACTACTACTACTATGTCTTCTACTACTACTACTACTACTACTACTACTCTACTACTACTACTACTACTACTACTACTACTACTTTTACTACTACTACTACTACTACTACTACTCTTCTACTACTACTACTACTACTACTCTATTTCTACTACTCCTCTACTTCTACTACTCCTAGTGCTATAGCATATTTACAATAGGTGTGTTGGTTCTTGTGATAATATTTAAAAAAAAAGTGCCTGGTGGTAAAGTTATTCCGACTGTTTTTGTATGATCATTTTGCTAAAGTGAATCCGGGAATAGATTTCTGCTTCCATCAGAATATGTTTTCCATTTTGAAGGTTCAAAAATTGACCAAATAATCTGATATGCATTGAAACAAAATGAATCTGTCTTGTTTTTATTATTGAAATCTTGAATGTATTACATCCCCTGTCAAAAGGCGAAGGTCTTTGATTGATGAATATCAGGCACATTGTGAATTGGACAAATGAATTTAGATGGAAAATTTCTTTGAGGTCTTTGTCTTTCAAATCAAGACATATAATTGCATGCCATGGCTCGTAAATGTTTTCATTGATTTGAAAAGTTCTCTCTGCATTTAGATAGATATCTTAAGTATTTGTCCTTATGGAATTCATAAATCATGCAATAGGAAAAGGATAGCATAGATCCCTGGGGTCCTGTTTGTGATTGGATTGACTTAGTATCGCCACAAGATGGCGCTGTAGCTGCTTCTTTTCTTCTGCCCTAGCTGTATTATGGCTTGTTGATATTGAAATGGTGGCAAATGGAAGCATGAAGTATGATGATCCTGTAGTTCATACTTGCACATTTTAACACAAACAGTTATGAAAAATTACATTACATTACATTAATGGGCTCAAAATTGTGACCATGTAGTATTTCCCCCAAAGACTTTTTAATAGATAATACTTATTTATTATCAGAATCATGGACCCTAGGGTCCATGTCAGAATCATTCTGTTCTTCTTTCTTTTCATCAAAATCTTTTAAACACTTTGATTGCCATTTAGTTGAATTCTGTATTGACTAGCATCAAATATATCTTTTTGTCAGTTCCCACAAAAATTGTTTGCATAATTTTGTTGTTGTTGTGGAAATGCTGAATAAAATAAGAAAAATAATATGAATTCATTATATGATCATTGCCACAACTGAAATTATCTTTTAAGTCTGAACAGTGCGCAGATACCACATTTCAAATGTCACCTGTCACCTATACATGTTCAGATATGCCACGCCTGCCTAAGTCTGACTAGATCCTCATTAGACTTCACGCCTGGTATTAATTACCTACAGATGAGCTCACACTGTCCTCTATATATAATTCATTACCTTACACTGTTTCCTGCAAAGGTCGCCTTATGATGGAATTTTTAATTTTAAAAACTGTTTATGAATTTGAGACCGAAAATGTAACACTGGAATAAAGTGTCTGATATGGTCATCTATACATTTATACACCAGTTAAATTTAGCATTATTGTTTTCGCAGTGTAACATATTTCTATCATACCCCATACTCTAAGTTTCAAAGATTTCAAATAAAGATGTTCTTAGGATTAATTCTTAATCTTTTGAGACTAAGAAGTTAATCCTTAGGAATAACTAAAAATCCAATGTTCGGCCGCTCACTTTTTACGAGTCTTTCACCAGTATGTTTTTATTTTGAACGATATAATTCAGTGTTCCCCTCTGTAGTATGGTATTGTCAAAATATGTCTCTATTTTAATCGTTGAACCTGCAAATCTATGGTTTAATGAACTACATTGCATAAATAGAATTATCTAACTACCCTTTCACACTGTAAAAAAATCGTAATTTGAATGATTCCAGTGAAAAATTAGGCTAATGACGAATTTTTAGCACGTGTAAAACCCAACTAGAACATGATGGGAATCACAATCACAAATTCGGATTCGACTCCGGAGGTGAATTCCAGTTAAGTTTCACTCAAATTACAGTGCAAATTTTGCGTGTGAAAGGCTTGACCTTCAAAACATTTTTTTTTGGGGGGGCAGAGCTTACGTGACCTTTAAAGCACTTTCGTAGATAACACAATTGTCATGCACACTTCGTAGTTTATATTTGCGATGCAGTGCTTTGATTGACAAGTCACCACGGACACATCCCACATTCGCGCGGGAATTCTAATTGAAATCACAGTTTTCGAGTGACCGTGTGAAAGGTCCGATGATTCTAAAGACGAATTGCAATCACCATTACAACGATGATTCAAGACTCACGTGTGAAAAGGCCCCAAGTTAACCATGGTTTAACTTGGCGATGGCTATCAGATTCCCACTCAGTATGTTTGTACATGTGTAACTAACTGCGAGTGATGTCATTGCAGAGGAGGAGGAGATCTTCAATGATTTTTTTTTGTTTTGAATAATGTTTTATTTTCCTCTTTCAAATCGATAAGTTTACAATCACAATTCATATAAATCAAGATTTTGTACATGTATACGAAACAAATAAATGTATCAGTTTCAATGTGATTACAAATTTTCAAAATTACTGTATTACAATGAAGTTAACTGCTCAATAATATTTCTCTTCCATAACAATGTGAAAGGAGGGGGGGGGTACATATCAATCGAAAAGAAAACCCCCCAAAACAGATTTTGTAAAAGGTGACTTTTTTCCCTGAACAGAATAGAGATAATATCTTTTGCACATAATTGTACAAGAAAAAAAAAGAATTAAAGATTTTAAAGGTTAGAGGAAGGTTGTTGGCCTAAAAACGTCCCTACACGGTAGTCACCTTACCCCCACACCCCCTCCCCCTCATCTCTCTCCCCAGACACTCACACGAGCTCAATGATGTCTCAGGGATAGAATTGCCTGCTGCCATCTAGTGTTCAGATGTTGCACAGGACACACAAGCATGGATATTCATCAGTCTCTTTAATTCTGTGATCTGCTCTTTCAATATCTCTTCTTGTTTAACTCACCCTCTCCTTAGTCTGCAGGCACAGACCCTCATTGGAACTTTGATCAACAAGTGTGCCTCCACGCAAAGACTAGCACATACAAAACTTGCTGTTCCTGGGCGAGAGAGCCTTCAGTACACAAGGCATGAGTAGGCTGCACATTCAGACCCTTATTTCGAGTGAAGGGTTTGCCCAGCAGACTACCCTCTCCTATCTCTCTGCCTTTCCATTTTCTTCTCCCCCTCCCTGTTTTCTTTACCACCCCTCTCTCTTTGTCTGTCTTTTTCTTTCATCACCTTCTCATCTCTCTTGTACCCACTATTATCCCCCCTTCACTCTCTTAGGCCGTGTTTATGCTTCCACTTTTCCACACGTGATTAGTCCAAAACATGGTTGCGTCCATGCTTACTTTCATTTAAACGCTGTTTCAAAACCCCGATCGTAAACTCACAAAAAGGTGCGTTTGTAAACGTCGTTTGACCAGAATCAGGCTTTCTGGGGAAGTATAAACAAAACCATGATCGTAAACGTGTTTGAATGACGTCCTCCGGTGAGATGAAAATCCGCAGGCAAATACAGTCGTATTGCTCCATTTTATCTCCACACGTAAAAAAAATCGGAAAAAAACTTTCGAAAAAAGGCGCGCCCGATTTGACCTAGCTTTACGATGCGAAGCCAGCTGGAGACCATGATTTCCTCTGAAAAGTTAAGCATAAACAGCACTCCCAGAACCACGTTTACGATCGGCATTTTGAATCGACGTTTGAAATCGCTGATTCTGTCCTCACAATGGAAGCGTAAACACACCCTTAGTCTTATCCCTTCTTCCTCCCCCTCCCTACTCATTTCACATCCTATCTATATACCTCTCTACACCCTTTCTATTCCTTCCTCCTCCTTCTTAGTCACCGTCTTTCCCATTTCTGCTCTCTCTCTCAACCAAGAGCAACCCAATACTCCTCAAACCTTTTTGACATCGATCCAGTGGTGGGCGCACAAATCTGATATGATGGGCAAACACATCAACCAAATAGACACTAGCTTATGCCTGCTCCAGGTCCGCTCCCAGTCCCAAGCTCTCAAAATAATCCTGGCAAATTATCTGGCTTTTCTAATACAGCTTAATTATCGAAATCGTATGCTTAAAACAATCTCGAAAGTGATTGATGACTGTAATGCAGACGCAGTTAATGGGCAATTATGGATCCCATCCCGAGATTTCCAATTCTGTGACAACAGGATTTGAATTAATTATCCTGCTGAGCATGTATACTATTATCTCTCAACCAGTGGAGGATCCAGCAATGTTGAAAAGACTACATTTTCAGGGGCCATATTGTGTATGCATGATAGTCGGCTCCTCAGTGCTATTGTGTCCAATCCGACTTGATCTGTACCCCCACAAAATTACATTCCATCCTCAAACTAGAACCCCTTCCCCCCAACTTTGGTTGATTGAGATGAGATCAAGTGATTCTCAAGATTGATCCCAAAGAGAGCGGATAGGACTAGAATCTAGAGACATTTAACTTGGCTTGATGACACACAACTTCCTCGATTCCTTTCTTCCCACTCTCTAGGGCCGTCTGCACCAGCCTGAGTTTTCAAAAAATTGCGCTGTTTCTGATCCTGCGACTCATCGCGATCTGCACATTCTCGAGATTATTTGTAATGGGGACACAATCATCGTGATAGTCCGCTGGATTAATGTCGAGATGGCAATCCCAAGTCAACTTGGGATTATTCGCAAAATAGTGCGCTATCTATAGCCAGGCTGATACTTGCACGACTTTTGGCCACGATTTTGTCGTGGCAAGTCGTGGCATTTTGGGGGCACGAACTGGGAGGCTCCCTCACTGTTTACGACTTGTTCACGCATAGTTCACGACAAGTTCACGAATGCGTGCCCGTCAGTGTCCACATTGACACGAACTGGCACGACGAGTTCACGCATAGTTTACGCACTTCCCGCATTGGCACGACGAGTTTGCGCAGTTCGGACGGTGTCGTGCTTAACTATTCATGAACATGACGTGAGCTGTTCTTGAACTATTCGTGACAGTCGTGGCATGGCGCGCACTGCCACGCATCGTCCCGACGAGTTCACGACGTGTTTACGCACACTTCATGCCAGTTCACGACTAGTTTGCGCACTGGCACGACTTGAGTCGTGCCAATGCGTGACACAAAATCGTGCAAGTGTCAGGCTGGCATATGAATTATCCCTGTATTTGCAGGTACAGACGCATTCGAGATCCGAATCGGGATTATTTATTCATGGAGTCAGACCGTAATGCATCGATGCCTTGCTCGATCGCGAAATGCTCTTTTTGCGCTTGTGAAGATGGGGTTTCTTGAATCTCAAGGTTAATCATGAAGAGTGCTGATCGGGCTAAAATCGCGAGATGCGAGATTGAGCAAGTTCGTGCAGGTGCAGCTCTGCCTTCTGTAGTTACTTCTTACTCCTGTCATCAATTACCTTCATCTGTCACCCTCCCATCCCACTCCTCACCCAACTGTGTTGTATAAAGCTGTTTCCGAGTTATGCATGACTTAACAAATGACCGTTGATGGGGGGAGGAGGCCCGGGGGAGGGGAGGAGGCCCGGGGGAGGGGAGGGGAGGGGGGGCAGTCAAATATATTGCTGTACACATGCGTGACCCCCAAAAACATGTTTAAAGGGGTTTTTTTTCAGTTTTGGACATGGGCCGCTCATGCACTCGTTAAGAGTATCAAATACACCAATTTTTCAAAAAAGGGGTAGTTTTGAAAGACTGGTCAACGGTCAATTTCAGGGTCAAACATATTTAAGGTATGTTTTTTTCCCCACAAGCTTTTTCCCCAGGGTTATATTCTGGCGACAACTTGTTTAGGGGCCAAAATGAGTAAATAAAGCCCGCGAAAACTTCTTTGGGGGGTTATTTTGCACACAGAGAAACTCGTTAGGGGGTGTTTGGAAATAATTTGGCCATGCGTGTGTACAGCAATGGTTTCTTGACCATGATGGGGGCTCAGAGTCCAGAGGTAGATTTATCTCATGTCAAGGTGGAGCGTTGTGGCCCAGTGGATTAGTCTTCGGACTTTGAAACAGAGGGTCGTGGGTTCGAATCCCAGCCATGGCGTAATTTCCTTCAGCAAGAAATTCGTCCACGTTGTGCTGCACTCGACCCAGGTGAGGTAAGTGGGTACCTGGCAGGAATTTATTCCTTGAAATGCCACCGCGCTGTAAAAGGCTGCGGGGCTAAAGCCAGGGTAATAATATCCAATGGAGCGCATAGGGACGCATTTGGCAGTGATATGCGCTATATAAGCATGTTGGTATTATTATTATTATTAGATTGTTATAAACTGCAACATATTCAAATGGTCTAGAGTATACATAGAAGAATAGGACAATAGCCAAAAGTCTTCAATTGACAATGACAAACATCTTGATAACAGAATATACGTAATGGTAAAAATCTTCCTTGTGGACCATCCATGACCCTACCTTGGGTGCTTCTATCTGGTTTTCAATTGTGCATAGGTGTTATCATAACACATTCTGTTTGTTATATATTAACAATTTTTATACTCCTATTCCAAGGTGTATTTATCATCTGCTTGGTGCAGGGTGCAGTCCACTCTTAACACCCCTGACTGGTGTCATCTTGGTATTTCAGTGTAATCGCATTCAGTGTTTGACATGTTAGTCACTCCAGGGACGTTGTTCCTGGTCACTCTGTTGTGAGACTACTGGGGCAATCATTCTCCTCACAAACCATGTTGAGCATCTTGCAACCGATGTTCCTCTTCAACTTCCGGTTGAGCTCCCTGTACCTTCCGTTATTCCTACCCCGGTTCTTGCACTTCTGATGAGGGGAGCTGTCTCATTTCTCGGTCAGAGCGCGAAGCACAATTTCCCCGTGGTCTGGATTGCGATCCAAGCATTAAACAACAGTTGACTTGTGCAATGTTCCATGTATTTTAGTAGAGTTATGGGATGATAAAGAGAGAATTAATGAACATTGATGTTACTGTGTCTATGACCTAAAGTGCAGCAACGCCGGTGTTAATTTAACACCAGCCTGGCATCTATATCTCTCCACACCAGAGAAGTGTTGGAACACCGGTTTTGGCGTTAGGCTAATGCAAACTGGTATGTAAGCAACACCAGTTTGTTAAACCAATATCGGTTTGATTCTTAATTGGTGTTTTTCAGCACCTCTCTGGTGTGGACTGATATAGATACCAGGGGAGCTTTTCATGAAAGGACTTGTCGGACGTTTTATCCGACAAGTCCCATTTTATCCGACAGTTACTATAGTAACAGTGCCTCTCAGCCAATCAGAGGAAAGGAAAGATGTCAGATCTGACAACTTGTCAGACAAACATGTTGTTGAAATGGTCCCCTGGTTGGTGTTAAATTAACACCAGCATTTTTGCAGTGTAACAATAAACCTTCCCTAATACAGCACCATTGTGAAGTACATTCAACAATTGACATTCCGAAAATAACATTAATTCCCATTACCTCATTTAACGTCATCACAGGAACAAGATTTGAACTGCTAAAACTACATGTATGCATACCAATATTTATTGAAGTATTTGATTTTATTTACATTTTCAACATTTACAATAATGTTTTGTTCCACGCATCTGATAATAAATCATAAACAAAAGAAGAAATATTCAAGATGATTGTACAGACAGGTTGCTTTTGTAACTGTTGCATTGTTTATGCATTGTTTATGCATTGTTTATGCTAGCATTACATTTCATTATCAAGATAATAACCCCCTTCCCTAGAAAAAGAATACCCCCAAAAGAGAAAGTATAAGAATGAAATAACA
The DNA here is from genome assembly GCF_018143015.1 of Lytechinus variegatus. Classification (NCBI taxonomy): domain Eukaryota; kingdom Metazoa; phylum Echinodermata; class Echinoidea; order Temnopleuroida; family Toxopneustidae; genus Lytechinus; species Lytechinus variegatus. The sequence continues at coordinate 32,291,663 of NC_054750.1, forward strand.
GAATTGAATTACAACATAATCAGGAGAAATAAACATTTATATTAAAATGAGTTACATACAGAAGTATGGTTAAAGAATTGAGCTAGTTAGTGTAAAAAAGTTTTTCAAAGCGGAATTTTCATTTGATTTTGTTCAGTTGGTACGATATTTCTTTAATCCTGCAAATCGATCTGTTTTTAAAGATAGTTATTGATTTCAGCTCAGGAAGTTTGCATGGATGTCTTGCATTCTTGGCAAAAATTCTTCTTCATACCTGCTGTGTTCTGAGGCACAAGACAGGATTCAACTGAAACCAAAGGCCTGGCATTTGAATGTTTGAAATTATCCCTTATTTCTCTTCTTCATCTTCTTTCCTCCTCCACCTCTTTCTTCTTCATCATCTCCTTTCCTCCTTCTTTTCTTCTTCCTCCTCCTCTTTTTCTCTTCTCCCTCTTCTTCGTCTTCTCCTCCTCCTCCTTCTCCCTTTCCTCCTCCTCTCCTCCTTCCTCCCTTCTTCCCATTTTCTTCTCTCTCCACCTTATCCTTTTATCTTCTGAAAGCTACTTCTCTATTATTCTTTTATTTCGTTTTATATTATCCTTCATGCTCATTTTAAAAATGTACAGAAAACTCTTTCAACCCGAATTCAACATTTAGAATGCTAAGGATTTATTTACGAGAGCATGATACCAGTGAATATCAATCTATTATGCTGTTGTTGTTTTTTCACAAATACTATACGTTGATATGTATCTTGTTGTTTCCCGATGATTATTCATCTTTGTGTACATCATCTCATCCGATTGCAAACAGAGATAATTCTATATGCCAGTGAGATGTCGTATAATTTGCATTTTGTATTCATCAAAAGGCTAACTCATTACCAATTCTAATATATTATTTTTTTTATATGAGAGATAGTGAACGATTCCACTTAATCCATCTTATTTACATATCCCTTGGCCCCCATTCTGTCAACACACATTGGTAATGATTGATTTTCAATGCTTTAGAGGGGTAAACGAGTGATTACTTGGAATGGATTTCACAAGAATCAGTTCTTTAGCTCTTTTGACTTATCTTTAATTTCTTTAAAAATGTTTCATCCTGTTTCATTTACTGTGTATCACTTTCTAACAAATAAAGAATCGCAATGATATGACAATTTTTCTTAATCTCGTGTTTTTGAATTCCTGCATGCTTTACAACCATCAGAAATACATACTCTCTAAATGTAAACGAGTGAGTTCGTCACTCAACAATGTGTTTTAAGAACTCCTCATTGAGCAGTTATTCACTCTGATCCGAGTGTTCAGCACGATATTTTGTCACCCGCCACCTCACTAGTTTTCTGAGTGGTCAATTTTCCGTACAGTAAACGGTCGATCTTTCGCTCAATCTCACTCATGTTGTTGACCGTGTGACCAAGGAGAACTTGACCAATAGGAAGCAAAACGTTCTGTTGTTGACTGGAACAACTTGCCAAACTCAATCAAATCAATTCTCAACAAAGACAAATTCAAAGTAACAATCCAGAAGTACAAAAAGCAAAATCAATACCAAGCATCGCCTCTCACCTCCGCGTAACGACCATCAGCGCACCCCAACCCTGCCCGTTTGACCCCTTTTAGGGGAGTTGGGCAGTATCCTGGAAGTAAATAAGCGAATTTCGCACTTATAACCAATCACAAGTGGGCATGTCATTTTTTCGAGAATCGCGTATCGCATCAACATGGCGAATGCAAACCCATTGGAAAAATTCATGAAGTCTTCAGGTATCAGTGAGGCGGTAATTCAGACATTCTCGAAAAGGAATTGTTCTCCATTAAACAAGTGGAATTTCACACTTTTTTGAGTGGATTTTCAGTCTTGAGAGTTACACAAACTTTCAAAAGATTAAAATGCTCAACAGTGGGGAAAAAAAGGGAAACCTACTCTAAAATGGAAATCGAGAACAGGCAAAGTGGAAAATAGCCCCTACATAATCACAATTTTTACATAATCTTAGTGATCTTCTTTGCCATATCCTTATCATTACTGCACAGTAAAAATGCTGTTCAAAATTTTATACAATGCTGTTTACTATAAAGACGTTAAAGTAGTTGTTTAACAGTTTAGACGATCATACTTAATTTGTTTATAATGAAATATTAAGAATTAAACTTTGTTGTTTAAGATTTTAAACACTTGTTTTAACCATTTAAACAATTGATATAAAGTTCATAAACAGTTTTATGAAAATTTGAAAGATACCAGTTGAGGCAACGATCTCAAAATGAGTTCGAGCAGAATTCAATGAAATTTACCACTCAAGTGTTTGAATATGTATGAACAAAAAATATGTGTCAAATGGCTCTGGCAGAAAATGTGTAATTGCTGAGAAATGAGTGAAATAAGCACGGAATTCCATCAAATGTATGGCATTTTTCTGAGCAATATTAATACATTGTCCCACATATACTTTTCTGTGTTAGAATAAGAATTATCATCAGAATTATTGATTTTTGGCTAAGATTTCATGATTTCACAAATATAAGTTTGCACTAATGTACCAGATCTAGATATATGATAATATGGTGACAATTAACCTTGATTTTTCAGACTTTCTTATGAAATTATAGTTTGCTGCAACTATTGTCTTTTTCCTTTAAATCGGTTTCCTTCTTTTTGCCTTCTTTAAAAATTAATCAATTTTTAAAGGTGTATATTCTGCTGTGATCTTGTAAATACAGTTTAGTATTCACTGAGAGCCAGAAAATATGTGTCGTCTGCTAGCCTTTTTGTGGATTTAAATCGTTTTATTGTAATTTGGTATTTAGGCTTCAATAAACCAGGGATTTCCCTGAATAAAAGCATTATACATTGAATATAAAAAATGATGGGATTTTAAGAATCTGCAACGGTAATTCTTGCTTTAGAGGCTGGGGGATTGAATTACTTTGTTTTTCTCTGGTGCCCTGCTTTTGCTTCAAACTGCATCACAAAATTGATTGTTTTGTCTCAATTTCAGCGAGCAAGTCTTCTTGCTCTTATCCTTGTCTGATTCTGATGGGATTAGGTTATGTTTTTGAGTACCATTCTATTATTCAAACTTCCTCAAAAAGGGAAAGGATATCAGTGGCCCGAAATACAAAGCTTAGCAATCATCATAGGACATTTTATTTACGATTGATTACATAGACTACAACGTACAATTTCATGTGAAAATCAAGCTTAATATTAATAATATAGGGTATTTATACCCCTTTCATAAACCCCATTAAAATGAATTAGGCGGCTAATAGCAGCATAATTTGGTCGTAAAATTGGAGGAGGACAAGAGTTATCCGCATTACTCTGATGCTGCTATTATCCGCATAATAGCAGCATCGGGACAAGATTTTGAGTTTATGAACGCATTTCCAAATTATGCGGATAATTGCCATGGTGCGGTCACAAGGTCACCCTTTTCCAACACAACCGCATCGGAGGGGGCGTGTCCAGTTGTCATGGCGATTATCCGCCTTTTTCAGGACGGGCGCTCGTAAAAATAATGCGGCTTATTTTCGGAGTTTATGAACGCAATTTTTATTGAATTATCCGCATTACTCTAAGGCGGCTAATTGGAGGATAGGTTTATGAAAAGGGTATTATATTGCGCACATATCCACCTTGTTAGGTGCTCAAGGCGCTCCTATATTACCCGGCTAAGCTAGGCGTTCATAGCGCACACAGCTTTTCAAGGAAATTACTTCCTACCGGTACCCATTTACCTCACCTGGGTTGAGTGCAGCACATTGTGGATCAGTTTCTTGCCGAAGGAAATTACGCCATGGCTGGGATTCGAACCCACGACCCTCTGTTTCAAAGTCCGAAGACTAATCCACTGGGCCACAACGCTCCATTAACCAATAACCTTTGTGTTAAAGGACCCAGGTCATGTGACTTTATTGAACCATGTTGGGGATTGAGTTGCATTTTTATTTACGACTTTAAAAAATGTTGTAAATAACTGTCATTCATGGTTAATTTCTTCTCGCATTCTTCTTTCAGATGTAGATTTCTTGTCTTAAGGGTTACGAAAACAACCTATTTGAGAAAAAGATGTATTAAAACTTTTCTAAATATGGTGCTTTAGAGCAGGCTTCTCTGCCTATTTCCTGATATACTATAATTGTTGGAGGTGCATATTATTCCATCAATAAAAGCCAACAGCAAAGTGAATATGTGGTGTTACATTCTTTACACCCATTGACACCCATTTTCCAGGAATGAAACTATTTTTGTAGGTGCATGTTATCCCAAGTTGTATTTCTAACTAACAGGAAAATGAGTATGTCGTTCGTCACAATTGAAATGTAATGGAATTCTAGGTGATGCGCGCCAGTGGTAGTGCGATTGATGTTACGATATGTCTCAGAAAGGTCATCGTGTCTAAGATGTGCACCTTAATCATCTCCCAAAGATAATAGAAACGTCCAATTACAGAGCATAGTGACAAACACTTTCAGTCCATAGATAACCAATTAAAATTCACTCCAAACGAAAAACAATATATATTTAATGAGATCGAAAGTGAAAGCTTAAAGGAAAATATCAGGCGAAGATTGAATATGTAGCTTTGCAAATGGATTTCAGCGGAGATTTTTTTTTAGAAATAATTTTAATGTAGAAAAATCAGCATGATTCTTAAATAGAATATTGTGATGACCCAACTCAGACCTGATCTTTTGTTAGACTTGTGATGCAAGCCTCATTGATGCTATTCAAATGGCAAATATATGGCATATGATTAACAGAAAAGAAAAAAATCATTTCAAAGACTTATTAATTTTCAGAATGCTATTGACTAACACAATAAGGGTTTGATGCATTTTGTAATATTTGACATGAAATCAGAAATGGGTCATAATTGTTATTACCAAGGACGAGCGTGTTTGTTCACTGCTATGAAAAAAGGTATGCGATATTTCTTAGTATATTTCATTGAAATTAATATCTACCTTTCAAAATGATAGACAACAGACTTACTTTTTTAGCTACAATTCTGAAATTTGAGTATTTTCAGAGCTGCTATGTTCATATCTGCTGGTAGTAAAAAATAAATCCTATCATGTTTTAAAGTTTGTCAGTAACTGGCAAAGATTGCAAGACCACTGCTCAACCGATGGAGTTATCATGCCTGCTCTATAGTGTTAGTTATACCATGGTCACATTTGTTCTACGGCGGTCGTACGGCGAGTCGAAAACAGCCGTTTTAACATTTTGTACCAGCTAGATATAGGTGGTTTGAATAAAAATGAATAAAACACGGTTGTTTTTGACTCGCCGTACGGCTGCCGTAGAGCAAATGTGACCAAGATATTAATCATGCAAAGTGTTTTAGAAGCATTTTTGCTGGAATGTATAGTCCAGCTTGAGGTCAAGAAACCCTAATCAAATTGGCCACGATTTAACGACAAGTTTGGTAATCAGGGTAATGGGGTTGTGACATTCACTGCCCTCTTGAAATAACTCATCTATCCAATTTACCTTTATACACTATCACCTATCTCTGTTTCCATTCGGTGTGAATGCTGAAACGCTACTGCTTTAATTTCCCTCTACACATCTTCTCTCCCCCACCCCTTCTGCCACCTCCCCCACCTCTACTTCCTTCTCCGTCCACTTCCCCTCCCCACCCTCTCCCTTCCATTTCCACTCCCTTACCCTACCTCTCCCCTCCCTCTCCCTTCCCTCTGCCTCCCACTTCCCTTCCATCCCCCTCCCACTTCCCTTCCCTCCCCCTCTAACTCTCACTCCCCCTACCTCTCCCTCTCCCTCCCCTCCCACTTCCCTTCCGTCCCCCTCTAACTCACTCCCCTCCCCCTACCTCTCCCCTCCCTCTCCCTTCCCTCTCCCTCCCACTTCCCTTCCGTCCCCTCTAACTCTCACTCCCCTCCCCCTACCTCTCCCTTCCCTCTCCCTCTCCCTCCCACTTCCCTCCCCCTCCTACTCTCCCTCTCCCCTTCCTCTCCCTTCCATCCCACTCCCCTCCCCCACCCCTCCTCCTCTCTCTTCCCTCCCACTCCATCCCCCCCTCCCCTCTCCTCTCCCTCCCCTTCCATTCCATCTTCTCTGTTATCTCTCACCCCCCCCCCCTCTAAACCTTTAGGTGTTGTGGTTCCTCTTTCTAATGACGGTATGAACAATTAACTCAATTGAGCTTGAATAACTAACAGGTCAGATCATTCATTGCTTCAGTCTATGTGTACATCTCTATCCATTTCTTCACATTTACATTTGTCTATACTTGAAACATACATGCATTGGAGACTAGAATGTCAGGTTGCATTTTGTTTCATGTTATACAGGGCCTCCCTATAGATTTACTTTAAAAAATACAAATAAGCTGTAAACGGCACCATAGTGAGAAAGGCACTGTCTAAAACGACTCTCTACTGCCTACTGCCTGAGCAAAATATGCACATTCTATAACTCTACATGCAATAAACATGAACATCAAATTCTGATAAAGTATCTTGTGAAGTAAGATAAGAACAGATGTTATCTTCATGCCTATGTACATGTACTCATACTTCTATGCTTCAGTCTTGTTTTTTTTTTATTTAACGATATAGGCATCTGTATTTATTGAGACACACTTGGCTGATCATTTGTAATCATTTTAATCAAATTGTCTTTGCAAAGTTTTTATCACTTTTCTGCTGATCTCAACTTTACTGTGTTGCCTACATTATATGGCAGAACGGAAACATAACCATCACTTTTCTGATACCGTCAACACCAAAATTGTAATTCGTTTTTTGAAATGACATGAAAGCTTGGAAAATATGTGCACATGAGGTCCTATTTCATGACACTAATTCAAGGATAATCAACTGGAATTAAGTGTTAAGCCTAACTTTAAAATCACAATGTCAATGTCAATGGTCTTTGAGGTCAGTAAAATTTGACCACATTGTAGTATCGACACAAAAAACGTGACCAAAGATGCCTGAAGATGATTTTGAAATTTTAAGTCCCCATTCGATGAAACTTGGCAATAATTGATTTTCTTCTTGGCCAGCCAGCATAGAAACTGTTGTAAGCATGCACGTCTAGGGACACTGTAAATTGAATCTAGATGAATGCCCTCCTCCTTTTCTCGTTCCAATTTAAAGGGAGAGATGCAATCAACCTAGAAACTGAAGACAGTGATCCCACTGCTGCCACCAAATGTACAGAGGTATATAGTTGACAGTGTAATAACAATCAACTGTAACTCCCTACATCCTGCACATCCAGCTTAGCCGTTTATGCTTGTCCTCTATTTCTATCTTATCTTCTTTTATTTCTTATTTTCTCATGCATTTAGCCAACTATAAGTTTTTCTCGTTCCTTTATATTTGAATTGATGATGCTGTGATGAATTTTTATCATTTTTGTGTTGAAATGTAATGTTCAAATAATAAAGCTATCCATTGGATTTTCTTGGAAAGAAGGTTATGATCTTTGTACCAAACTCATTAACTCATAGTTTGATTGGAATAAGATGCAGAAATGATCATTTTTTTAAGGAATTTAATATTAACTTCATGAATTACTTTTTTAATCATTGATTCATCTTTATTTTTCATTTATGTGATTATTTTCACCCAAGGAGAAACCATCGGGTTTATTCTGTTTTCTAGAAAATTCTTTAATTTCTTATTTATTTTCTTTCTTTTCATAAACTTGAACACCGGTCGTGCTTCTATCATCATCATCATCTCTGCACTGCTCTTACACCATTATTATTACTTACACAGGTAAGTATATTCATTCAAGAAAATTCACAAAAATGATAATTATAGTGATATGCAACATTAATATAACTCTAATGTTTCTAAGCACTGGATAATATTACCCCAGCTTTAGCACCTAATTAGATGCTCTATTCAAGGGATTCCTTCCTTCCGGGTACCCATTTCCTTCACCTGTGTCGTAAATTTAATGTAAAAATGCATATTCTCTCTATAAATTGTTACATTTTTCCCCATTCTATTGATGAAGATGCTAAGCTATTTTATCAGTCGTGGGGAATCTGAAGCCAACCGCAAACCTTACGATTGGTCTGCTGCTCAATTTGTAATAAAACGTAGTAGAATTTTGAGACTTGGAATATCTTAATGTTCAAAATCATTGTACGAATACCTATGTTCAAATCTGTGACTATGCTATCATCCTTACAATAAAAGCAAATTTAATATCTAGTCATGACGTCATAGCATTTGTACAATTGGCTACGATTACTCCAAAATAAAGGCTTGCAGTCTTTCAAAAGTTATGTTAGCATTTTATTTTGATTAATTTTAACCTCAAATGAAATTATGTTCCATTCACATTTTCAGAACAGGAGCAAAATGCGATTTGCTCCAAAATCGGATAGCTAACAGTCGTAATGTATCTCTCCCAGGTAGTATTTATACAGGAAATAAAATCATATTGGTATAGATCAAGATTTTGATAGATAACGCAGGACATGCCTTACAGTCCCATGACTTCCGTTTGCTTCCAGCAAGAAACCTTTCGAGTTTCACGTACCTGGACTATCTCAGGTAAACAATACAAGGAAGTTTTACAAACAAACAGCAAATCTATCTGCTAATCTGAATAGTTTATTGACATTCTAATGATTAGTAATTGCCGGTAGATGGAATATGCTACCCTATAAAACATTGGTAGATCTTTGTTGAATGGCACATTTCATCAACAAAATGTTTTGTCTAATGCTTGTAAGTTGGCTGATACGAGCTTGTAACTTGTAAACATTCCCCTAGGCTTAATTTACATGCATGTGTTTAGCCTAAATACTAAAAATATCTCTGATGCAATCATTCCACCCGGTACGTCAATATCATTCCTGCAATTGGAGCAAACCGTGTTTAGTCTCAATGTGATTTCTACGATTTGCTGCTCTACATGTTAACAGCCAATCAAATGTGATTGTCTAAAGAGGTCCGAACCCATCGTATAGTTGGTTTTATCCTCATCAGCCACTGGATTTTATGAAAAACCCAGAAAATTTAATCCGGAGGAAACCAATGCTGTAGATACCAGCCTCAGCTGTGTTGTGATAAAGATGCAATTAGCAGTCCATTTTGTGGATTTATGTTGATATTACAAGGCAGAACGTAGGCTTTTTCCCCCAAATACCATGTTATTTGGTAAACATTTGGTCAAATGCAATTGCTGCTGAAGTTGCACTTCAGGTGCGATACCTCAGTCAGAGTGGGGGTTCGGATTCCGGGTTTGATTCTCACTTGGTGCGCTAGTGCCCTTTGTTGAAGGACAAGTCCACCTCAATAAAAACTTGATTTGAATAAAAAGAGAAAAATTCAACAAGCATAACACTGAAAATTTCATCAAAATCGGATGTAAAGTAAGAAAGTTATGACATTTTAAAGTTTCGCTTCATTTCACAAAACAGTTATATGCACATCTCGGTCGGTATGCAAATGAGGGAACCGATGACATCACTCACTCACTATTTCTTTTGTATTTTATTATATGAAATATTTTGATTTTCTTGTCATTGTCATGTTAAATGAAGTTTCATTCCTCCCTGAACATGTGGATTTCCTTTATTTTAACATTTTGTGCTTCAGGCTAGGAGGTCCTAGTTATCAAAATTCGTAAAGATTGAAATATTGTATAATTCAAACAATAAAAAACAAAAGAAATATTGAGTGAGTGACATCATCAACTCTCTCATTTGGATGTAACTGGCTCGTTCATACAACTATTTTGTTAAAAATAAGTGAAACTTTGAAATGTCATTACTTTCTTATTTTACATCTGATTTTGATGAAATTTTCAGCATTGTGCTTGTCTGATTTTTCTCTATTGATTCAAATCAACATTTTCCTGAGGTGGACTTGACCTTTAAGACTATCCAGGTCCTTTGGAGAGGACCTTCAGTCGTTGGTCCTCTGGTTGCTTGCTTACAAGCATTCATTCTTAGCAATCAGGTAACAAATCAACACCAGTCATGGGACCGGACGCTGGATTGCTTAATACATGCCCCAGTGTGCACACGATATACAGGGCAAGACCATCCATTTTTTATTTACATTATATGATTATTAATAATTGCAATATTGACAAAATATGAACGAAATGATGACCAATCGAAGCGCATAGCTGCTGGAGTGAGAATTTTATCCACTTGAGCTGATGGGGATATGATTTTAGGCACCTCAATAAAAGTACACAATGCTCTTAGTTGGGATCCACGACTCTTATTTTTCTCATTTTCCCTATTGTTTTGCCCAAAAGGAGAATTAGACAGTTTTGCCAAACAAGATTCAAGCTAAAAGACAGGAATTTACTTTTTTTTATAGGCCTAAGTAGTTTAAATTGAAGATATCTTATTCCTTACACTGCAAAGACGCTGGTGTTAAATTAACACCAGTCTGGTATCTATATCGGTCCACACCAAAGAGGTGTTGAAACAACACCAGTTTGGTGTTAGACTAACACCAATTTGGCATTTAAGCAACCCCTGTTAGTGTTAAGCTAACATCGGTTAGATTCCATCTGGTGTTGTTTCAACGCTTCTCTGGTGTGGACCGATACCGGGCTGGTGTTAAATCAACGCCCGGTGTTTTTGCAGTGTATACATTTCATGAATTGTGTTGTTAAAAAATTCAGCATGCAGCCTTGTGAGAAGACAACACAAAGAATTTTACACCAGTGTTAAAGTTATAGTAATCTTTGCACATCCATTGGTGTCATATTATATGTGTTTGTTGTGTGAACACTATTTGTTTGTTAAATGCAGGATTCGTGGTGTATTCAACACCTGAGATCCTCCAACATTAAATGTGTTAAGACGAACACCAGATAATGTCTCTATAAAGGACCACACCCTCTGGTGTTTAAATTAAACCCTAGAGATTAAACATAACACCGAGTAGTGCCAACCACAACAACTTTACACTGGAGTGGAATCTACAGTTTGGGCTTGATGGTTTTAAAGTGTGTCTAATCGGGTTTCAATTTTGAGCTTGAAAAATATGCTGGGTTGATGGAGACCATCCTATTGACTGGCAACGTGGAGTGTTTGTTCCTGAATCCTAGATTCCCACTTCTACGTGACAATTATTTATCCAGCTTGTCTCTAGATGAACAGCACTTCACTGTCCCCCCCCCTTCGTTAATTGAAAATACTCATTATTTCAAAGGACTGGTCGTATTTTATAAAGCAAGTGGTCAAGAGAAATCATTTATTAGTGGAAGACAAGCAAGTAGTTAGAGGCCTTAGAGTACTGAAAAGTTGTCCGTTCAAGTAGTCTGTTGCAGGATAGTTTTCTATTCTTCTTTACAATGGACTCTTTTTTATTTCTAATTATAATGACTTGCTAGGAGAATTATTGTATGCAAACATTATTATGTCTGCACATAGATCATACTTACCTATTCTTCTTCACAATGGACCCTTTTTATTTCTAATTATAATGACTTGCTAGGAGAATTATTGCATGCAAACATTATTATGTCTGCACGTAGATCATAGTTTCCTATTCTTCTTCACAATGGACCCTTTTTTTATTACTAATTATAATGACGTGCTAGGAGGATTATTGTATGCAGACATTATTATGTCTGCACATGGATCTTACTAGAACCATCGTTTGTCTGTAAAAAAAAAACATTCTGCAATTTGGTTGTTATATCTATTAAGCGCAGCTTTAATTTTCTTTAAAAAGTTAGTGTTTCTCCCTATTGGTGCTCAAAATGGGGGGGGGAGATGCCAAACTCTAGGATAAAACTTCACACTGGCAGATCTAGGGGGCACATCCGGCTCATGCCCCTCCCCTCCCTTTGAGAGGCATAATCAAAATTTTTAATGTAAAGTGTGCCCCCCCTAGGAAAATCCTGGATCCGCCACTGAAACTTTGAAATTAAAAAGAGAAGTAAATTATTATTTTTCACCCCTGGATCCCCCATCGCATCTTGCCACGCTCCACTTGTTAGCATGATTCTGATGAAATGAAAAATGTATTCACGGAGCACCATGCATCATATCATGTAGCTCTCATTATTCTCTCCATGTTGTGCATGGGGCCATGACAGTGGTTAGGAATGTTTGTATTCTAGAATTCAGATACTGTAAAACATTTTAAATTAACCTAAAACTAATCAACACTATTCTAACAGAAAGTAAGCCTGTAAAATGGTCACAAATTTGTATTATCAAATCGGTTCTAAAATTTATTCAAGAATCTAAATTTTCATAAATTTCCGTTCAAGAATTCATTATATAAACTGAAAAGATCCATCTGTTAAGCAGTCAGGCTTAAGAAAATTCATCTTAATGTTCTGCTTTAAAAGAAAATGATTACGGTACTGACAAAACTTGACTTTTTCAATCAACAACTACATGTATATGCAGATATAGCAGAGGCCTTTAACTTAGTTTGCTACAGCAACGTAGCCATATTTTCACTTCTGTATACATAAATTGCATGTATGCCCTATATCTATTGCTGCACATGGAACAAAGCTAGACAATAAATTTAACTACTTTTCAATATGCGAAATAAAAAAAATGAAAATATTTTTATGCTATACTGATGGTTTATAAAATACAGTTACCTTTGATACTTGCAGGATGTTTCCCTTAGAGTGAAATGTAGGGCAGTATCTCGCCAGGGATCAAATCCGGTTTGGTAGTTCCTTATTGAAGTTCAGAATCGATTTCCTTTCACCAGAGCTATTTATATCACGTCAAAGTCTTTGGTATAGCTGTGGTAGATTTCCTGTGGTATATGCATAAAATCGCATACCCCCATCCCCCCCCCCCCCCCCCCCGTCATACACTAGTCTTGAAGCACATACTCAAATTTAACACTTTAACAAATCATTGCATGTCTAGTGTAAAGACTAAACTCCAAAGCACATTCGTTTGTGTGCATATTAGAATGAATCTAGTCTCCTAATTCAGACCCTACACTTTTCATTATGCGAAAAATCCAGGGTCTGTGTCTCCAGACTACATGTAGTCATACACCCACACACAACACTGTTTTCCATTTATTGAATATGAAAGCATTTCTTTGATATAGTAATCTATATTTTGAACACATATTTATTCCTAGTTCTCCTTACATAGTTGTTGCAACATATTTCCCCGTTCCAGTTAAAGCCGGTAACATATTACGTTCTGTTTATCCACTGTTCCATGAAAAGGAGTAAGATCAAGGATTTCTATTTGTGATTTGTCATATGTTGACAATTGAGCTTGATTTATGAGTTGCTATGCACCGCAGTTCAAGTTCATTACTAGCAGACCTGTACACACATTTATGATGTTGTTGATAATAAATCCTGTATCAACTCGTTTAGCAATTCTTCTGTGATGGCACCGGTTACTTTCACTCCTCCCCGGATAAGTAAATATGTCAAGTCTTATGAAGAATTCAAACCTGATCGGGAAATATTAGGTATTTTACTGGTGTGAAAACAAAATAATCATAATAAATTCCCAAAGAGAAATGATGAACTAACTGGGTATAGTAAGTGCTTTTTAAAATCATGAAAACTTTTGAAGGGATTTGTCCAAGGTAGTAAAGATAATAGCAGAAAGCTGTTATAACAGTTTTCAATCTGAGACAGGAATGCTCTTAATAAAAGGTAAGTGAAAAATGAATGGATGAAAAGGTCAGCAAACTCTGATGCAACTGTTATTATAATCATTTTTATGATATTTTACTTTTTTTCTTATCATGTTTGATTATAACACAACCATTTTGGCTAGTACATAATAATGTATATTGTGACTAGGCATATCAGTTGCTCCCAGCTGACTGGTGTTCTAGTCATTTTGACCAGTTAGTTAGTTTCAGACTAAGAGTGAGGAATGTGCAGCCTTTGGCACAGGTAAGTGGTAACTCCTTGGCACCTGTATAAAACTACAGAAAACCTTTTCAGATCAGACTAGCATTAATGCGTGTTAATGCGCATCAGAAAGGTTTAATTCCAAAGGTATTTTCCTAAGTTACAAGATGTGAACATGTCAACTGAGTTATGGAATTATTTACAGCCAACGTGATCTCTTTGCACCATGCTCTTGAGCGATTCCGTTTTCGTGTGAAGTGAGATGTTCAAGTTCATTGCTTACAGAACTTGCACACAGTTACAATAATGATATATTTGATAATAAATCATTTGTGGTCCACAGGGCAATGCGTCCATCGTTGAGTTATGGAATTGTTTACAACCTACCTAATCCCTTCACTTGGCAGTCTTTCGGATTTCGTGAGAAATTGGTGGTATGCGTAATGCGTAGACCAAGGATGGAATCCCAACCCCCACCCCCCTGCCGCTGCCTCCTCATTTCTCCATAGTCGTCAGACGTCACTGAATTCTTGTGTTTGTCAAGTCGGTGATGAATGTCATTGTCATGCATTTATTGACCTCTGTTCATGCCGGAAGAGAGAGAGAGAGACAGAGAGGAAAAAAGAGAAGGAAAACTTCAGTTCAAGATCAACTGATGATGTTAAGAAAGCTTGGAGAGTTGTGCATAGGAAAAAGGGTTGTACTCCACGTCCGTACCTGTACTTTGAAATTGTGTATGCCCGTGAATCAGCCTCTTCATAGCTAGCCATTCCTATCCTTTTTGTGTTTACATTTGTGAGACCGACACATGTGTGTGGAATTAATTGGTATCGTGCCAGCATATAGCTTGCAGCTTGGTTTGCGTGCATCTGGTGGAGGCATCTCTGTGGTTTTAACTAGCTGTAACAGCATTGACCAATGATACAAATGCTTGCGTGATTGCTTGGAAACTGTCATCGTGTTTGGCCTGACCGACAGACGTCACCCGAAACCCACGTGCCACCCCTCCCCTCCCCCACCCCCCTTCCAAAGAGAACGGCTCCATTTCCCATTTTGTTGTTATATTTATAATGCCATGAAATGTGCGAGCCAGGAAAGGATGTTTGATTTGTAATCCTAGAAACTTTGACTGCCATTGAACATACAGAGTAATGTGATATCGCTACTTTCGTGTCTACTTCGTAAAGAAAGCAGAAACAGCGAAAGACCAACCTGTATCCTAGTGCCTTAACCAGAAGGACAGTCAGCATTAAGGTAACTGGGGCTTTGCCAGAGATCGCGAGAATGTTCGCAATGTGAAAACTGTTTTCACTTCTATACCAAGACCCCTACGGTTTCACTATCCGGAATTACCCAATATATCTCACCGATTGTACACAGGAGTATTAAAAGGAGTAAACCAAAATTGACAGATTCAAACGCGACACAGCTCATCAAGCGACATTGTTGTCTTGGTGTGTGTATATACATATTTGGAGTGTGGTTGAGTCAGTGGATGATTTTTATATGACTGGTTGGAAGTTACACGCAAGTTACGTATCCAAGATGGATAAAGCGTCGAAACTGGAATTACAGCAAGCCATCATGAGGGCCCGCTTCAAACCCCTGTAAGTTCTTATTGTACTAAAGTACAAAGTTTTCTTCTCACACAAACACACGCATTGGCCTTACCTTTTCCTCAAAGTAATATCAATTGCAATCGATGAATTAACCACCAAGAAAACTTTCCTGTCCAACTTATCTTGTTAACATTTAGCCAAACTTTGCTACTCTGTATTACATTTAACGTTTGGTCCTATGCAAATTTCTTGGGCTCTTTTTGACATTTCAGGGGTGAAATTTGCCCCAACCCCTCTTCCCCCCAACCCCCCTTCCCCCTCCACCCGATTCAGTTGTGCATTTCTATCAACAGGCCTTGTGATATTCTTTTTACAAGAAGAAGCCAACACACTACTAACCAGAATAAAGTTGAACCTGAACGCATCATATATCAAAATACCAAAGATTTCTTATCTTAACATATTTAAACTGATCGCATATTCATTCGAGAGATTTCTGGTAGCAGCTTACTCAGTACTTGTCTTGAAAAAATTTACAAATGAATGAAATAGGGTATCTAACCATGGTAACAGGCGTCGATTTGGCGCATTGTGACAAAAGCGCGCATCAGCATTGGAATTTTTTATACACGCACCCGATACGCGCTAAATTAAGCGTAATTTATACAGGAAATCTGCATAAACCATGGACTCAACCGTGGGTTTTCAAAACCACCTTTGTGAATTCGGGCCATTATGATGAGTGGAGGGTAGTGAAACTACATATATCATGATACTGGGGACGTGGTTAACATATTGCCACTCACACATGAAATTCGTAGCAACATAATTGAAAACTTTCCTCTTCCGTTGTCAATGATGTTAACCAGATGCTTTTAAATTCTGCAAATGCCATAGGCTTTTGTTCAGAGTCCACCTGGTTACTCTTCGTAATACATATACGTTAAAGAATGAAATTTTATATCACAAAATTATATCAAGTAAATCGATAAAAGGAATCATTCCTATTTTGAAAATGCGCACTTGATGATATCACATTGTAATCATATAATTGATAGAAATTTCTGAAATTGTATTATGTCCAAGAATTAAATTGAGTCATATTTCATCGCCGAAATCATAAAAGATTGAACCCTCTCAGTTTTGGCAGTGCGTGACTATCCTTAGAAGTCTTCGGCACATGCTTGGATAAGAAATCAAATTATAATTTTACAATATAATTTTTCAAGAACTAGAATTTTGTCTCCAAACCCGGGGGGGGGGGGGGGGGGTAAAGGAGAAAAGTCTTTTGTGACCGAATTAGAACAAAAATGAAAAAGAGAGAATTCTCTGGGGCTCAGGGAAATTCACTTTCTTTGTGAAATTTCATGAAATATGTATATACATTTATAAGGGGTGTGAGAGTTCAGATTTTTAGCTGATTTTTTTGTTTGATTTTCATCTTAATTTCAGCTTTTTTTTTTTTTGCTTTCCTCTGGACAAAAAAAAATATGGGAGCTCGTTCTATTTCAGACTTTTCACACTCTTCAGATTTTTTCAGCTTTTTTTTTTATTTGTGACCACTCACACCCCTGATCCTGTATGTATTTGTGAAGCAAGAACATTTATCTTATTGATGTTTTATGAGATTTTGTTGCATTTGATCCTTGTGATTGGAATTACACACATTTAAAGGTCAAGTACACCTCAGAAAAATGTTGATTTGAATCAATAGAGAAAAATCAGACAAGCACAATGCTGAAAATTTCATCAAAATCGGATGTAAAATAAGAAAGTTCTGACATTTCAAAGTTTCGCTTATTTTCAACAAAATAGTTAAATGAACGAGCCAGTTACATCCAAATGAGAGTCGATGATGTCACTCACTATTTCTTTTGTTTTTTATTGTTTGAATTATACAATATTTCAATTTTTACGAATTTGACAATTAGGACCTCCTTGCCTGAAGCACAAAATGTTAAAATAATGGAATTCCACGTGTTTAGGGAGGAATGAAACTTCATTTTACATGACAATGACGAGAAAATCAAAATATTTCATATAATAAAATACAAAAGAAATAGTGAGTGAGTGATGTCATCAACTCTCTAATTTGGATGTAACTGGCTCGTTCATATACCTATTTTGTTGAAAATAAGCGAAACTTTAAAATGCCATAACTTTCTTATTTTACATCCGATTTTGATGAAATTTTCAGTGTCGTGCTTGTTGAATTTTTCTCTTTTTATTCAAATCAAGTTTTTGTTGGGGTGGACTTGTCCCCTAAGTTCATCGGCCTACAAGTCAGAATATGTAACTGTTTTGTTATTACTCCAAGTTAGATTAGTTCTTTAATTTCAGAATTCTATGTTGAGGCACATCACATCCAAGTTCATCGACACTGGAAACTAGTTTTTCTCCGAGATATTGTTGAGGATGTAAACCACAACTTGATCGTATCATAATGAGGCTCATTAAGGCTTATTAAGAATTCATTAGTTTGTAAATTACTGCTAGCATAGATTCTGTCTTTAGATAGTATGGTAAGCTTATTAATTTCCCACAATAAGATTGTAAGCCGATATCTTGAAAATTGCTCAGATAATCCGATCATATTATCTTTAATTTGTTAGCAGAATGAGTATTTTTACATTCGTTATTCATGAAACAAGGTGTTTAAATAGTTTTATATTATTTATGTGAGCGAGCTCGTCAGTGTGCGAAGACACTGACTTTCTCTCTTTTTTGCCCCTGGTCAATTTCTGTGGCAAATTACCGCAAATTAGATGGCAACTTGCTATCCTTATACTTGGGAGTTTGAGTCATGAATAGAATTCTATGGAAATAATTGTAAAACCAACTGGCTATCCTTATACTTTGGAGTTTGAGTCATAAAAAGATTTTTTTATGGAAAAAATGGTAAAACAGCCAAAATAAATGTGCAAATCCATCACTATGGCATCATGTAAATGCATATTAAATGCAGAATAAGGAATATTTGCACTATGTAGACAGTAGAACAGACTTTTTGTATCCCATTCAGTGGGGGGGGGAGATAAATCGATAAACAGAAAAGTCATCCATATAATTAAAAACCCTTATTTTGAGATTCTGCATAATACTGCTTTTAACTCATTTTATTGGTTCCGAGCTTGAGTGTATATATGCGTAATGTAGATGTTCACTGCCTGAAAACGCTGTCTGTTAGCGTCATATTAATGCAATACACTTGTCCAATATATCTCCTCCTACGTGAGCTCGTAATCATCTGGACAATTAACGTTTAGCTTAGCATCGTAGATTGGTATGCGTCAAAGGGCCATACTCAGTCTCGGTGGCTCTTGCTTGCCTTCTTCTGACATGAGATAGTTCCCCACCAGCCAGTGTTTGCTTGATATTTCCGATTCTGACCTGCATACATGTGTAGATGGAGACCTTGGTTAACATCACAAAGGTCTTATTTAATTAATGATTATCCTGAACTTATGCAGTGTGTGCTTTATTTGATATTGTCCATTTGGATGAAAAAAAATAATACCCCGGAAAGAGAATAAAATGAGCATACCTTTTCCTTAAAGAGCAGACGCTTTTAAGATATCTGTGAATTAATAATAATCATTCTTTAATTTAATTCCTGGGGAGTCTAATTGTAGCACAAGTCGTTTATGTCATTGATTTGAGATGATGATTCTTGTCACTCTCCACTTTTTTTTTATAAAGCACTAGATAATGATTTTCGGATGCAATCTTTTAACAACATCAGAGATTTTAATGTCACATGATCAAATAAGTATTAATTAATGCCTTTTATCTTTGTTTACTCTGATATTATTTGATCTAAATCTTAATTAATTAATGAAACAAATTTACAAAAGAAAAGCAAAACATTTTTGCTGTGTCTACCCTTTTAGCTCATTGTGTGTTGAGTGTGATATGGTATTGCTCTATGAATAACTTACCCTGAACCAAATTCCAATTTCATCTTTACTCTAAAGTTAGCTGGATATTTTGGCAGATAGCTTGCTATTTTGGCCGAATTATTGTAAGTTGGCTGCAAGTTTGTAATCTCAAGATGAAGTGTAGAAATTATCCTACAAATAAATCTAATATTATACATTGTCAAAAGTAAGGTGTTAAAAGCAACACCTTTCAGTATTGTGTTAGAACCACATACTCAGGTGTTTAAACATACACCTTGGTGTTTGAACATAACACCAAATATTTTCAGTATAATCAATGTATGTTCACCATGAATTCAACACTGGTGTAAAGTACTTGGTGTTATGGTCCTCACAGGATACTGACTGGTGTAGTGTTAACACCAATGTATTTGTAGCTTATGTGATTATTGATCATTTCAACCCTGAACGGCATAATTTACCAGTCCAGATTAGTAATAGCGGGGTAATTTGAAAACGTGGTCTAATGGAAATTGACCTCCTGTGGAGGCGTACCTCACTTGGCGCTCGAAGGCATACGACTGATGGGAGCGAAAGCTTTCCATAACATCTGTCATGTCAGATACTATGATCCAACACACTCATCAGGAATTTATCAAGAAAACAAATCTCGCCTCATGTATAATTCAGAATTGAATAAATATACTTGGAGTGGTTCATTCATCGATAGGAGGAGGATTGTGATGATGATGATGATGATTTATGATGATGATGATGGTGGTGGTGGTGATGATGATGATGATGATGATGATGATGATGGTGGTGGTGATGGTGATGATGATGGTGGTGATGATGATGGTGGTGATGATGATGATGATGGTGATGATGATGATGGTGATGATGCTGATGATGATGATGGTGATAATGATGGTGATGATAAAGATTATGATGATTTTAATGAGGACGATGGTGGTGATGATAGCAATGCTTTTGCTAGTAGTGATTGTGATGACAATAATGATTAGGATGTTTCTTTTCTTTTCTTTTTTATTTGACAGTTTTGACATTTGCTGCAGTGAACAATATTTCATGATGAAAAAAAGATCAAGCATTTTAAGCAGCAAAGTACTATGCTATCTACATCTACCCAATTGCCTAATCAGTAGTTTATAGCTTCAAAAAAATAAAAATAATTTCATTAAGAAAAATAATAATTGTTATATTGTGCTTAAAAGACTTGTCTAAATAGACTGAACTTCATTATGATGTAGCCTACACATTACAGTGTGTTGACCTTCATTGTTTTAGCGTTGAACTCTATGGGAATCCAACAGATGATATAGCACAGTAATTAAGAATGAACTTTCATCAACCGACTGGATTCATTTTGAAACTCATCAAGCATGACCTCATCGACCTACTACACAGTGTGGCGAAAGAGAACCCTGTTCACATTTAAAAAAAAAACAGCACTTTTTATTGGAGTGTCGCAAGAAAACTTGCAATCAATCACAGTCAATATGGGGTCAAAATATCAATTGTAAGTCTGGCAATTAATTGCAAATGTGCACATGATAAACTGGTCTGCTACTTGCATCAATCAGTAAACGGCCATTTGGTATCATTACAATTGTTATAGAAGTCATCCTTAGGCCAAGGAACGGAAATTTGTAATTGATCGCAAATAATTTCTTGCAGCACTCCCTATGCGTGTGTTTGTGTGTATATGTGACCATGGAATCACCATTCACTTAACTACATAGCAGCTTGGTGCAAACTGCTTTATAGGGTGATTATAGGCTGCTTACAATAAAAACTTTTTTTCACTCATGAAAGAAACCCAACTACACAGCTGGGCTTAAAGTTCCCGTAATTTGCTTTCAAACTGCCAAAATACCTGCAACCTTGGAAAAATCCCTGCGAAAGTTCTCGTAATTTTGACAGGTACCTACTACTTAGGGGGCGTGTTTCTTTCGGGGATATTATTACGCGTTATTTTATTTTACACTGCCAAAATTACCTGGTGTTTTCTGATCGTGTTAAATCTGGGAAAATTTCCTGATCAGAAAATACCTGGAACTGACGATCTTCGAGGTGGTCTTAAACCACTACTACTACTACTACTACTACTACTACTACTACTACTACTACTTTTACTGCTGCTGCTGCTACTCTAGAAATGAGAATTGTGAATCAATTTCATACTATTATAATACCAGCAATTAAGGACATGCATATGTTTAATACTTTGTTCATACTGTTTCCACAGGTAAGGTAAAACCTATGAACCTTTGAATCTTATGTCTACTTTGGATATGAACGTCTCATGTCAGCTCTAAGGTAGATTGACAACTTTCATGGGAATAGAAAATGTTGGTTTTTATATTTTTAAAATAAACTAATTGCAATAAGGCAGGCAATTTGAGGGGGTTACTTTTGGATATGATGGACTAATGATAATGGCTGAAGACTCCTGAAATTGTATTTCCTTAAATTGTACGAATGAATGGTTTGAGTCTGTTCTGTCATTATTCATTCATTCATTATTACATAGGAAATTTTGAGGACTGATTCCACAGTTTGGTAATTCTTGCTTTGGGGGACTTCGTTGGAGAAAAAACAGACCTTGATTTAAGAGCATAGGCCTACTGCCAGTAGAAAGGCAGTATATCTTGTACTGTAACAGGATGGATGTGCGATGTTTTTAATTTTCCGTGGAGATTAAATTTCAATTTTATGTTTTTCCAGTTGTTGATTTATCCATAACTCTTATTTCCATCTCTGAGTGGTATTGGTTACATGCATAAAGATGATCCTCTTGGACATTTGTCGGAACCATTTCACTCTCAACTGAAAGTAGCTCAGAATAATGCATATCGGGTGGGTGTTTCATAAAGTTTGTAAGTTAGGAACGACTTCATGTATGACGGGTGATCCTTTCTTCTGGAAAATGATATATTGCAAATTTTCATCAGTATTGATTTAGCTTCTAAGAAAGGATTAAAACTCATTAGTAAAGTCGCTTTATGAAACACCCATGGAAAATCTTTAAATTCAGTTCTATATTCAAACTTGTGTAAGAAGATAGGTACTCAGTTAAGTTCAAGGGTGAATTGTTTGTTTTATTTAAAGCCTCCTATCCTTTCTGATGGTTCCTCAGTATATCATACCATTTTGTTGAAAGATCAACTATTACCATATTTTCAAGCCAAGTCTACAGTTTGCATGGTTCGAGTTGGATTAATGTAGGAATATTAATCAGCATAAACTGAATTTTCTTTCCTTCTCAAACTTTGCATTATTTCAAGGCGTAGTGCCTGCTTAGGCTTAGAACAGGGTGCTACATAAGCACTTGCCCGATTGCCGGGGGAAAGTAAAAGTTGGGCAAGTTTTTTTAAGTAAAGACTAAAACTACTTGCCTGAATTGCGCAAGTAAAATTCACACAGTAGAATGACCAAAATTAGGGTCGATATGATACTTTGACCTTAATTTTGGTTCTGGGAGGCAAGATAAAATCACTTTGGAAAAAGAAATAGAATAACGATGAAAGTAGGTGTAGATCAATTCTTGTCAAAAGAGAGAAAAGGGCAATGGTTTTTAAAACCGCAAAATTTTCTTTTGAAGAGGTAAAACTTTTTTTCAATGATTTTTTCGGTCAAGTGAAATAGATTTTTGGGCAAGTATATTCTAACTATTTAGAAATTTACTTGCCCGACCGTGCAAGTGCTTCTAACAAGTTATGTTGCAACCTGTTTATAGAACAAACAGTAAATGAATGTATTACATATCTCATGAACTTTGTTTATTCAAATTTTGCTACTGTGAAACAGGGTTCGATTCCTCATTTCATTATTGTTTCCATTGTTCTGCTAGAATCTCTTTATTATCACATCTATTTTGATTGTGAAATGATAGATTGTAAAGTGCTATAAAGCAACAATTTGTGTATTAACTCAATCTTTACTTGTTCTCTGTTGATACTTTTATGTTTTATTTCAGATGGTATTCAGTCAATGTCACCTTTTTTGTTCCAAATTTGTACCAAGAAATTCTCTACAAATTGAGATTTAAAGAAAATACAGTGTTTGAGTTTTCTGTAATAGTAGCCGATATGAAATGTCTGTAAAAAATTAGAAATGTCTATTTCAACAATCAAATTCAAATTCACGATTGGAATACAAATCACATCCAAATGAATTCAGAGTAGTATTTATATGAATTATGATATAATTTCTTAAACTTTGTGACCATAGAACTTTCATATTGTCCATATTTTGATTGACATTTCTAATTTCAGGATAGCTTACTTAATCTTAGTCAGGGATCAGTTGGGTTGCCGTGATAATTAGCTCTAATGGATCAGATCAATTTTTTTTAGTTCTAAATTTAGAATAAAAATATCAAATTTTCTGTTTTCACATAAACTGTCAATGGATATCGAAAGGTAACCTAAATATTTGTAAAAGCCCCTTTGAATTATGAGATGGATAATGGGGAGATCAATTAAAAAGATGAATAAAAGTCCCTTCAAAGCCATTACCACTTGAGAGTTTTATGAAAAGTTCGAAGAACCTTGATTTACGTTTAATTGAATTTCCAAATTGCCAAGCAATACTTTTCATTTGTTGAAATATGTGAACAACTCTTGTTTTGGAAGACAATTTTCAAATGTTATCTAATATTATCTCCCATTATGCAGCTTATTTCTTGGTGAACTCTTTTATATTAATCATTGTGCAATGCACTTATTCCTGTCATATATCTAATTATCTTAAAGTGATTGGTTAACATTGGTTTGACTTTTTAAAAATCTGAGCTAGAAGGTCACACTTGTCACCTGTGTCTGTGATGTTACAAAAATGAAGCCCAGAAAAAAATTGCGTTCGAAAATAATTATTTAGTGCTTCAAAAATTGAAATATAAAGTGACCGGTAACACCATCTTAATTTAATAACATACGCCTATGTGTACTATTTAGGCGTCTATAAGATGCCTATTTACAAAATCGGGGTTTGTCTTGTAGTTTTAGCTTTTCATTCTCAATAATGGTTGTTTTCAGGGTTTATTAGTTCTAATACATGCACTTGTACACATGTTTCATCTTGGTTTGAGAATTTTTTAATTGGCTGCTCACAAAGTTAAACAATACCTTTAAGCATTAAAGGTCTCAATTCACTCCCTATTGCGATCCTCAAATTGGCATTATTGCTTCAAATTGCCAGGTTTATGTTGATGGCTCATGCTTTATTTTCAGATGTTATCTATCATTTCTCATGATGCGGCTTATTTCTTTGTGAACTCTGAATAATAATTGTTGAGATTTGAGATCAGAAGATTCTAGCTTGATTAGATCTCATAGAAATCGTTCTATTGTTCATAGAAATAATGACGCCCTCTCCATCGGCCCAAGAGAGGGCATTCTCTTTTCAGCGTGGAATGTAAGTGAGTTTCAGGGCATACCCACTTTGGATAGGTTATTTTGTGAGATGATGTGGTACCACAAATAAAATATTTAGAGCATAGTCTTCCAAATCAACTTTATAATTCACATGATATGAGCATACTAGAACTAGGATCATAATATTAAGATGACCGTAGCCCTGCATTGCATTTTTCATCACAAATAATTATGAGATCATTCAGAAATGGATGCTTTAAAAACTCTGTGAGAATTTGTATAGGGAAAATAACTAGCTTGGATTTTTCAAAGTTAAGTATTAAGATCACATTCTTAATTTAAAAATTCATAACTCCTTGAATGTTTACTATGGTGCTGTAAAATCAAAATTAGCAAAATGTCCATTCTTTAAGAGATGTTTGTGCATTTGAACATGGAAAAGGTGAGATGAAATGATATTATTTTCAGCAGGTTCTATAAGCTCTATAAAATTTGAAATTTAACTTTTTTTAAGTGAGTTGGATTCATTTTTTTATTTACTTCAAAAAACTATTTTCACTCTTTATTTTCCCTCACATGGGAGTGATTACACTGTAAAATTGACTGAAAAATACACCCTTTCCTCCAAATTAAATCTAAATCTACTTATTTATTTCAATTTTCCGAGTGAAAATTTTCACTAACTTCGAAAAGCAGATTTTTGCCATGTATGTTCATCTCTTTTTCTGGTTGGTAGTAACAGCACCCATTTTCACGATTTATATTCCCTTTAAAGCGAAGATCCCACTGATCTTGTATGAGCATCATGAATAATTCATGGCGCAGTCTCGTACTTTCTCCACGCCAAGGCTGGTATGCGTTAACTACTCTGTGGAGATCTTGTTATTCATCAAAACTCATCTATATGCAAAGCCTAAAGTATTACGAGATGAGCTTTTACTATGCCCATATAAATATTTTGATGTAATCGTGTCGGAGACAGACTGTCAGCGTTGTTTATGACTTGGATCTTGAGTTTTTTCCCAACTTTTTAACTGAGTCAATGTTCAGACTATTTTTCTTTTTTTGTTTGTAAATCAGATGCGAATCTCAGAGAGAAATGTGTGTGGGCAGAAAGTTCAATTAGTAGACAAAATTGGTTACACATTAAATTACCTTTGTAAAAAAAAGAAGGTAAAATAACTTTCAGGCAACAGGTATAAGCCAGATTATTTCTTCAGTTAGAGCAACGAGATTTAAACAGATCTCCTCGGTTAGATTGCAATTGTCATTTAATATTTTTTCTTGTTACAATCTCATCTAGGACTAGGAGTACCTCACCCCCCCCCCCCCCCCATAAAAGAATATTTGAAAAGACATTTAATTGCATCAAGAAGAATTGCAATATCAGTCTAAATCCCTTAAAGATCCTTGAGACCATGTGCTTCAATCACAAATTTGTCTTGTCACCTGCACAATGAATCAATTTGGAGTCTCAAGCTAATATATGTTGACAGCCCATTTAGCCAGCTACTAGCTGTAATGAGCAAAAAATGCAAGCATGGAGGAAATGAAGTATACATAATTTTAAGGTGGTTATGCTACTGTGTTGCAGTTAAACTAACATTACCCATCAGAAACATGCAAATAAGATGTCAAATACAATTTGTTTGCATATTCATTTTTTCATGCTGTACTGCCCCAAAACGTGGTGTGTGTGTTTTTTTGTGCGGAAAATATAGCTAAATTTCTTGCCTGAGGATATTGCAGCGTAAAAATTAAGGTGTTAAATCTGACACCCTAGAGTACCACACCCTGAGGTGTTAAAAATTATGCCATGGAGATTGAATATAACACCAAAGAGTGCAAAAGAAACAACCAATGGTGTTTAACACTCATGGGGTGAACTTACACTACAGATCTAACACCAAAATTTTGCTGCATAGTGCTCAAACTGGATTTGAACCCTGGTGTCATAATTACACCAGGGATATGGTTTTAAAAATTATGCCATGGAGATTGAATATGACACCAAGTGTAAAGTGTAAAAGTAGCAACCAAAGGTGTTGGATTAAAACCCACGGGGGTGAACTTACACTACAGATCTAACACCACAATTTTGCTGCGTAGTGCTCGAACGGGGTTTGATCTCTGATGCCATAACTTAACTTGAGGTTTTAAAAATTATCGAATGGAGATTGAACAAAACAGCAGTCCGAAGAGTGTGAAAGTAACGGATTGACACCCATGGGGTGAACTTATACTGCAGATCTAACACCACAATTTGGCTGCCTAGTGCTCGTACATGGTTTGAACCCTGATGCCGTAACTTAAAGTAGAAAT
Organism: Lytechinus variegatus; assembly: GCF_018143015.1. Classification (NCBI taxonomy): domain Eukaryota; kingdom Metazoa; phylum Echinodermata; class Echinoidea; order Temnopleuroida; family Toxopneustidae; genus Lytechinus; species Lytechinus variegatus. Next base: position 32,318,642 of record NC_054750.1, read on the forward strand.
ATATTGAAAATCGTAAAACTGGAGAATCACATATCACAATAAAGGAGAAAATAAGGAGAACATGATGGTGTACATCATTTATCATGGAGACGGATGAAACTCAGTTAATTGATAGTTTAAAGTTCTCTCTCTGAATGCTTCAAACACGCAGAATTACGTCCGCGAAATTGGGGATTTTTTATGACGTCACTGTCTGTACGAGAGGCGTGATTGGCTCTCCCACGTGAAGCTCCACTTGCATGCAAAACCTGTTGCAAGGGTACATTTTCTCCACATTGTCACTGAATACTTCGATCCCGAAATGATCGAAAGAAAACCCATAATTTTATCGAGATTTGGATTTTCAAATTGATGATTTTGAGATGAAGAGAATGATGATGAAGTGAAACACACAGTGACGTAGTTGGAGGTAAATTGGGGGAATTACGCCGATGATGATGATGAAAATTCAACTTGCAACACAATCACAAGTAAAGTCATGTACATACCGATTCGCTACCAATTCATGCTGCTGGAAGTGCTAGCTACACCGCTCGGGCCAAATTGAATTCATGCTGAACATGAATAACCACATCCAGACAGTCTATCATAAGAAGGAAAATGATATAACTGTACTTACAAACAAGTGAATAATCCGAACCTGAAGGCAAATCAACTCAACGAATAGTACCAGACGATATGGCATATGCACTGACGATAAACTTCATCCGGCTGGATAGATTGTCACTCGTTCTGTTAGATGTAACTTTTATCTCATTAATTTGACAAAATTACGAAACTCGGGGAATTATTATTCTATATAAAAATATAGTAAAATCTCTTATCATTTTTTGAATAAAACCTGTTTTGAAGGAAAACGTTGAGGTAAATTAAAATTAGATGTAAAAGATCATCCCATCATGCGTAGCATTATGTGATCGTAAACAAACCATCACAACAACACATGCCGTATTGTTTGCTCGCCTTGGCTGAGACTGAGAGAATAGATCTATGCACGTTTTGCACAGCTCTCAATCAGCAAGGAAGGAATACGTGCATGTTTGCGATGGTTTGTTTGCAATGACATACAAGCTACGCATGTTGGGGGGGGGATTTAAAAGTAATTTTAGTTTATCTCAACGTTTTCCTTCAAAAGAGGTTTTATCGTAATACAAAAAATAATAAGAGATGTTACTATATTTATATATATATAAATAATTCCCCGAGTTTCGTAATTTTGTCAAATTAATGAGTTACAAATTACATCTAACAGAACGAGTGACAATCTATCCCAGCCACATGAAGTTTATCGTCGGTGCATATCGTCTGCTGCTATTCGTTGAGTTGATTTGCTTTCAGCTAGGTTAATTCGGATTATTCACTTGTTTGTAAGTACAGTTATATCATTATTTTCCTTCTTATGATAGACTCTCTCTGGATGTGGTTATTCATTTTCATGGATTTAATTTGGCCCGCGCGGTGTACGTATAGCTACCACTTGTAGCAGCAGCTGCATGAGTTGGTAGCGAATCGGCATGTACATGACTTTACTTGTGATCGTCGGGCAAGTTGAATTTTCATCATAATCATCGGCATTGTTCCCCCATTATTTACCTCCAACTACCTCACTGTGTTGTTCACTTCATCATCATTCTCTTCATCTTTAAAATCATCAATTTGAAAATATTCTGGGTTTTCTTTCATTTCGTGATAGAAGTATTCAGTGACAGTGTGGAGAAAACGTACCCACGCAACAGGTTTTGCATGCAAGTGGAGCTTCACGTGGGAGAGCCAATCACGCCTCTCGTACAGACAGTGACGTCATCAAATTCCAGTCAATTCAGAGACCGATGCGAGGCATATTTCGGAGGGGCATTTTAGCGTTTTTTAATCGGCGATTTTCACCATTTTGTATTATTTTCGGTATTTTTGAATGACCCACTGATGATCCCCACATCATTACCTTTCCATTGATATATAATAAGACCACATTCATAATCAATATATTTCTCCTTTAAGCTCTGTAGTCTGGAGACTTATCTAGTAGACTACAACACCTTTGTGGCACTATTCATGCTGTTGTGCTGCACTTTTGATGGACCTTAATTTGCATTTTCAAATTTAGAATTTTAAAATTTGAAAGGGAATTTGGCAGCGTGAACTTCTGCAAGTTTAAAGAGAAATTCCAGTAATTGCAATAAACACTGATTTCATGAGAAAGTCTGTAAAACCAGGCTTAATTGTCAGTATATCATCGAGGATCTAGATCTGGTACAGTTAAATAAACTGAACTTTGTGAAATCTTGAAATCTACGCTGAAAAATGTTCACACTGAAGATCACCAACACAGATAGGCACACGTGGGACAGTGTATTATTATTGCTGGAATAAATACCCGACGGAAGTGACCGAATCCGCGCTTATTTTGCTTATTTCTCAGCAGTTACACAATTTCTTCCAGAATCCTTTGGCACATATTTTTTATTCATAATACAAACAAACACTTGGGTGGTCATTATATTAGATTCTGTAAAAAGTCATTTTGAGATCGTTACCAGAACTGAAATTTATCTTTAAAATTCATGGACTACTTGTGAAAAGTTTTAAGGATGATTCAAAGTCACTGAATAAAGCAAACTGAATTATTTTGCAAGAATATATAAAAATGTTTAACAGTGTTATTGAAAAAACAAAGAGTAATATGATTTTAGCTTTCACCTATGCCATTTGTGATGTATGCAGTACGATTGTTTTGATATTTTTACCCAAGTTGCAGTTGATTCATTATATTTTTGCAAGATATATTTCCAAGTCAGCAAGTCAACAGATGAATAAGTAAACGAATTGGCAAGGAAACCCTCTTGGTATTTTAAAACAATCATTCGTGCCTCGAGACTCTTCCCCCGAAGAAAACAAAAATATTTGTCCACCATCTCTATTTTTATTCTTTCTTCTCAAGATGGTGGTAGCTTTAAGACTTGTGTTGCCCATCATCTTCATCCTTGACTGGTTTGTCTTAATGAGGGTCTTTGGCAGATGCTTCCTAATCCAGCTCACCCATTAAGGCCCTCATTGGGGTTTCCGACCGCTCCTCCTCTTCCTCGCCTTCCAATTCTTCCTTCGTTAAAAAAAATCACAATCTTACAGCGTGCGTCTCGTGTTGCAGGCTGTAAAACAGTCATAGATTGATGGTCTTAACAGAAGATTGAGTGATAGAGGGGTAGGTACTGGAGCAATGAAGGTATTAAAAATTCATTTCCATCATTTATTGAGACGCTAGATGCGAGTGGGTCAAGACTGTTGCTTCTTATCGGTAGAATCGCGATAGAAAGCGTGGATGATGATGTCATTTTTGGTTCCTAGAGAAGGGGGAAACATTGCGCCTCATAATTTTGATGATGAGATGAGACTGTGAATGAATGTGGGTTATGTTTATTAGTTATGCAGGCTTCTGATCAATAACAAGAGGATTACAGGTGGAGGTGCTCGTGGGAGATCTCGTTTGTTCCATCTTCAGAGGATTTTTTTTCGACGAGTCCCTCCATTAGGGTATGAACCGTGAGGAGAGAGATTATACGGGAGGACGCAAGCGAGTCAAGAAAAACAAGTTCATCATTTTTTTTAAAGTGCTTGATGGGGTAAAAGTGCAGCCACTTCGCAACATCATTTTTCTCCCGTTAACGTGCCCGTCTTGTGGATCAGTTTCAGGTAGCAGGGGGCCTAGAAGGGTTGGATGGTACGGAAGAAATGATCTGAATACCCCTCAAACGTCATTTTGCGACTGCCTAATCATCATTTAACGATCCACTCTAGAGAACTGGAGTTCAGCAAAGGAGAATTAAGATGAAGGAATGGGGATGTGGGAGCAGTTTAATATTTCAGGAAGATAGGAACCAATGTGATTGATAACCTGATATGATCAATGTTTCCACCTTGCCTTTGAAGGACCAGCAAGGAATCTTCAACAGAACAAAAGCTGACCGGGGTTGTTTGGTCACGTTTTCCAGACAAATGACCAAACCGCTGGAGCTCATCGAATATTGCTCCCTTGAGTGGGCCACAGCATGAGCATATTTATTGCATTTTTCATCAGCAAGTTTGCTCAATTTAAAACGGCTTTTTGCAGAGGCGGGCGAAATTGGCAATAAGACACTTAAACTGTACCTTAATTCCCCTACAGTGAAACGCTTGCATTCATTTTCATCTAGGGACAGAGTGACCCAATTTTACTTGCCTATCGGAGATGGTCATGTGTGCTGTGAGAACATCATTGGACATGAGGAAGACACCATTGGACATTGTGCCTTGGTAGATTCTACGAAATAATTCATTAGCGAAAGAGAGAGTGAAAACGTGAACTAAATGCCTTTCTTGATTTAACAGAGAAAATACAAGGTTACGAACACAGTACACACAGAGAGAGTTTATCATCTAGGTGGATTTTTCTCTTGATCAGGTTGAAAGTCTTGTTCTTGTGATGCCCAGTGCAGCAAGAGCTCTCGACATTGATGCAGCAGCATCTATTAGGATTCAAACGGTCCAATTTAAGGCTCATTCGCCCAGTTAAGCGACATTGGCCTTAAAGTCGTCGGATAGCCATTTCCAAATCAGCCTTTGTAGAAAGGTCAATTTTGGGAGCACTAGAATTCCAATGATTCGCCAAAGCTGCTTCTTTTAGCATAGCAAAGTAGCTTAGTATTGTGCTAAAAAATACCCTAGACGGGGACGAAGAGCAGAAATTTGTTTTTCAATCCATTACAGATGTACTTTTGCTTCGTGGATTATGCGGATTTGTCTCCCTTGTGCTATGGTATAGAAGACGAGACATGTAAAATGTGCTTTTAAGAAACAGAAGATAAGAATCAATTTCATTTTTTGGCATAGAATTAGAATTGTGTTGTGAATACCTGACAGAAAGAACGCTTCAACTACACGAGCCAGACAAACTTGAGGAATACTTTGGACAAGAGAAGGAGGTAAAGAAATGGAGCTCCTGTTTTGTTTATGCAAGCAGCAGTGAATTCATTTCATATTTATTGAATAAACAGTGATATGGACTTGCATTGTTAGAGGCATCAAGATATATGAAACTGATGTGATCACTCTGGTCAATCATAAACTTGCAGAAGTATTTTTCTCCATCCAAGACTTTTTAAGTACCAGCAATATATGAAACTTTTTAACAGCAGTGGATGACATCTACCTTTTTGAGCTGCAAAGAATTTTCATAGATATCCCCAAGATTTCTTCTTAAACTTGATGGAATTATAGTAGAGGGAGTGAAAACAGCGCATGAGAAATATTCGGTCTTTTTTCTCTTCACTTGTTGAAAAACAGACAGAAGCGTAGTGGAGTGTATTGGAAGTACCAATAGACATAACTGAACATCAGATTTCTATGTGCAGCATCCAGATAGCGGGAAAAAGCAACCAGCCGTGGAAAAAAACGAGGCAACATAAAATACCTTAATGTTAACGGTCATTATCGTTGAAAGCATTTTGAGTGGAACGGTTGTCGGTGGGTAAAATTTGCCTCCCAGAATAGGAGAAGAATTAAAACAACTGTCATACCCCCCTGGCCTTAATAGCGACGCATGGTTCTCCTTTTTTCCCCCTCGCCAGATTGGGCCATATGCCATTGCTGTCGTGAAAAAGGCGGGAATTTATTGACACAAAAATTTGTTGTGAAGGAAGATTGAAGGGAGGGATACTGGACGCCTCGAAGATGACAAATTTACACCGTTGTCAAATTGCCTACAAGAGAATGTCATCAGTTTGAGTGGAAATTGACGTAAAAGAAAATCCACATTTTTGAAAAGCACAATACTTCACCTGCCCTACCTGCTCCGCTCTTTGAACATCGGGTAGCATCTCTCTGAGACGGTTAACATGGCCTCTTGGTAGCGTCTTTCTTAATAGGCCATCAAGGATTGATATTTACTTTTCCATGGTCTTGGTAATCAAGTATAAGTTGTCAGATGTCAGTCAGACCCTGTGCCATCTCTGGAATCTTATTCCTTTGAACTGCAATTTTCATAATGTCGTCAGCTTGTAAACCATCCAGAAGCGAACAGTGATACTCGCATGTGCGAAGATCCAGTGTAACCCTGATTGCGATATGCTCTTTGATATTTAGCATCGTCACAGATGAGCCCTCTTATGATATATTATCCAGTCATAGCTGGTTAATTCAACCTGGACGATTGCATGCCTAGTGAAAAGGAAGCCTTGAGTAATCTATCAGATTTTTATTCCTGCAAGACATAGCACAAAGTGCGTCCAATAAGCGCTGCTGGAGGCTCACGTCACAGGGCCTACGTTTCCATTTGTTCTTATATTGCGTATGTACAACTATTTCATTTCGCACATACCTGATATGCGACAGGGAATATCCAGTGGTTGTGTTTCATTCATAGTAATGAGTTGAAAAAAAGGAATAAGATTAATTAATGCTTTAAGAGAATGTCATAATTGTCAAAGTGATTTTCTTTCAACACAATTGTCGCAAAGTGGATCTAACATTGGATTAAACTGGAACAACCACACCATATTTCTTCTCAGAAAATAAATTCATTTCTTGAGTTTGCATTGATGTGTCTGCATTCATGTGTTATTCCAAGTGCATTCTAGGAAATTAATTTGTGAAAATCGATTGGAAAGTTGCTGATTCAAATAACTTCATTCAAGTTCAGTCAGCTTCATATCGCTTGCGGCTAAAATGTGCATCAAGCCATCACTGACTGGCTGTGTCACGTCACGTTAATGAATCGTTCCCTTTAGAATTACTTTTCCTTCTCATCGTTGAAAGAAGAAATCATCAGTGCACATGTCCCAGCAGAGACTTCATGTCAGGATCACCATGGCTAAACCCGAAGTCGACGACTTCATCAAGAAGCACATGGGTGATGACTTCGCCGTTCCCAAGTTCGACCAGACGGTGGAGATACAGCAGAAGAGGGCATGGTCGAGCCAGAGCGTGAAGCGGCAGTACGTGAAGCGGACCGGGTTCCGCAGGGAGTTGGTCAAACAGGAGAGCCTCTCTGGCGAGGGGGGTAGCATGCTGAGTGCCTCCGCGGCCGTTTGCCAGAGCACCGAGAAAACCTCTGCCACTTCCGTCGTCAGGCTGAAGGAGTTCCAAGCTGCTTGGTAAATGAAAGGCTTAAAGAAATTTATATTTTTCAGTTATAAAGAAAAGGGAAATTTTAGGACTTTTTTTGGGGGGGGGGAGGTGGGTAAACTGTTGAAAGTCCTCACCTATGATCGCTACATTACACATTTCTATTCAAATCCTGGAATGTGTTAATTAAAAATGTTATTGTCTTGAAATTTTCTTAACTGTCTGAGCTACCAATGACAAAATTAAGAGAGGATCCCAGAGTTGTTTTGGCCTGCCATAGACCAGTGGTTGTTGCAAGAAACTTCCAATCGATTCTAAGCCAATTTTAGGTCCAAAAAATAGATTACAGGTGTTGGGATTGTACAAATTTGAAATTGATTTTTGGTTGGCCTATTCTTCCTGCAACGGAATATACAGATCCATATTATACAAATCAAATTTGATCAATAAATTACTAATTGATGCCAGTAATTGCTCGTTGCAAACAAGTTTCTGCAGTACCCATTTGCCCTTTGTTGACCCACTCCCTCAGCCCCTCACCTTCCCTTTCCTCTGTCTAATTGTGACAAGACCATTTCCTATTAAAAGTTTGTGGATCTGGGGGATGCATCGAATCCTGATGGCTCTTGACATTAACTCGATGAATTATTCACTCCTGACTTTGGAAAACCAAATAGTAACATTCAAAACTGGAATGTCAGTGTATGGAAACAAAATTAATATAATTGAAAACCAATACAGTATTAAGTTCTGGGGGGCGTTTCATCAACATTTTTGTTGGCTGAGAAGCACTGCTACTATGGTAACTGTCGGATAAAATGGGACTTGTAGGATAAAATGTCTGACAAGTCCTTTCAAGAAATGCTCCCCAGAGACACAAGTGGAAAATATTGTCATGTGCTGATAGTTGGATTGCATGAAAAATTGAACATGAAGTGATTGCTTTTCAGTACTACCCGAATATCCTTATCTGAATTATTCGTCTGCATAGGAAAGCTCTACTAAAAAAAAAACAGTTCATGCATAGAATGTTTCATGATGCATCTCATTGGTGATTTTCACTGACAACTGTTAAAAGCTACAGAAATCTTTGGATCTGATTCGCTGAGAAATGATTGTCAGTTAAAGGCATAAGTTAACATTATAGACGTATATTTTTTTAAAACAAAGGAGCGATGAAATATGTACATGGATGCCTTTCTTTCAACCTAAAAACTCTGAAACCAACAACAAAATCAAACAAAATGCTTTTGATACGTTATAATTGAAGATTTTTTGTAATTTCCATCGTGTCGATAATAATAGAGCACATAAGTGTATGTGATAAAATTAAAATGGTGTTTCCGGCCACTTTATATTTCACATTTTTGCACTTTGAACTTTACATTATAAGAAATGGAAAAAACTTTAAAGGCTTTTATCTCGGAATGCAAAAAAAACCCGGCTAAGACCCTTCTGGCATTATGCCGACGATATACCTATCAAAACAATACTTTCCCTTGTTTGTTGAATGGTATTTAATCAATTTCCAGATTTAAATCTGAAATACTTTTTCTTACAGTTACTGGTGCTTCAGATCCAATATTAACTTTTTTTCAACCTTATTTATTTTGATATCATCATGATTGCCTTTCTCAACCAAGTGATGTTCTATCTAGAAGATTCAAAGTAGCCTTCAAAAGTGAAGGGGAAAATGCTTTCTCTATTGAAGAAAGCTCTGTGCACATTTTCCTTGTATCATATGGTCCTTGCCTCAGTGGGCCGTAGGCATGCATGCACAGGGTTTTCCATGGTGGGTGTGCTTTGAATATTGATGGTTATAGCTTAGGATGGTCACTGTACTACTTTACAAATAGTAGTACCTCCTACGCAGTTCACTGGTAGGATGGTATCGATAGTCCCTTATAAGTTGAATAGCAACACTTACAGATTTTCAATGAAGTCTGTGTAAATATATTTGTTACTGAAATACTCAATATGCTACCCCCCCCCCTTGTGTTAACAATCTACACTTACAGATTGTCAATGAAGACTATATAAACACAGCTCTTACTGAATCCACCCCCCCCCCCACAGCTCCTTATCAGTGCTGAATAGCACCACTTGCAGGTTGTCAGTTGAGTGTGTATAAATACATTTTCTGAAATGCTCAATATTTCATCTCTGCCCCCATCACCCCCCCCCCCCCCCTTTTCTCACTAATGACAGCCTAATTCCAGTTAAATAGCAACACTTTGAGATTGTCAATTAAGTTTGTAAATTTCCTACTAAAAATGCTCCACCATAAAGCCTGTTCTTAACACTTCTTATTGGTCAGCCTATAGAGTTTCATGACAAATATGCTCATAGCCAATTAAATTACACCATTTCAGTAGCGTACTAGCTTCTAGCAATAGATTGTGATTTGTCATTAGTATGAAGTTTCATGAAACAGGGCAGAGATACAAATCTTGTTTATTAACAAGAGGATTCAACACAGAGTCTTATTTATTAGTCAAAGGATGATTAGGGGTTGTATTGATATACAGTGGTATTATATAGGATCAATCTATGTCTTCATACAGGCATGGGGAAGCACGATTGGTAGAACAGGAGCCTCGTGATATTGATTAATAAGTAAATGAGTTTATGAAGTATTTTACTGTGCATTGATGTAATATAGCTCCATCAAAACAAAATCTTTAAAATGACCTTCCTTATGAAAGAAAATAGAAAAATGCGTAATAACATTTGGTAATTGCACATTGGTTTAAGTGTATTTACAGTAGAATTTAATGCCAGAATCTAATAGAATTTAATTATCCAGAAATGTTGTCAGATGCCTATATTTGTATACAGTATTACATTTTAGAAAGGAAAGCAAGAAATGGTAATTGTCTAAGTAAATGACAAAAACCACCCCTCCCCCCCAAAAAAAAGATAATACATGCTCATTTCTTTAAATCAATTTAGATTGGAATTTATTATTGCTAAATAATCCATAAGAAGCTCCATTCAGAGTTGTATAGTGAATATTTTCAAATGGAAAGTACTGGAGGGCCATTCTTTAAGAAGATCACCCCCAAATCCCCCCCTGATTTTTTTTTTATATTATATTGGTCATTATATGAAATGGGTTTACAGTAATTTTTTTTGCTAAATAATGCATTTGAAACTACTCTCAGAGAAAAGTTACAGTTGTTTACATCAGTTTTAGGGTGTGTTTATGCTTCCATTGCGAGGACAGAATCAGCGATTTCAAACGTCGATTCAAAACGCCGATCGTAAACGTGGTTCTGGGAGTGCTGTTTATGCTTAACTTTTCAGAGCAAATCATGATCTCCAGCTGGCTTCGCATCGTAAAGCGAGATCAAATTGGGCACGCCTTTTTTCGAAAGTTTTTTTTCCGATTGTTGTTATTACGTAGAGATAACATGGAGCAATACGACTGTATTTGCCCGCGGATTTTCATCTCACCAGAAGCATGTACCAAATGACGTCATTTAAACACGTTTACGATCGTGGTTCTGTTTATACTTCCCCAGAAAGCCTGATTCTGGTCAAACGACGTTTACAAACGCACCTTTTTGTGAGTTTACGATCGGCGTTTTGAAACAGCGTTTAAATGAAAGTAAGCATGGACGCAACCGTGTTTTGGACTAATCACGTTTGGAAACGCTGATTCTGGCCTGAAAAGTGGAAGCATAAACACGGCCTATGATATTCCGACCAAGTTGACCCGTGAATCTAATGATCATGGTCTCAGCTGCATATATATGCAGTGTAAGTGATCAGTTGGGAAGTCTGCCTTTTTAATAGCAGGATTCTAAGTGTTGTGTTCAGCCCCTCAGGGTACAGTAGACTTTTCTTGCAAGAGCGTGGAGAATTAAAGCGGAAGTCCACTCCTGACGTCAAAATAGAGGAGAGAAACTTATTAATGAAGGTTTGGCGACAGTCTATCAGAAAATAAACAGAGTTTTTGAATTCTGAAATGTTTTATTTTCTAACATCATGTATCGACATCTTCCTCATATTTTGTGTTATAGAGCTGAAGTTTACCAACCTTAGCCTCTTTACACAAAGCATACTAAATTATTGTAGGAGCCCTAATTTTTAGACTTGATGTCATTGATCGTTATCTGCAATTGAGCGTACAAATGAATTGAATAATCAGTCGCTAAGTTTTGTGATACATACACCTGTTTATTGAATACTCATTAGATACATAATTTTTATACAGGTTTCTATGAAAAGATATTCGTTCAGTCAGATATGAACCATAAAGAATATATTAATGAGTGGAATTCATGTCATTATCTTATTTGTGGGGGGGGGGGGGGCTGCTGGCCTGTGACACCGCAAAATCAATGCTTTGAAATTCTGGACATTCTCTGATGGATTTGTGTCCAACCTCTGTTAAGAATGCTTTTCTTTGAATCAATCAACTTGATTTGGAGGGTTGGATTCCTATTTAAATTCAGTCACTATGTCAGAAGCAGAACAACAGATCAGTCATGCCATGCGATATCGCTTTTATTCAAATGCTAGAGTTGTTTTCCGGTAACCTCTCACTTGTTGAAACTAATTGGCTCCCCAACCAGTGGCGTACCTAGGACTTTTCACAGGGGGGGGGCAAATTCGTCCACCCACAAATTTGACAAGCAGAAAAAAAAGTCTTCAACCACAAATATAGAATTTCATACACCTGCCCCCCCCCCCCCTCCCCGGTAGATACGCTAGTGCCCCCAACTCTTTTTATCTCACCCTTTTCTCATTATACTCATTAAAAGGTCTCTTTTAGGAATATATACCAGATATTATAACCTAAAAAAAACAGAAAACAGTGTAAAGTGGGTTGAAATTGAATTTAGCTGTCTGTTGTAGATGTGAAGTCAGTGATCATTGTGATGTTATATATCTGTATTGTTTTTAGTCAAGTAGTGCAATAGCTTTCCATAAATGAAACTCTTGAACCTCGTTTTTTTTCTCTTGTAAGCTTTTTATCTCTCTCTCTCTTTCCTCTCACAGATGATGGTTATCCTATTATTTTTACCATCTCATCCTCCTTAATCTTATCGTCATGCAAACAATGCTGCAAGTTGTGCTTTTCCCTTCCACATCATTTAAGCACACGATTTAAAGAAACCATGAATTTCTGAATTTCCCCAGCATGCATATTGATTGTAGGTATGGGCTTATAGAGGATACAACCATAGAGCTATAATAGCTCCATGATACAACCATAGGAAGAATCGATTTTCATATCAGGCATGAAATCTAAGATGCCGAATAGCTTTAAATCATTTGTTTTAACCCTCTGACTACCAAGATTTTAAATTAGCCTGGCTAATGCTTGATACAGAGGAACTATATGGGCCACAAGTGAATCAAGAAATGAAATACACCTCTCTGCTATATACCCATGAAAGGATATTTTTGAAAATCTTTTTGAGTTTTAGAGAAAGCAAAATAATATAATGATTTTTAATCTTAGATCTATTGTGCCATTATGAAGTTTCTAGAAAACTCTTAAATGTAATGCTTGTTATGTACACAAAGAAAGGAAAAATTGGAAATAAAATGATAGCATGAGTGCTAGATGCCTGCAACATTTCATTCATTGATGCAACATGTGAATCTAGTATACTGAGCCAAGGGTACTTCTTAGGTGATGCGATGCACCTAAGTTTGGCGCCAAAGGCAATGTGATGCAACATCATCCGATCATTTCCTGTCACCATCATTGCAAGTAAATGGCCTCATTTCACAGAAACTCCTCAATCTTCTTCTGTTTGGGAAAACAAATTGAATGATTACGAGATGGTGGATTCGCAACAACTTCAGCCTTCGAGTTTGATATCTTTACGTAAATGCATGAATTGGAAGAGTATCAGCATAGTAATTTGAATATTTTTTTAGGTCTCTCTCAAAAGTTGATCATTTTTGCAATCATCTCCAATTTTTCCTATACGTATCCACTATATTATAAATAGGATGTCTTTAAGCATTTTTTTTTTAAGATTTGAAGACTTTTTGAATGAAAAATATGAATCGCTCATCTGAATATTCATACAAAACATAAGTAGGCCTATATGACAGTGTTTAAGCAATATGTTCATTTGTAGTGTTTCTTGTTCAAATTGTTCAAGAATAACCCAAACAAGTCCTTGATTGAATACAAGAAATTTAGTGAGAGCTTGAAAAAATGAGGGAGAAAATGATGTTTGAATTGTTTGTATTTACTCATGCATAAGATTTGCACACTGTGCAATCTTAGTCAAACTTCCAGGCAGTCTGATTTTTTTTTATTGTGTTAAAGGAACTTGTATGTGCCATCATTTTTTCAACTATACAACTTCAAATTTTGACAGTATGAATTGAGCACGTCGTGGTCTAGTGGTTCTGACTCTCGCCTTTTGAACAGAGGCTTGTGGGTTCGATTTCTTGCCATGGCATGATTTCCTTCAGCAAGAACTTTATCCATACTGTGCTGCACTAGACACAGGTGAGGTGAATGGGTACCCGGCAGGATTAATTCCTTGAAAGCACCGAGTGCCAGTGATGGTAGCTCAAGCTAAAGCCGGGGGATAGTAGCAGCGCTTTTTATTCTTGTGCACAAAGCGCTATATAAATTCAACTATTTTTTAATTAGAAGAAAAATGTGCAGATAAACAATTTTCACAATTTTACTTTTTGAAGACCAAATTCTTATTTTGACTGTTTACAGAATACTCTCCCTGATAACTTATTCCCGTGTTTACACAGTGACACGGCTCGGGGGTTTGACACGCTAGCCGTTCTCAACACGGCAATTTTATGCTGTGTAAACGCGATCAGTGTGATCCGCGAGCCGTGTCGAACACGGCTTTTTTGATCCGCCAAAATCGTAGGTTTCAACCCGCGAGCTGAGTCAGACTCGGCAATTTTTTGGTGTGTAAACAGAAAGCCATGTCGAACTCTCTCTTGACCAGGTCACTGCGCGCACTTTCACTTTTGGCATTGTTGTTGTTAGCACGGACAAGATTCGATTCCGGCGGTGAATTTCCCGCGTTTAATTTGCGACGTCATAATTCTTCTTCCGTTCGAGATCCGCGAGCCGTGTTGAACTCGCCTTTTTATATGTACATATAAACACGATCTCTGATCCCTTCTTTGCAGTGTTCAACCCGGCTCGCGGATTCAACACCCGAGCCGAGTCAATGTGTAAACACGGTAATTGTTGGCTACAGGGTTTTTGGTGGGTCACTTAACACATCGATATCAGCGTTGGCGCTTGCATCTGAGAGAGATTCATTGTCACAACTGCTTTAAAAAAAATCACTTTGGGCACAGCCTTGTTTTAATGGGATTAAACGAGTTTGAAAAACATGATTTTAGGGTGAAAAATAGTTGTGTCAACACAAGCCTAGAATAGCCTCCTGATGCAATATACATCCTCGATGAGTATCATTGGATGGGGGATGATGAAATTGGCCATCCATAAATCATCTGGAATATAAAGATATGACTTATGAGGGTGGAATCACCTAGGGGCCTATCCTGTATGCATGCATATGTTTTTGCCATGGAAGGCTTTTTTTTGCTATCCCTCAGGAACTGATGGATTTGCCAATTATTGCTGTATAATATATGGACTTTCTAATTTTGCTGTTATATTTTGTCTTCCTTTCTTTTATATGTTACTAAGGTCTGATGATTTTTTTAGTACATTTTTCTATTTCCTGTATTTATCCTGCATGTAATTTTCTTTTGATAGTAGTTAAGTAACTTCATTCTCTGTTCATTGTACCCCCCCATACCCATTCACCCTGCCCCCCCCTGTCTTCGATTCAGTTCTATTCTTAATACAATTTTCATGGGCTTGAAATACAAGACAATCAACATTTTCTCCCTTTTTATCTACCTTTCACTCATCCAATTGATAATTCATTCCATGTCCACTTCTGAAAAAGTATATTTCAGTCATGACATTTTGACACTTTGATGTGTTTAGACTTAATTTTTTTTTATATTTTTAGTTTTTATTGAAATAATTCATAGCAATCACAATATTTACAAATGATTAGCATGATGGAAAAGCATTAAATCAAACATTTTATCAATAAAAATGTTCTAAATTTGCGAAAAGTCCAAAAAGTCAAATTGAACCTAATTCAGCTTTTCTTCAAATACACATGCATACTAATGAACAATTACTACAATTGAAGACTTTTATCATGCATTTGCTATGATTTTTTAAGTGATTTTTTTATTTAATCTTTTTATTCACAATGTAATATTTTAGAGAAGTTTCAAACAGCTAAAATTTTTATTCCTTTATCAGTTAATATACAGATCAATTGCAATATTGTATGTACGATGCCTCACATGCAACAGACATATGATGGAACCTTCTTGAAGCATGCAAATGTGTAATGCATACATCAAGGTGGCGTATGGCTGTATGGAGGATATATATATATATGTTACAATCTTCTGATCACCTACCCTTACGCCTCAGGCAAGGTATTGATGTCAGTAGACAGGAATAATGATATGGCATGTGTTTTGTTTCAAATATAATATAAAGCAAATGATTAGCAGTGTGTGTTGGGGGGGTGTTAGGGTTAGTCTGCAGGCACAGACCCTGATTGAAATTATGATCAACAAGTGGGTCTTTACACAAGACTAGCACACATTGATCTTGCTGTAATGAAAGGGGTCTCCTGTACAGAAGTCATCGGCAGGGGCCTTAGGCTGCATATTCAGACCACTTTCCTTGCATGAAGGGTTTGCAAAGAAGACCAGGGGTGGGGGATCACGAAGAATTTTAAAAGAAACTTCAACAACGGGCAGTTGAGAATGAGGTAGCCTCAGAAGGGTAGTACCATAGTCTATAACACATGTAATGACGGAGAGCAAATCCTTGCTCAGCTGGCAGAAAGGCAGTTGGTTGGACGTGCACGTTTATTTTTTATTCTGGTGTGGCTGGCACTAGGGCATTATTAGCTCAAGTGAGTGCTATGTGTCCTGTATATTGTACATGATAGGTGATGTATTTCTGATGAAGAGCATCACAAAGAAAATTTTGCGGAATTGCTTTGCAATTCGCTCCACATATTTTAAAGTCCATATTACACAAAATGTCCTTTGTGCAGAAGATTTTTACAGAGGGCAGTACTTCATTGAGACCTTTCCCTTATTATTATACCATGAAATTTGGGAAGGAAAATTATCACCATACAGGGTATTAAAAAGTTTGTGATTAATGAGATGTTTAGTGAAACCTGGCCCTGTCATCCGTTACGTGAGTGAGTACTTGTTTGTTTTGGTATGGCTCCATGAAGAGCATGAGCTGTGCGATTCCATTGTTGATTTAACATCCAAGCAATGTGCATCCATCCAAGACGTACGCGTTCGATATTCCGCGTTGGGAGTATTTTTATTTGGGGCAAGGTGTGTGTGACGTATCATTTTATTCAAACTCATGGCATCAGTATTCAAGCTATGATCACGCTACCCTTCCTTGGGAGAGTAAACCTTGAGGTGCTTTCACACCTGGCATTAGGGTGTTTCATAAAGCTTTTTGTAAGTTAAGAGCGACTTTAAGAACGACTGGTGATCCTTTCTTGTCGTGAAGGTGGCATTATCGTCATATTGGGAACCACCGTTCACTTCATACAGCAGCGCTTTATTCAGTCACACGCACGGTTCCCCATTTCCACCTCCATTCACTTTGTACACAAGTGCGCGTACACAAATCTACGAGTGGTTCCCAAAACCACGATTTGGCCGTGAATGGTATATTTATTGGTGATGGATTAACGCGTAAGAAAGGTTCAGCGGCTTTATGAAATCCCCCCCCCCCCCTGGTACCTGGCATTTTGCTAGTGTGAATACAAGAAGTCATGATATCCCTGTGTGAAAAACCTTAACATTGATAGAAACCAGAAATAAAATTTTTGAAGTGGATTCTTTAAGGTCATGGTTACCTTGATAGTTGCAGTTGGAAAGTAAATTCTAAGAATTTTTATGTGATTTGATAATAAGAAGGCGTATTCTTCTCACAGCCATGATAATCTTTTGTTGCACCCTTGTCGTTTGCATGAACCGTGTCTGTCACCGGCCGGTGTGAGAATGCATGATTTAGTCTAAATGTATTTGAGGCATCAACAACTTTGAGTAATTTATGGGTATTTTTTCTGATTGGATGGGTGTGAAAACACCAATGGTCTCAGGGTGAAATGATGCAAGCAAACTTTCCATCCTCCATAGCCTGATGTGATCATCTTTAAAAACAGGCAAAAGTATCCATTACACCCTCCTTCTCCGCACTCCTGTATCAATTACTACAATCTCATGAGGCGGGACAGGACTTTAAGGGGGAGTATACCGGCTCCAAACGTCCTTCGAGCCACTGCATTCGGCTTGCAGTGTCGTATTGCATGGCATTATTCTGACGTTCTCTGGAAATGTTAACCCCAAGAAAGGCTGGTGACTTTATCTGGTTGCTTTTGGTTGCATTTAGCTTGCAACTTGAGTGTGGCGTTGTAATGGCATTATTCTGACATCTCTGATAAAAGGAGGGAATAAAAGGTGGATGACTCGATCTGGTAATTGTCAAGGGCAAGATCTTTGAGGAGTTTTTTTTATGCAACAGCTGAGTGGTTGCAGATGTTGATATCTAATTTCATGTCAGTGAAGTTCACCATGAAAATTCAGAATGCAAAATAGAGATTTCTTTTTTTCCCTAATGTGAGGCCAGGTTCTTGCAATGCATGTCCAAATCAGAAGCAGCCACCTAGAATGACATCGTAGCATTGTGATTGAATGAGGTCTTTGTCGCATTCAACCGTTTTACAGCAGCCCTAATTTGTGCAGAATCAAGTTTCAAAATGCATCTTTAAACCCTGTTTGAATGTTTAATGTTTGCATTCATTAAAGTTAGAGTTACATGTATATATCTGACTAAAATGAATCGCTTGAACGCAACTATTTTTCAAAGAAAACGTCTTTGAGAGACTTCAAGGGTGAGAGATGGTCTTTTGAACTCAACTTAAAGAAGGAGGTACAGGAAATAGAAAAGACCCTCTATTTCTTATTGTCCTTTTCTACCTCATGTCGAAAGGAACTAGGCCCCAACAAGACTTGGGTTACCAAAGACCGGTTTACATTCCCTTCTCTGGCAAAGCTTGTGTGTTCCCAGAGGCAATAAGTTCACAGAGAAATGGAAACCGTCTTTCTCACCTTGCCATGGCTGGAGTGCCTCACATGCATTCGTGCATTAGCTAATCATCAGTGCATCATTGCATTAAAGAGGTTTCCCATGAATGGCCATCATGTTACCATGTTACAAACTTCATTACCTAACAGAACATGTTTATGAATTTCTTATCGCAGAGCACACCAACCCCACCACCCCTTCCCCCAGTCTGCGGGGAGCGACTTTAATTGACATTTCAATTACTTTCACAGGGTTTCTAGTTTCAAGTCTAGCACAAGTGCCTATTTGATGTTGTAGTAGCTATACTACACAATCCCAATGCATCTCCTCCAGTCTGTTGTTCAGACCACTGTAGCATATTTTGAGAACCCAGGGATTTGGGTATACCTGCAAAGTACCCTTACGTCATTCTTCCATTACTTGAAATTCCTCGTGCACGTTCCCTCAGCACTTCACTCAATCTCTCCAGCCAAATGGTACTCATATTTCTTTCAGGTGTAGTCTCATTGATGTCATATGTTTGCATATTTGCGAGAGATTTGCTTGCCCAAGGCAGAATTTGTCATATAACTCTATTTCACCCTACTGTTTTTCACCATACTGATGAGAAAAATAAAACTTTGGAGCACGAAACTTTGCATTTATCTCCCTACTGGCTAGCTGAAAACAGGGATCTGTGAAAAGTAATTTTGGGGTTGCTATGATCTATCAAACTAGACTTCCCTACTGGAAAGAACACAGTGTCCCACATTGTGTATGCCACAGTGTGTTCTCAGTGTGGAGCACAATGTGAAACCACCTTCACACTGTTTTATTTGAGCATTTCAATAGTGTGAATCACATTATTAGTCGACAATTTGAACATGCTGTGAACAGTCACACTGTAGATGTGTGCACAGTGTAAAAATATCCCCACACTGTTGAATTAGGGCACTTTAACAGTGTGAATAATACTTTCACATAGTCGACCATGTGAATACGCTGTGAACAGTCACACTGTAGATGTGTCCACAGTGTGAAAATATCCCCACACTGTTGAATTAGAGCATTTTAACAGTGTGACTAATATTTTCACATAGATGACCATGTTAACATGCTGTGAACAGTCACACTGTCAAGGTGTTCACAGTATGAAAATATCTCTACACTGGTGAATTTGACCATCTCAACAGTGTGGATCACATAGTCGATCATGTGAATATGCTGTAAACAGTCACACTGTGGAGGTCTCCACAGTGTGAAAATATCCCCACACTGTTGTATTAGAGCATTTTAACAGTGTGAATAATATTGTCACATCGTTGTCCACAATGTGAACACACTGTGCTCTTTCTAACACACTTTTTATTATTTCGTTTTTTTTATAATTCTTTAAATCAAAACTGGACTCTGGATTCGATGTTCTAGATATTGGTGTCCAATGAGGCTCAGGGGATTGGTAATTCTGTTTTGACTATAGATGCAGCTTTGTAATGAATGTTCATCAGCCGTAGAAATGGTTGCGAGGCCGATTAATGTTGTCTCATCCGCAGCAATAAGGCATTTCTCATCCAGCGACGGATGTTGCGTTGTTAATCACCTTCTATCTTGTACCGACTGCATCTCGCAATAGTCAAATCAATTTATCTTCTTCCTGCATTAATTGAACATGAGGATGAGGCCAGCAAGAAGGACGCAACTACCATCGATGATAGAGAGCACTTACGACCAACTTGCTCCCAACCACTGATTTCTTTGCTGGGTGTGCAGTTGTTAAATCAATTATCATGTCTTCTTGAATGTGTTGTTTAAGTGTGTCTTGAGTATGATAAGCTTTTAATTGAGAAATTCTTTGCGAGTCACTTATGGAGATACATTAATGTGATCCATATGATGTGGTATGTACTTTCTGGGAGGCTAAATGTGCCTTTATGCTCTTGTTGATTGGTGAAATTGATTGGAAATATATTTGTTGCAATCTGTAGGGCGATATGTTGGGTATCTAGCCGGTAATAAAAGTAAACCCATTAAATCCTTAAAACAAAGAGTGGACAGTAAAAGGCATTTTAAAAAGGATACCATCAAAATTAGTTACACAATGAAGCTGTATTAGTTTGAATAGTGTTTACTTACTATCTCAGTAGATTCAAGTGTCTAACACCACTTAAAAAGGTTATAGGTGTGAGTGCAGGTTTTTGTATAGGATTTGTATTAAAAATTCAATATTTTCTGCATTATCTTAATAGATGGAACTTGTCTCTTTGTTAATACCATGTAAAAATAACAGTAATAGTAATAATCCGCTTTTATATTGAGTTTAATATTTTGGAACGACAAGCTAAGCGCTTTACAGATACATCATTACCCCAGTCATCGGATTCAATCGGTCATTCCCGCACACAATGTGTACCATCCTCCACTCCCTGGGGAATATTCCAGTCAGTCGCCTGTGAGGCGCACACAGTACTGGACAAGCTACAATGACTTTCACATCCTACCGAGTACCCATTTAGCACCTGGGTCGAGAGTGGTAAAATGTGGATTAATAACGCCTTGCCAAAGGATGCCAGACCGCGCTGGGATTCAAACACACGACCCTCCGTTTACAAGGCGAGAGTCAGAACCACTGCACCATGGCTCCATATAATGTATATTCCCCATATTATTTCTTGAGCTGAGAAGTAGACATACCACTAATTCACACAAATGTAACAGTTTTGTCCACGATTCTTCTGTCTGTTAAAAGAATTTGTTTAAGGTTGGATTTCATTTCAGTTATCATAATGGTGTATATTTGCAAGTGCCGCTCACATTTCCAAGTTGAATCTATTCAGACCTGAGAAAAATTTATTTGACTTTGCTAATATGGAAGGTTGACATTAATAGTAAAGTTTACCTGTAAAAATAAATGTATAGGATACACGCCAAGTACATAGTAAACATTGGCAATACTCCTGATTAATTCTGCATTTTTAGGGAGATTTCCATTTTGTGATCTGGCCAAAAATTTGCAAGTAACTGTAAAGGCATGCCAGTGTGAACAGGGACCCTTTCTCCCTGATTGACGCTGGTATCAAATCGCTGCCCTAGTACAAATAACGAGCGCACCAAATTAGCGTTAGAAGCCCCTCTCCATAGCACCCACGTTCTCTACAGCATCAATTTCCTTTCATCCAGCAATAACCAATGTCCAGCTTATAAAGTCATTCTTTGGTTTCAAGTTTAAGTACCAGCTATCGGCCGACCAACGGCTACAGGCTCACAGGGAGAGAGTGTTTTGTAGAGATTTCAGTAGGTGGTTTCAAACCGCCTTGATCATGAGAATCCCCGGTAAGCTGTGAGAACTTTTTACGCTAAAAAATACCCATTGATTATTCCTGCATTCATACCGCCCCGAAACATACCCCTTCGGGATAAGTTCCTGAAGTTACGAGCATGCGCAGTATGGTCTGATAAGCAAGTGAGGGGTGAGATTCAAAATCACTAGCTCAGCAGCCACCCAAGGCGCCCGCGCCCAACGACACGCTGGGCTAAAAGTTTCCGTAAATTGCTTTCACATTGCCAAAATACCTGCGACCTTGGAAAATCCCCGCGAAAGTTCTGGTAGTTTTGACAAGTACCTACTCTTTAGTGGGTATTTTCTTTCGGAGAGATTGCGCGTAATTTGCTTTCACATTGCGAATATATCTTTGAGGCAGTCTGAAACCACCTAGAGTATATGTCCTGCAGCAACCTTATTTGTGAATTGAAGTGTTTACTTCTTACTCTATGGATGCTTTCATAGGTATTGTAGGTCCTTCACTCTTTCTTTTTCTGACTAACACATTCACAGAGCATGGGAAATAAGACTTTGCATCTAAATCTCTTTTAAGAGCTTGTACAATGTTAGAAGCAGAACACTTTCATAAAAACTAAATTATGAAAGATTTCTCCACATTTCACACGTTTCTCCATATACTACTTCACTATTACACCTTTCTCTCTCGTTCTCTCTCTCTGACATCAGCAAGCTTTAGGCATTTTCATAAGATGTGACAAACACTAATATTTGTAGTAAGGAACAGGAATTCAACCAATTTCAAAGATGACAGAGAGGTATCCAATTTCGCACAGGAAATCAAAACAGCATTGTGAAAATTTATTTGTGAAAATTTGGATTGGTCCATTGCTTTTGGCAGTCAAGTGGCTTAAAATGTCTACTGCCTCAGTGATATTTCTTTCTCCCTTCACACCCCATCAACTTAATATGTTGTTAGAGAGGGTAACGGGGGGGGGGGGTGTTGGGGTGGAGGTGATTGCACAATGTTTTAGCAAGCCAACCTATCCAAATGGTCTGCAATACAAATCTTTTTTTCCCTCTTTTTGTGTTTGGGGTGGGGTTGTAATCATGCCATGTGTGAGCAATCCTAACTGTCCAAATGGTCTGATGTGGAACAATTTTGATTTTCCCCCCTCTCTCTCTTTTAAATATTCTTCCTCATTTTCCTCCCATCTGTTTCCTTGAGAATCTACTCACTACTTTTCCCTTTTTTTCACTTCTCCATTAGCATGCTGGGGCGGACTTGGACATCCTTGCATGGTCATGCTGACGACAAGCGAGGGCGTTAGAATAAACAAAAGTGGGCTGAATCGGCAATAGGGTTATGTTGGGATGTGAGTAGAATTTTCACGGCAGAGTACGGGGGCTCGAGCATCAGGGAAGAGTTCCACATCTACTTTAGATAATTGGGTTGAATTTCGAAGAGTGAAGGAGAAAGGAACAAGAAAACCAAGGGTTTTTTTTTCTACCCAGCCGTCCAAGTCCGGAGACTTGTGAGAGGTTTAGCCTAATTTTGCCCCTGGTTTGTTCGTTGATTCCCTTGATTTAAAAAAAAATGACAAAAATGTTGGTTTGCCCGTCTCTCATTGCTCATAAATTAAAGTCAAGAAATGGTATTCATTCATCTTTGAGATCTTACCAAAACTGTTATTGTCTTTTGATGTATATCTATTGTAAAAGACCTTTTCTTAAGCCCCTTGATAAAGATAATACATAAAACAGGTGTAACAATTCAGTGGTCTTCCAAAAATCAATGTAGTATAAAGGAAATAGGTATATACTTCCATGCACAAAGTTAACATTTCCCTTCAAACACTTCATCAAAGACTGTATCTCTCTAACTTTTGCTGATTCCATACAATGAAGTAAGACGCTACATCGTCCTCCACCTTTCAAACTTATCTTCCTATCGATGACACTTATTGAGTTAGGAAATGAAAGATCTTGATCAGAATGAAAAAAAAATATATACATCGACATTTATTTCATCAATATCTAGGGTATATCTTCATCCGTTCCCCCATGCAGTCTTTGCTTGTATTTTCTTTCGAATTAGAATGAAGTATTAGGAGACCCACCAAAAAAAAAACAGAAAAAATGTCAGGTGCGCTTGATTGCTTCAATTATTTGAGGTGCTAGGTTGAAGACATTATTTGACTTTAGAATGTGTTATCAAATTAACTGCCTCATTGCGTTGGCATGAGTCGCATGTCAATTTCTTGAGCATGACTTGATAATGTTGCTTTATTAGGGGCAGAAGGGCATTGACACCATATACATTGGTAGCGTCTATGGAATGTCTTTCTGTTGCTGAAGATACTACCTTTTCGAAGCAAGTTTGAAAACATAATGTTGGTGCTTTCATTGCCCTCATTCGCAGGTGCTGGAGTGATGGTGACATTAAATAATGTAAAGATCGTGTGTAATTGTGACGGCATGGGTTGAATGCACTTCTCTTTTTAAAAACTTGTTAAACTATACATGTATATACCTTTATATTGCTCAAAGAAACCAACATTAGGAAATATGGAAGATAAAGGTTCTATACAAGACCATGAAAAAGCATTTTCCCCCTCAATCATGTTCCTCATCAACTTTTTATTAGGATTTTTACATTTGTCGCATCAGGAAATACTTGTAGGAAATATTTTTGAATTGTGAAATCTTCTTCAGGCCTGAAAATACCAAGTTCTTTTTATTTTGCACTTTCACTCACTTTCAAACAAAAGCATGCTTCTAGACCAGTTTAGCAAATGAAGAGCTCACTAGCAAGAGGGGTTAGGTCCAATTTTCATCAAATTTGATTTTTATGTCTCAATGTATAGATTTTTAGTCGCTCTATAAATTGATACCAAAGAAAAGTTGATATTCCTATTAAAGAGTGAACTAAAATGGCAAAGAAAATTCGCTTTTTTTTCAAAAGGGGTTAGGTCCATTTCAGTTTAGTTGCAAAAGGGGTTAGGTCCACACATAGGCCTAATATTTTTAGAAAAGAATATTTTTCTCGGAACGGTTCAAAGTGGACCTAACCTCTCTTGCAACTAAACTCTTCAAATATATCTAGGAAATTTACTGTGCATGGATCAAGGAAGCTAAGAGAAAAAAATCATATCATTAGAAAAAACTAAAACATGAACAATATGGTAGATTGTCATTGGATTACTCAAATACATAATAATAGATATAATGGAGGACAAACATTTTACGATATGAAATTTTGACCAGTGGGCATATTTGTCAATCTAAAAGGGGTTATTTTAGGTGCAGGCATGACTTCAGTCCGCTGTACAAATGTGATGACAAACGCTGATGGCATACATTAACAGGTAATCTTCTGGTCTTTGTACTTTCTGTGTACTTTTCTTCTGAGATGGCGGCAGATTGGTATTTGATGAAAACCTGTTTTGACATTCAAAATACACGCATAGTTGGAGTTCCTTTTTGAGCGCATGGTCATTAAATCATAATTGCATTGTAGATAGGATGCATGATGGAACTGTTCCTACTGATTCTCTCTTCATTCCTGCTTGCAACATTTATCTGGCAACGGTTAACTAGTACACTGTTAGAAATCATTTAAACAACGCTGTTT
Source organism: Lytechinus variegatus (assembly GCF_018143015.1). Taxonomy (NCBI): domain Eukaryota; kingdom Metazoa; phylum Echinodermata; class Echinoidea; order Temnopleuroida; family Toxopneustidae; genus Lytechinus; species Lytechinus variegatus. The sequence continues at coordinate 32,343,809 of NC_054750.1, forward strand.
ACTATGTGAATCGCACAGTAGTTGTTTAAACATTTTAAACAAGTGTTTAAAGTCTTAAACAACAAAGTTTAAATTCAAATATTTAATTATCAATAATTCAAGCATGGTTGTTCAAGAATTTAATCACTTGTTTAAACTCTGTAAACAACTACTGTGCAATTCACATAGTAAACAGCATTGTTTGAATTATTTTTAACAGTGTACATGATTTTATAAGCTTCTTTTATTGGATTGATGCGGGTGTTGTATAGATATTTTTTCGGAAGTATCATTGTTTATCCACACTGTCAGAACTTTTTAAACCAATATATATGTTGGTTAAAATATGAAAATACCACCTGTTGGTTAAAACAAATCCCATGCAAAATGAATTGAGATTGTTTAACCAAAAGTTGGGTGGTTCATATTTTAACTAACTTTTGGGTTGGTTTGAAAATTCTAAGAGTGTACAAATTCCAGACATCTTATATAAGCAATGTCTGCAACGACTCCATGTAACATATATTCTCTTCCCTTTTGTTTATATCATGTGATATAATTGTAATAATTTGAACTGGAATTAGAATTGCAGCTCTTTTTGTAAGAGATTCTGTGCTTGCTAGTCATTTTCTTAGCTCACATTTGAAATATCTGATTTTATTAATCAAAATTTAATAGATTTTATAGCCCTGTGCATTCCTCAACAAGATCTTGGCACTCTTTGATTAATCCAAAATGCCATATGTTCATTCTTTGCTCATACTGGGATTAATTAAAATGATACTAATTATCCATAATGTCATTTCTGTTGAAGCAAACATGAAAATGAAAACAAATTCTAATAATTCTTGTATAAATCTGCCCAAGACAGGCTGGATTAAAGCATTGTGTATTGCAAAGGTTATGATTCAAGATTTATGTCTGGAGTGAGATCATAATCGGCCCAGATCGTGACTGTTTGGGATATGCTGACGTAAAACGTAGGAGGGTCATGGTTTTCGGTTGAGTGGGTGATTTGAAATCAATCGAAGTAATTTTTTATGAAAGAAAGTGCAGCGCAGCGAGAATTTCAAGTCTGTGCCGAGAGTGGGGAGTCTATACTGAATGAGGTGGGAGTTTACTCAGTTTAGTGATTAACCTGGTTTTAATGTAACCTTGGAAATATATTATTTCATACAAGAATTCCTCTGTGATATGACCTTCAAAAATATGGGGGGGGTTCTTTTGAAAGAACATATAATGATATGCAACATTTACATGGCGCTTAATACATGTTTCTAAGTGCTCCATAAGTATAATTCCTACTGTCCCTACCGAGTACCCATTTACTACACCTGGGTGGAGAGTGGCATATGTTAAATAAACGACTTGCTAAAGGACGTGAGTGCTGTGGTGGGGTTTGAACCCCTGACCTAGTGGTTCAATGTCTGGAGACTTAACCATTTAGCAACTACACATCTACAAATGCCAATATGTAAAAAGTGCTTTTAAATAGTTTAGAAATATTGTTTAGATCACTCAATCAAAATATGAGGAATGGTCTTTTTATGCATATAGATAGTTTTCTATGTGTGCAGGTTGTAGTTTGTCTGTATAAACTCATTCCTCATGTATTTGATTTAAAGGGAAAGTCAAGTTGTAAAGAGATAAATGTATGTAGTGTTTACTTTCAATTTTTCATTTCTTCTTTTTAATAAATTGTCATAATAGCATTCGTACTTGTCAACTTTAATACACATTTCACCCGTATTTTGTTTAGGATAAGCTGTTGAAATTGAATGTTTGAATGATTTAGATTAGGTATTTCCTCTTCTTTTACTAAATCATAAAGTACTTAGATTGGAATGTATTAATGATGTTATATCGATCAAGGGCATTAATGCTTGACGTCACGCAACGACACAATAGTTCATCCCCCCCACAAGCAATACATTTGCAGCTGGAGTTTTCCCAGTGATATCGATATCAATCCATTTTCTATGGAAGAGAAATCGGAAGCTGTTATTTTCAGATCCAAGCTAGCCATTCCTAAGACTGGGGACTTTGGTTTGAAAAGCCGCTTCCATGCCGTAATGGATGCGCCATCACACCCGACCACTACTAGACCTTCGCAGTGGTGAGCAACGTCACTCCATAACTACCATTTTAAATACCATTTTCTCACCACTTATACCAAACTGCATTGGAAACGGGGAAAACGCGGATGGTTGAAAAAAAAAGACGGAAGTGACCCCACCTGCTACGTTTAGCGGAAAAAAATCAATACCTTTGTGAAAGATGAGACTTCCCATTTTGATGAGAGAGAGAGAGACCTTTGCTTCATGGGTTCACTATGGATGTGTGATGTGTTTGGTAAATTGCCAGTTCGTCCACTCACCACATGGTCTACTTTCATTTAGTCTAATGCCATTCCGTTCATCAACATTTTGTGTAGCAACCATTTGGTCCAATCATTTTTCTTTTAACCAGTTGGTCTAATACCCATTTTCTTTTCATTCATTGTGCACAATTAACACTTTAGATATTGATGTGTATTTTCCTCAAACTTTATTGGCTAGTTTCTTTGTTACAGAAGTGAGGAAAGCCTCGTAGTACAGTAATTGAACATGATTTAGTAAAATACCATATTTTCAAATTGACATTCAAAGAACATCATTTGGATATGTGCTTTGTTATGAACCAGAAAGCTAAAAATTGGAATTTACATAATTTTTTAAATGTTAATTTTTTTAAATTACTATAATAATCAAAACAAAGTCCACCCCAACATAATTTCGTTGGGATAGATAGAGAAAAATCAAACATGTTGAAAATATCAAGTTGATTTGAATGACGTCATTTCGATCAATCTCTTCGCAAGAGCATATGAATGAGACGCACTTCCAGTGGGGATACTTCCCCCCCCCATGATGAATATTGATTTCTTGTCTAGATCAGGCGGCTAGCTGATAAAATGAATCGGAATCATAGTATGAGACAAATATGGCCATTTCAGGTGGGGTTTTCTTTCGTAGGAGAAGAGTGTTTACATTAACTAAATATCCACATCTGGAAGCTATTTCAACCTTATGAAAAGAAATACAGGGACACACATGCACTGGGGGTGTTGCAAGAAAATATTTGCAATCAATCGCAAATATTCTGTTGCAATTTTATGATTGACTGATCAATTTTATCTGTAGCAAATCAGATTACACTCCTTGTTTCATGAAGCAGATAGATGATCAATCACAAATTTGTAATCAATTGCATGACATATGCTTGATTTAGGGAACAAAAATAGACTTGCAATTGATCGCAAGTTTCTTGCAATGCCCCATAAGTAAAACAATAGATGCTAATGTCTTATCATTTGAAGTAGTAATTGAACGTACTGGCATCATTTTATACCCCTTTCATAAACCCAATTAAAATGAATTAGGCGGCTAATAGCAGCATAATTTGGTCGTAAAATTGGAGGAGGACAAGAGTTATCCGCATTACTCTGATGCTGCTATTATCCGCATAATAGCAGCATCGGGATAAGATTTTGAGTTTATGAACGCATTTCCAAATAATGCGGATAATTGCCATGGTGCGGTCACAAGGTCACCCTTTTCCAACACAACCGCATCGGAGGGGGCGTGTCCAGTTGTCATGGCGATTATCCGCCTTTTTCAGGACGGGCGCTCGTAAAAATAATGCGGCTTATTTTCGGAGTTTATGAATGTAATTTTTATTGAATTATCCGCATTACTCTTAGGCGGCTAATTGGAGGATAGGTTTATGAAAAGGGTATCATTATGACAACATTACAAGTAATTAATCACTGAACTGCCAGTATATTCTTTGCTACGTGTAGATTGTTAGAATGAGTGATGTTTCACTACTGGGAGAATGATATAAATATAGAAATAAAATTCCTCCATATTATTCATATTACATGGACAATAGGTGATTAAAGATATTGCTTTTATATAGCACTCATGTTTTAGCATTTAAAGTGGATATATAACTTCTTTGTCAGCTATTATAACTATACAGTGCATCCCACAAAAAAGGAAACCCGTAAAAAACATAAAAAAAAAGTTTTCAGAGATAGATTTCACAGTTATTAAATATTTAGTTACAATAAATTCTATGTTCATGATAAGAATGGAATCTTATCTTTAATATGAGACCAACATCTTTGCAAATAGTGTGCACATGGCAGATTGCAAATGATAAATAAAGCATTGTGGAAATGATTTGCGCAGAAAATCACATGTGAATCTGAATCGACTCTCATTTCAGGGATCGGTGAGACAAACTTATTACGCAAAAGAAATGCTAATGAGCCAATCGTCAAGCACGGTCACCGTATCATGAGCCGATCTCGTCCAATTTTTTTGCGCAACCTGATTTTGACATTAAAATTTCATACTCGTCTTGCTCATTAATGCGTGAAGTGTTCACATAATATTTGGTATTAAAATATGGAGGATTAATTGAATTGTCTGATGATGTAAATGAAACATAATTAATTTTCCTGTGAAGAAACAAGACATGGGAATTCTGGTTTCTTTTTTCTGGGATGCACTGTATATATTGATGTAAGGTGGGAAACGTTATGCACTGTTGGCATTTGCGCGAAATTGGTTCATATTTAGAAATGGCTTAGATATATTTAAAATGAATCATTGAGTCTGGTGTATGGGCCTACAAAGAATCAACAAGTTTTCCATTCATGTGAATATGCATGTTTATATTATTATGAATGATATATCCATGGAATATGTATGTAATCCATATTCCATATATGGATTGTTTTACCAATATTCCCCTTTGCCACAGAAACTGGCGGTTGATATGGTCTGCATTATTTACATTTAACTCACCATATAGAATTGGGAATAGCAAATGTAGTCTCATAATATTATAGACACTTTCATGGAATTCAGACATCGTGAAATCATCTTGATCATATTCATTCCAATTTTCCTAAACCTACTACTACTCATTACGACCTTTAAGCCAATTTGATTGATATCTAGAAATATGTAAAAAGATATACAAAGATCACAAGCACTGTTATCAAGCGTCATAGGATATTGATCTCTGTACTGTTGGTATGGACATAAGACTGTTTGAAGGAGCTAATGCGTCAATAAACCGCTATTAAGATAACTGTCTGAACTCCCCGCCTCTTGATCCTGTATTATGCCATCACCATTATCAGTCTATTTACACTGAGTAAATATTGCGCAGAAGATAAGTAATTGATCCTCAAACATAACTGTACAGCTGATGATATGTTGAGGTGTTTACATTTCAAGATAAATGGTCCCACATAAGTACATGCACATGAGATGGGTGATTTTTTTTTTTGCAAGGATTAATTTTCAAGAAATATGGGTGTTTATTTAGAGCATGGTTTTATTTCATGCATCTATTGCATTATACCGGTAAATAAGGATAAAATTTATCCACGTTGTGCTGCACTTGAGTTGTTTTGTAAGAAATCAGATTCCCAGAAGTCTATGTGAACGATATTTCATAGAGAAAGGGAGCCCTCTTGTGTTTAAAACAAGACATGGCATTGGGCATCACTTGTGGCTTGTTGGGGACTTTTCAGTTAGGAACTGCATTGTTACATTCAGCAATTTCTATGTGTGATTTATTGTGCGATTAAATGGTATAGTGTTTTTGATCTTTGAAATTGAAATGAACAGTGTTTCTCAATTTATTACTACTTTATAAGAATGTGTGTATTTCAGTACTTATGAATTGTGGATATGACAAATTATGCTTTAGTAGATGCATTTTGAGATTTTTGTTTTACACAAAAGCTATATATTGATTGGGATCTTAGTCAAACCCTCCCCAAAATCTGTTTGTTTGTTGCTTATTTTTGGCATGAAGCCATTTCTTTTTTAAGGATGTCATAGTTGTAAATTTGAATTTTACTATTACAAATTTGTACAATCAAACAATCTAAAGGGATTAAAAAAAGGGAAATTACAGACCCCCCCCAAAAAAAAAAAGATGTCCTTGATAAACCTGAATTGAAAATTCCTAATTAGATTTACAAGACTTAACACCTATATGTACTATCAGTGTGTAAGGTTGGGATATTAAATAAAACTTCAATATAATTCACTTTATTCAAATTACACCAAAGTTCTAAGTAGGCTGTAAAATAGCATATGAATGCTTGATTGTTTGTAAAATTTGATGAGGGCTAGAGGAAAACCAGTCCAACCTTGTACAAATTTTACTATATTAATAAGCTTGAAGTCATGTTTAATTCTAAACCATATTAATAATACACCCCCACCCACCCTATCCTCCTCTGAACATAGAACGATATGTACGATAATTGGAAATATAGTTTGTCCTTGATGAAGTAATAATAAAACATAAAAATTCATAGTTAGAAAAATGGAAATCACAACAATAGCAGATAATGGGATTGAAAATCAACTACTTTCTGTTGACAAGTTGTTTGTTGTCAGTAAAGCTAATCAGTTTCTTTTTATCTCTCTTATTTTTTATTTCATGTTTCTTCTTGGACTTCTGCTCATCTTCGGATTCATTAATTAGGTAAGTGAACACAATGTGTGGTTGATTATGATGTGATGTAGTACTATCAGTTTGTAGAGGCAGGTGGGTGGAGTAAGGATGGGAGAGAGAGGGGTTCATTGGAGAGAAAAGGAGAAATCAAGAGAGACAGACAGATAGAAAGAGAGAGGGGGACAGAGAGGGGAGAGAGAGAGGGGGGAAGAGATTGTCAGACAGACAGAGGGTGAGAGATTGCCAAACAGACAGACTGATCATACCCGAGTATGGCTGTGGGGCATTAGGAATGAGGTGAAGAGAAAAGATGAACAACAGAAAAAGATGAACATCACAGTTGACAAGAGCAAAGAGGAACACCAAGAAAACAAATATTGTGCAAGATGGAAAAGTGAGAGAAAGGAGAAAGAGACACACACAGACAGACGGACGGACAGTTATAGATGGACATGGGTATCGAGTGAATCTGTGTGGCATTGGGAACGAGAAAAGGAGGGTGAAAGATGGTCGACAAGAGCAAAGAGGAAAATAAAGAAAAGAAGAGATGGAGTGCAAGATTCAACAGCGAGAGGAAAGGAGCGAGAGAGGAAGGGGAGAAAGGATAATGGAGCAATTTGGTTGATGAGACTTGTACAAGCATGCACAATCGATAATACCGCTACCTAGGACTTCTTCTTGAGCAAAGATGCTACCATCATCGACCCACCCCCACCCTTTCCCCTCAAGGTGCCCCCAGAGCAATTAATGGGGTATTCTTGTATCGAAGCATTTCAAATTGAAGTGATTGAGCATGTAGATAAACATGTCTAGAGGATAAGGCTTCTCTCTGCACAGGACAGCGCAAGGGGATAGAAGCAGCATCAGGCACGGGGCAAAAAAATCAGAAGGTTGATTATTCTTAAGATTGTTGAAAGATGCCATCGAACGTGCTCCGGAAATTAGAAGTCATTAAGGGCTCAGACAGGATTTCTTTTGTTTAGTTTGTTTTTATGCATGAGATAATTGTGGAAAACGGGTAGATCATTTATAACGATTACTTCTTTTTTAAGAAAATAAATAGATTACCTGCCCTTCCACTTTGACATGGAACTAAACTTAAAGATAAAGCTTTATTCTTTGTGATGCAATATCAATTTCATTTTTATTCTTGGTACAAGTTATTCCATCTACATTGTGAACTGCTTTGATATGAATTTATTAAAATCACCAAAAAGGACTCGTGGGTGATTCGAAGAATTAGTGCAGTCTAACTTTTCCCCATTCTAAGGTTTGACTTACAGTGTTGTAACAAGTATTGGTGTGCTTATGATTCTTTGTTAAGACATGAGCAACTAGCAAGCCAAGAGCTCAAAAAATTATAATTGATATATGACATAGAATTTTGAGTGTGAGCCTAAGTCAGGCTCAGCTCCTGATGAAAAAAAACCGAGATGCAGTGAGTAAACGGGTAATGTATGTACTGCACAACAACCAAGCTAGTATTGTCCGAGTCCATGTAAGGTTCAAACTTCAAAGCAATTTCACTAATCAAAAAAAACCAAAAACATGGTAACTGAAGGATGCTGCCTGATGAAGGGCTTTCACGTTCTCAGAATCAAGATTTTATTAACAAGCTTGATAAGAGCAACGCTTTCCTTCTAGTGCTTTCAAGAGACAATATTCTCTCGATGCTCATCGATGCCGAGCATCTCGATGACAAGGTTGCCATGGTAATGGAATGATATGAACTACTTCATGAAATCATGCCAATGCCTTTAAGTAGGGACTTTGTTTTATTCAGATTTTTTTTTATTTCATTCATTTTTAATTTATTTCTATTTTTCTTGGATTCTGTTAGTTACATTATGTCCTAAACATAATGTAAAACTGCTGCTTTTATATTTACAACCTCTGCTTGTGCTACTTCTACATCTAACACGACATCTATGTCTACTACAACTACGTCTACTACATATACGTCTACTACATCTACATCTATGTCTACTACAACTATGTCTAGTTCATCTATGTCTACTACAACTATGTCTAGTACATATACGATATCTACATCTACATACATCTACTACATTTACATGTGCAGCATCTACATCAACTACATCTACTACATCTATGTCTACTACAACTACGTCTACTTCATGTACTACATGTACATCTACTACATCTACCTATATTACAACTATCTACTACATCTACGTCTACTTCCTCTACATCTACTACATCTACATCTACTACATATACATCTAATACAACTGCATCTACTAAATCTATATCTTCTACAACTACGTTTACTAAATCTACTACATCTACGTCTACTACATCTACTATATCTACATCTACTACATTTACATCTATGTCTACTACAACTACGTCTTCTAAATCTACTTATCTACGTCTACTACAGCTACATCTACTATATCTACATCTACTACATTTACATCTATGTCTACTACAACTAGGTCTACTACATCTACTACTTCTACATCTACATTTACTACATCTACTATATTTACATCTGCATCTATGTCTACTACAACAACATTTACATCTACTGCATATACATCTTCTACTACATCTATGTCTACTACAACTACATCTACATCTGCTGCATTTACATCTACTACATGCATCTCTACTACATATACATCTACTACATTTATCTTCTACGTTTATCTACTACAATTACAACTACACTACATAGTCCATCTATTACTTTCACTGTTACATCTACTTCTTCTACAAAATGATTCTCCATCTACATTATCTACTCCTTCAAAAATATACTTGTTCTACATCTACTACTGATACATCTATTACTTCTACATCTACTTCTTCATCTACTGCAGGCATACTAAATATTCTACTATTCCTATATTTACTACTTCTGCTACTATTACAACAACTTCATTTTCTACTTCTACATCTACTACTTCTATGTCTTTTTATTCTTTATCTACTATTTCAATATTTACTTCCTCTACATACTTCTGCTACTTCAATAACATCTTCTACTACTACTACTACTACTACTACTACTACTACTACTACTACTATTCTACTACTACTACTACTACTACTACTACTATTCTACTACTACTTCTTCTACTACTACTACTACCAATAATGATAATAATATTACTACTTCTACAACTAATATTGTAACAACTACTACTGCTACTTTATACTACTTTTATTGTTCTATTCCTTTCATTGTTCTATTGAGCTATTTTCAGTTTAACTTTCCATACATCGTTGAATATACTCTTCCATTTTTACTACTGTACCATATATCTCACATTTCCCTTTCCCCCATATACTACTGCATATATTTGTCTAAAAATGACCCTCTCTACCTTATTTGCACCTCTCTCTTTCCCCCCTTTTTCCTCCCTCCTCAATCTAGACCTATCTCACAAACTCCCCGTTTCGTTTCTCGGCTGTGAAATTTGTCAGACAAGTAAACAAGGGGATTATAAGATCAACAATTTGAGACTCGTTGTGGAATATTTCCCGTCTCCCTAGTCAAGTTCTAATAGCAATTTCTCTTGGTTTTGCGGATGATGTATTGAGTGGTTATAGCAGCTTTGCTGGGGGCGGTGCGTGCAGTTATCCAGTAATGGACTCTTGAGAGCATTTGCATAAACGCAACCAAAATATTCCGCCTGCCATGAAGGGGCTCCCTCGCCTGTCAGCGCAAGCACATGGATGTTTATTCTGAGGCTTGTGTCGTTGCAATGACTGTCGTCCGAATGTTCCCCTTCACCTGCTTAGGAGGTGTTCACACTTGTATGAAACACTGTGTGAAACAATGTCCTATAGTGAGAATGTGCAGGCGAACTCTAGAATTAGTATTTTCAATCTACATCAACCTTCTGAATGACTAGAATTCAATTTTAAACACCTATGACTAATAGTAACATGCTGAGCTGTGGTTTCAAATTTAAATCTTAAAGATTGAAAATCAAATCTTTGTGATCCAAATCTAGTGTTCAGTTTATCACTAACTAATACTGTTTGGAATGCATATAAAAATTTAAGATCTTTTGTCCAAAAAGTTTGAATGCTCATTATCACAAGCTTAATGAATCTGTTTATTGCACATCTTAATCACTTCATTAAGTTTTATATAAATGAATTGATTTTCAAGTAGGTTGAGTTGCTTAAAATCTGGAAACATTTATGCCCTTTCTTGTTTGATATATGAGCTTAAAGCATGGTGTTAAATATAACTCTTCTGCTAGTGGAAGGAGACAGGAGTAGCAGCTGGGGTTTCAAGTTTCATTATGATGAACATCTTAAAAAGAGAATGTTCTTTTTAAGGGATGTATCAACCTTTCTCGGGCTAGACACCGACAAATTATTTGTATTAATATTTTAACTGAATGGTCATAGGAGAATAATAATAATAATACGCATTTACATGGCGCCATCTATCTAGAAATATTCTATTCCGAGGTGCGTTATTATTATCATTATTACCCTGGCTTTAGATCGAGCTGCCTTTCAGCGCTCGGTGCATTCAAGGAATTAATCCTGCTGGGTACCCATTCACCTCACCTGGGGTTGAGCGCAGCACAATGTGGACAGATTTCTTGATGAAGGAAATTATGCCATGGCTGGGGTTCCAACCCATGACCCTCTGTTTCAAAGTCAGTAGACTAATCCACTGGGCCACACGCTCCACACAGAGTGAAGAAACACAAGAATATTAAGGATTGGAGATATTTCATGTTTTCATTATATTGTAAGATCATGAACTGAATTCGAATTGTCTACATTCAGCAAAATGATAGATATTTATCATAATCATTGACTCACAAAACCCTTGTTATATAAAAAAAAATAGCTCTTTCAGTAATTTGCTCCTGGCCAATCTGATGCAAGGCTTTTCGGTAGCTTCTATCATCTGTCTGGCATCATCACCGACAAAACATTTTCATGAAAATTCTAACAAGTGTTGGTGCTACAGGCCGGGTGCAGGGACCAAAGAAAAAGGGAAAGAAACAACAAGGAAGGGAGAACAGAATAAAAAGAAACTTCTTTATCATTTAACTTATACCCCTATTAATCAGTTGGAAAAAAATATTATCTTCAGGCCACTGCTGCCAATTCTGCCATTGACTGAATACCACTGTAAAATACAAAAAAGGAAAATGACATGCATGGTTTATATGCTTGAATTAAAATAAGCAAATATCAATTAGGGATCACCTCAAAACACCCGGAAAGGCTCCAAATTAATTGTTTCATCTTATATTTCTTGAAAGTTTTATGGACCTCTTTATACTAGATTGGTTCTCTGTAATTATAATTTGTGAATTGTAGTCCTTACACAGTATTGTAACTTTAGAAAATAGCCTTTTCATGTATGAAGTTAATAATCCAATTTCATTTAAAAGTTATGATACATTTGGATATTAGGTCAAATATTGTTATTGAAATGGATTCATCTTAAGCACCCTACATGGAATTTCACTTTTTTTTTGGGGGGGGCAACTCTTCTGCCACCTAACTGCACATGTTTATTTCTGGGGAAAATATATTCAATATCTGAGGGAACTTAGCTGCTGATGCATTTTAAGAAATCAACTTGATATTTTGCACATTGGTGATGGAATTTGAGGCAATAAGTCACCATGACGATGGGTACCAAGAAATATAAGGAAAGGTTTGAAATAGCCAGTTCCCTTAAAGGGCAAGTCCAACCAAGAAAATGTTGATTTGAATTAATAAAGATAAATCAAACAAGAATAATTCTGAAAATTTCATCAAAATCGGATGTAAAATAAGAAAGTTACAACATTTTAAAGTTTATTTAAAGCTTATTTTTCACAAAACAGTTATATGTACAACTCAGTGACATGCAAATGAGAGAGGTGATGAGGTCACTCACTCACGATTTATTTTGTTTTTCATTGTTTAAATTATACAATATTTCAATTTTCACAGATTTGGCATTCAGGTCCCTCTTGGTTGAACCACAAAATGCTCAATCAATGGTAATTCCACATGTTCAGCGATAAATAAAACCTTGTTTATCATGACAATGAGGAGAAAATTGAAATATTGTATATTTCATATAATAAAATATAAAAGAAATAGTGGGTGATGTCATCAGTCCCTTATATGCATACCGAACAGGATGTGCATATAACTGTTTCGTGGATTATGCGAAACTTTAAAATGTCATAACTTTCTTATTTTACATCCAATTTTGACGAAGTTTTCAGTGTAATATGCTTAGTTTGATTTTTCTCTTTTTATTCAAATCAACTTTTTGTTGGGGTGGAGTTGTCCTTTAATGCATATGAATCTACATTGCTATATCTTACTTGCATAGTGTTTCTTCCTGTCGAGTCTAATGTGACATGCGGAAGTTTATAATGTAAAATTCTGACATGTGATGGACAAGAAGGCAAGTTAAAGACGCTGTCATTCTTGTTCAGAAGTCATGACAGTCATGAATATAGGAGCCCCGTCATCAGGAAACCATGAAAATTAGTCAACAGGAAGTGGTTTGTGGGGTCAAGAGTTTGTAGGTCCCTTCTATTACAGGAGAAAAGGGGGGCAAGGATGGGAACTTGAAAGAATGACAATCTTAAAGGTAGAAAGTATTATTTCTTGAGAAAGCCTTTAAAATCAAAGTTAATTACCACCATATCATAGATCTAGATTTGGTACATTGAAATCAACTCATCTTTGTGAAGTCAAGAAATCTTAGCTGAAAACCGATAATTCTGATGATAAATACATAAAAAGGCATATGTGGGACAGTATATTATTATTGCTTGGCTAAATACCCGACATTTTATTTAATTCTGTGCTTATTTTGCTCATTTCTCAGCAATTACATGTACACTTATTTTTCCAGAGCCATTTGTCACATACTTTATATATAACGCTTGTGTGGTAATTTTATTGTATTCTGTTCTAACTCATTTTGAGATCATTACTTCAACTGATATTTATCTTTAACTTATGGAAAAGAACTATTAGCACACGATCTTGTCATTTGTGGCTCTCTCGGAAAAGAATGAGTCACAAATTACTACTTGTCAGAGGCAAAATTATGCCAAACTATTCTATCATTCTTGGCTGTCTGATGTGGATGTACTGTAGAGTTAGACATGTTTTGTTTAGAATATACCTCAAAGAAATTGAGATATAAACAATTGATTTAATAGCTATTTATGGCTGAACACCTTGTGAACTTCCATGACCTGGCAAAGTAAATTATTTTTTTGCCGATTATGCTTAACCATAATTTTGTAACATAAAGAAGGATTTGATTGAAGAGAAACCTGTTCTTACTTTTGTGTGGTTAACCAAGAGGTACACACTAAATTTTCTAACTTTGCTGTGTCTTTTTTGCCAGTTGTACTCTACAGTCACCATCTAATCCTAAAGATTCACTTTTAAATAAAGAGTTATTTGAATTCAAGTGATTAAGTGTGAAATCTGAATTCTGAATGTGTCTAGTCATACCACAGCCGATAAGGAAATTCATGAAATCTATGAATATAAGCTATTTATACTGGAGTACAGAAAGCAGTTCACTTGGACAGAATGAAGTAAACACCTTAAGTGCTTGATTTATGATTAGTTTTCATTTCATTATATCCTTGTTCAGAGTGCCCATTTTCTTTCATTACAATGTTTTAAAGGTAAATGCCAGTTTTGGTAACGATATCAAAATGAGTTCGTGCAGAATCCAATTAAATGACCACCAAAGTGTCTGTTTGTATAAATAAAGCATATGTGCCAAAGGATTCTTGAAGAAATTGTGTAATTGCTGAGAAATCAGCAAATAAACACAGGATTAGGGTCAAGCGTCGGGCCCGACATTCAAAGCAATTATTATACACTGTCCCACGTGCGCTTATCTGTGTTGGTGATCTTCAGTGTGAACATTTTTCAGCGTATATTTCAAGATTTCACAAAGTTCAGTTTATGTAACTGTACCAGATCTAGATCCTCGATGATATACTGACGACTAAGCCTTGTTTTACAGACTTTCTCATGAAATCAGTGTTTACTGCAACTACTGGCATTTCTCTTTAAACCTTGTCCCTACTTATGCATTGCAACATGATGGCATATGTTTATCAAAAGGGATAACTGCCCACGTGCATTCTTAGGTTTAATCCTGCAACATCTTCCTTCAAAAAATAATGTTACCTGAACATGAAAATTCAGCATAATCTGTATATTTGGTGACAGTTTGTTACGCATGAATGGAGAGTGGTGGAGCATGAGAAATAGGGATTAAGCAGAATTATTCATGGTCCTTGGTGATGAATTTTGCATGATATTGTCACGCTGACGTACTTGAAACTGGCCTACTTCACTCTAGTACCACTTGGAATGCTCGCTGAGGATGGTCGGCATCTCTCTCTCCCTCTTTCCTTCTTCCACTCTCTCAATTACACTCTCCTTCAATCTGTTTTTTCATTTCTCATTTTTACCTTGTAGTTCTTTCTTTCTCTCTCCATCTTTCTTAATCTCCCTTTGGGCTCTGTTCCTTTCTTCCCCTCTCTCACTTCGATCTCTTCCTCACTCAATCTCTCCCTCATTCTTCTTCGGGGGTGGGGGGGGTATTGCGTGACCAAATTATTCCCAAACACCCCTTAAACAAGTATTTTCTCTGTGTGTAAGATAACCCCCTAAACAAGTTGTCGCCAGAATATGACCCCGGGGGAAAGCTTTGGAAAAGTAAAGATTCCCTAAATATGTTTGACCCGCGATTTACCATTGACCAGGCTTTCAAAACCACCCTTTTTTCTTGAAAATCTGTATTTTTGATACCCTTCACGAGTGCACACGTGGCCCGCGGCCAAAACTGAAAAACACCCCTTTAAACGCGTTTTATTGGGTCACGTATGTGTACAGCAATATATTTGACTGCCCGCGGGTTTCTTCCTTCCCTCTCTCTACTCTTTCTCCACATCTTCCTCTCATTTCCCTTCACCCTTTCACTCTATCTCTCACTATCCCTTGATCCCCTCTTAATCCCTCATTGAGGCTAGAGCAAATGACCTCTTTTGTCTAAGGGTGCGTTTATTCGACACTTTTTTACCCTAGAATCATGATTAGAATCATGATTCAAATCACGATTCTGCAGAATCACGATTGCGTTTAGTCGAAAGTGGAAATAAACGTCTTTCAAATCACAAACATGAAACACGGAAAAAGGGGCGTTTGGAAAGACGTTTCTGTAGAATCACGAACGAAAAGGGTCGTATAAACGATATTGTGATTTGAATCATGATTCTATGACGTCATTGTGTCGTGCTTCTTCCGGGTTCGACTCAAAGGCGCGCGCTGTGTTTCGTGCAGGTTAATTTTCGTGTAGCAGATTGCCAGTGTACTAGTACCGGTATAATGTGCATTTAGGAATTATCATTCTGTGTATTGTACCCCGGGGTTGTACTGTAGCGTCATTTGTATATTTCACTCAGGGTGACCAGATTTCACAAAATGAAATACGGGACAATTGACAAACGAAGATCAACAAAGAAGCCCACACAAAGTGTGGGCTTCTGAGAATCCATAGTATAATAATAAGACTTTTGAAAAAAATATAAAGAATTAGAAGGGAAGGTGAACGAAAGAATGAAGGAGAGAAAGAAAAGAAATGATTGGGAAGGAAAGAAAATAAAGGAAAACAGAAAAAATAACAGAAAGTTAGAATAAAAGGATGAAAGAAATAATAAGAGATAAAAAAAAGTTTCCGTCATTCTTTGAAATGAATATAAGAAAGAAAGGAAGGAAGGGAAGATTAATAAATGTCTCGCAAAATAAAGGAGACAATTAAAGGGGGAAAGGTGAGAAAAAGAAGGAGGAAAGAAAGAATGAAGGAAATAAACATGTTTCCTTCATTCTTTGAAAGAAAGAAACAAAAGAAAGAAATAAAAATAAGGGAAAAGAATAAGAAGGGAAAAATGAAGAAAGGAATAAAGAATGGAAGGGAAGAATGAAGGGGAAGAGAACGAAAAAATAGAAAATAATGGAAGGAGAGAAAGAACGAAAAGAAACAGGAGACGAAGAGAGAAGGAAGCCAAGGTAATTATAAGGAAAGAAAGAATGAAGGAAATAAAAAAGTATATTGGATAAAGAAGGAAAGAAAGAAAAATGAACAGAGAGAGAGAGAGAAAAGAAAATGTCGAGGAAAGAAAGATAGGAAATAAAGATAGATGGAACAAAAAAGGGCAAGCAGAAAGGATAGGGTATATATAAAATAAAGAAAAGGGAAAAGTTCAAACTTCAAGTAAACAAAAAAATCCAATCATCTAATAAAAATCATAACTTTATTTGGTGTTTTTTTAAATGTATTTTTAAAATTTTAAACATAAAATGTTTTAGAAATGAATAAAATTTCAAAGTGAAACATATTGTCAAACTTAAAAATTAGATGAAACATCGCGGCATCGTGCACCCCAAGACTCAAAACGAAAGCTGAAACAACTAGATCTATGAAAAGTCAATAACATTTTCCTCCGATTACATCTCCAAATCATTAAACTGAGAATCCATAGTATAATTATAAGTATTTCCCGCCGATTTTGTGATTATTTTGGTGGAAAAACTGCTTATCATGTGAGGTGTTTGCACCATTGAGAATTTGCTTCGATCCTCCATGCCTAGCTAGTAGCCTGCCACACACACAGGCAGGAGGCCAGTTCGTTTGCAATGTATTAGCAAGAAATCATCGCAGAACTTGCAAGTTTACAGTTATCGATTTAATTGTTGTCCCTGCTTCGTCAGCTGTTGGTTATTTAATGAAAATTCGTCACTTTTAGATGTATTAACTACATTTTGTTCAATATTCTGAAATACGGGACAATCCCGGGAAATACGGGACGTCTGGTCACCCTGATTTCACTGTTTTCATCAATCATGTCTTCAAGTTCCAAAGGCACAAATTTGACTGACGACGAACTCAGGGCTCTGCTTGTGCTTTGGGCTCAGCCTGAAGCACAAGCATCCCTTACCGGGATTCACAGAAATATAAGACGATCTACGAGTCCCTTTCAGCGGCGCTTGCAAGAGAGGGATTTCAACGGAGATGTGGCACCGCCTGTCGAGACAAAATTAACAGAATTCGTGCCCAGTACTACGGCTACCGAACACCATTTTTTATGAACCGACAAGATTGAATACAAGTAAACAAAAACAATACGAGGTACAATACACGGAATTCTGGAAGTAAAAGATTTATTTTTCGGAAGCCGAGTTGCACTTGCACAAACGATCGCGCGTACGTTAGCTCCGGTGGCAGCAAAAATCTAGCAGCCGACGTGAAGTTAGAAACACGCGCGAAAATGTTGACCTATACTTCCTGGGTCAAACTGCGCACTGTGATGCGCACTGGATCGGCCCGAATTCAGGGAGAAACAGCGTTAGAAAGATGGTCGTATAAACGCTGATTCTGTCGGATCGTGATTCATGTTGCTGTTTTGAATCATGATTCAAATCGTGATTCCAATCATGATTCTGGGTTGAGGTCGCATAAACGCAGCCTAAGTCTCTTTTATTTTCTGTCTGTTTGTGGCTCTCTCTTCTGTATATCTGTCTCTCTCCCTCTCTTCCCTATCACATTCTCCCTCCATCTCCTCTCCCTCTCTCTTCCTATCTCTCCTACCTGGATGGCAATCAATCTAGTGAATATGAGCATTCATGTCCTGCACTTCAATTCTTACCCACGAGGGTTCTGTGTGAGTTGCCTGGGATATTGCCTCTTCGGACAAAAAAAATGCACTTCTTTGAACTCAGTTCATTTCGCAAACCCTCCCCTCAACACACACAAACACACTAATTTTAACATGCAATGAAGCTCCATGTGATACAAATAATTATGGGGCATTTTAAGACAACAAAAGTTCACTCTAGGTAACAGAAATTGAAGGATAAGTCCACCCAAAAAAATGTTGATTTGAGAGAAAGAGAAAAATCCAACAAGCAAAATACTGGAAAACTTCATCAAAATCGGATGTAAATTAAGAAAATTATGACATTTTAAAGTTTCGCTTAATTTCACAAAACAGTTAGATGCACATCCTGGTCGGTATGCCAATTGGCAGACTGATGACGTCACCCACTCACTTTTTCTTTTGTATTTTATTATATGAAATATAAAATATTCTAATTTTCTCTTCCTTGTTAAGTGAAACAAAGTTTTATTTTTCCCTAAACATGTGAAATTACCATTATTTTAAGAGTTAATGTTTAGGTTAAGTTGGTCCTTATTGTCAAATCTGTAAAAATTGAAATATTTTATTATTCAAACAATAAAAAAAAAGAAATAGTGAGTGATGGACATCATCAACTCTCTCATTTGCATATCACTGTTTTGTGAAAAATAAGCGAAACTTAAAAATGTCATAAAATTCTTATTTTACATCTGATTTCGATGAAATTTGCAGCGTTATTTTTGTTTGATTTTTCTCTATCGATTCAAATCAACAATTTTCTGGGGTGGACTTGGCCTTTAAGGAATACTTCAAATAAAGTGTTTTTAATCTTTCCAAGTCATGTGTATATGTCACATGTGATGTTATTTCCTCTCTGTTGGTCCAATCTAATTCAAAGTCATCAATATGCAATTTGTATGTATGTATGGTCTCATTTGAATGTGAGGTGAACCTGGTGCAGAAGAACTACATGAATTTAAAAACATATGTTCATAATTATTATATGTAACTGGAGCAAGAAAGCAAGAAAAATTTTCTTTCTTCATGACTTTGAACTAATATTCATGCTGCTTGCAAGATAACTTCTGGCATTTATGAGGGAGTTTGGCTCTGGAAAAAAAAGTAAAAATGTGTAATTGCTGAGAAATGAGCAAGATAAGCACAGAATTCCATAAAATGTCGGGTATTTCTCCAAGCAATATTAGTACACTGTCCCACAAATGCCTGTTTGTGTTAGTTATCAGAATTATCGATTTTCAGCCAAGATTTCATGATTTCACAAAGACGAGTTGATTTCAATATACCAGATCTAGATCTATGATAATTTAATTAGACTTGATTTTAAAAGCTTTCTCGTGAAATAATTGTTCGCTCTCTCTCTTTTCCTTGAAGTCCAATCTTGTTTTTCCAACGATTTCTGAATGGATGTTTAAATATTGGTTACAACATCTGCGATGTTTGGCATTTTTTTAATTGTTATGAAATCGTACAACGATATCATTATTTTTAAATAGTTTTGTGGCAGTGACATGGAAGATTGAGTTTGTAAAGGATCAGTATGAGTGTGTGTGCTATTTATACACTCAATTTCAGTCATGTTTGGTTTCAGCGGTTCATCCAATAGAAATTAAATCAAAGGATGCAAATAAAATCATTGTACTCATGGTTTGTTTCAATGCATCTCTTTATGTTCTGCCCAAGCTGGCAAAATTACCAGTTTACATTGTATTAATCACATGAAAATTCTTGTTTAGAGGTAACACATAGATGATTTTTTCCCCTTCGATACCAAATGGCAAGGACTGTATAAATATAACACATTTTTCTTAATGCACCTATTCATTTGAACGGCTTTGTCGATTATTGAGGACCATTCTAAGGTCTCTCATTTCACATGAAAGTTTTAAGTGCTATCTCGTGTCGTTTGGTGTTTGGTATCTCGGCTAACATCAATCGTTCACCCCAGGGGAGGACACTTTCTCTGCCACGCGGGACGCAAATCCCTCTGACAAGTAGGCGCCTTTGAGAAGCGAGGCCCTTGAACAGATAGGAGCCGTAAAAGTCAAACATTTCCTGCCGCCAATTATTCAGGGAGCGATGTGCATATATGTAGCGATCGGGGTGCCACCCCCACCTAATTCTGTTGTTTTATCGATATCTGAAATATAGCCCCCACTTTGCTATTCATGGAGTTGC
Organism: Lytechinus variegatus; assembly: GCF_018143015.1. Lineage (NCBI taxonomy): Eukaryota > Metazoa > Echinodermata > Echinoidea > Temnopleuroida > Toxopneustidae > Lytechinus > Lytechinus variegatus. The sequence continues at coordinate 32,364,205 of NC_054750.1, forward strand.
CGGGACTGTCGGTGTGACCTTAGAGGTGGATACCGAGCTAATCACCGTACATAAACGGTTTCCAGTGGTTATATTACCCTGATGCATTCATTCAATTTAGAGCTTAGGAACGTATTAAGCAGCGGGTGTGCATTTCTATCCGACCTCAAACTGATTGGCTTAATGAGAAATGAGTAAGCTCGATCGCAGCCATCATTTTTTATCATACAGGAAAGCAAGCAGTGTTTCTTAATACATTTCGCTGGTATTATAAGGAGATCTTTCACATCGACAAGGAAGTGACACAGATATCGTGAAGTCTAAATACGAATAGACATGGTTATTTACGCTTTATGGAGTCACTGCCACATCGATTTGCTACTTTCAGTGATACAGCTCTTCCCTGGGATGTTTACAATTTCATCACACGCCAATTTGGATGTTCATTGGAGGTGACGCTTCCTGCATTTTGGATAACCCAGCTCGGATGCACCATGTGTAATGTTACATCTGCTTATGTTATGTGAGAATTTTTGGCCTGAACCTAACCCGCATGAGGTTAACAAAAGCTTTGACTTTAACTGTTTATTTCTACATTCCTACCCAGATTCGAGCCTAATTGAATTATGTGGAATATGAGCAGCTCTATTGTCAAGGGTATGTCTATTTCTAGATTCTTTTGTATATATATTCAGTCTGTGCAAGGAATTCTTTTGTCAACTTGCAGCGCTCGCTGTCAAGCAGCCTTGAGTGGAACTATAAACACACACAGGATACCTCGTCTTTTTATCCTGGGAAAGGATTTGAACTTCATAGCAGTCTAACATGATCACACATTGCCGTCAAAATCAGCCCACTCTCAAAAGACATCTCCAGACTACCTGTCCCACTCTATTCCTCGCTGATTCACTCTTCCCAAATTAGCAGAGCTCGGGATCTTGTTGACGCTGTAGCTGTCACCGGCCATCAGACGCAGAGGACCAGATCGGACAGTGACGAGTCATAACCCCTCAGAAACCCAACTCACCGTGAATACAGGCTGATTGCGAGATCCCTAGTGATTACTCACAGTAAACGAGCCATTTAGACAAATCCCCCTTGCTTTTTGAAAGCTGTCGTCCCTGGCGCTCATATCTCATCGTGCCGGGCGTCAGAAAGCACCTCCGACTGTCTGGGAGGGGCGAATAGATCATCAGCTCGATGCCTTTCACAGACCAAGACCCCTAGATGTTATTAACGATTTGCCAGATGCTCATCTTAAAAACTACATTTCCCCACCTGCGTCACTTTAACGTCACACTCAATTCTGGTGGTTCATGCCCTGTTCCCGATTCGTAGCCTGACTTTATTTCAAAGCCGACATTAGCTACCTGCAACGGTGGATCTAGACGGAATCGGTGGTTTTATCTTACGTTGTTCTCTTCACGAGATAAGTGGTGAGTGCTAACTTCAGCATTGTATTTACAGCACTGTACAATCTCCAATTACCTGGATAATATGTGAAAAGGGCCGGGCTTGCTGGCAAAGGGGGAAGGAATACTCTTTACACAACCATGTCCGATATTGGATAAGGCAATTTGGAAGTTCTGTGACGCACGTGGAAAACTTTGATTGCAAGATTCAATGAAGAGGGGCCTGCGATAACATTCCTCGCACAACATTATTAGAGACAGCTGGTTATCTTCAGCTCGGAAATCTGGCTTTTAATGAAGTAGATTAGCTGATTGTGCTTGTTAAAAGGAAGCTGAAATACTCCTATGCAATATTTAATTGCGGTAATGCCATCAAGGAAATAAAATCAGAAGGAGATTGCCTCCGGGTTGTAAGTCTCTGGAATCGAGAGCTCAGATTCAGAATCCCTTCGGAAAGTGTCGGGTTAAAAATCTGGATAGAGAACTCTGGATAGAGAACTCTCGAGTTAGAGGGGGTTGAAAACATCAATTGAAAGTAATATCTGACTGTGGCAACTATGGGATGATGACCTGAAAAAGGAGCCATGTTATTTTGTTTTGATTCTAACAAAGTGAAAGTTCTTCATTAATCAATTCAATTGCTAAGAAATATCCACTTAATTTGCTACAACAGAAAACTGCTGGGCAGTTGAGGAGGAAGTTATTGAGCATCTATTTTGATCTTGGCAGCGATAAAGATACTTAAGTTTTGAAAGCTCAGTCATAGCAGCATTGTGTATCCCGAGCGGATTTTCGCAAGAACAGTTCTTTGTGGATGCTGGTTTCCTAGGTTTGAATAGTTGCAAATAAGTTCAGAATTAGCTGTTACTCCTCAATACCTATGACAGCGCCGATACCCATCAGTGATCGCAGTGAGTCCTTGGGCACCATGGATGTGCTTCAAGAAGACGAAGAATTGCCTCCCGATTTCCATCCGGGGCCCCGATACCATGGGCCCCCACCTAGATCAAGTTCGGACTCGGTCAGTGCTGCGCTCCAGTTCCGTCGTCACTCCTATGCAAGCTTCCTGGTAACGCAAGCAAACAAGAGACGGTAGGTGCTTTTGCTAGGCTTTTGCTTGATTTCGTATGCAAAGGAGAGAGCAAATGCTTTTGCTAAGTACGTTTAAGTAATCACTAACTGAATGCTAGCATTTCCTTGACAAAGCTATTAAGCTATTGCCAGAAAGCGTATGCATAAAGCGAACATGTCACTTGTGCGTTGAAGCACTTGCTTGGTTTTTTTTCAAGCTCTCAGAGCAGCTTGAGTGTTTGCTTGATCAGGGCATTCAATCTTTTAATAATGTTTATGCACCTTAGAGAGAACCCAAATGTGTACTGTAGCCTAAATTTACAGGTTTTCTTCCTAAGAAGTGCAAAACAAATGTCAGATATACGTTATAAAAAGAAACAAGTTAGTTTGACACCACATCTGAGGAAAAGATGTTATAGGAAAGAAGCAGTAATTTGCACTGCCTTACTTTTGCATTCGAGTCCTGCCTTTCCTGTGAGTTGCTATTAATTGTTCAAACCGCTAGCAAGGGTTATGCATATGAAATAAAGCAATAGCTGAAGCATGATATTTTGCGTTGCTAGTTATTGCTTGTGCTTGAAGCAATTACTTGCCAGCAATTGCTCCTTTTTATGCATCTGACCCAATGCCCTGTTTAAGATATTATTTTGATCTAGCTACTTAAGCAGATGATGGACATGATGGGGTTTCTGTTACACTTCCTTGTTTGTCTGAAACATGCTCAAGATGTTATCAAGTGTTTGTAGTTAAAGGAAACCAAAACCAAAGAAGAGGAGCAATCTTATTGGAAATAGTAAAACAAGAGGAACAATTTAAAACAAGGTTTATCAAAATCGATTATGAAATAGGCAAGTTATGGACATTTAAAAAGTCTTGTAAGTTCTATTGGTATCCTCAAATTGACACACATGCTTCAAAATGGCTGATTTTGTGAACAACCGTCCATCTGTTATGTACATGCAGATTTTCAGATTTTCCCATTTTTTACATATTTCTCAATATCTCCTCCTGACCTTGACATGTATGTGGTGTGAATTATCTTTTCCCATGGCATAAGTTATGTCCGTAAGGAGGCAAGATGCAATTTGAAAGATAATGGGGAAAATCTGGAAAATTGTGTACAAAACAAATGGAGAATTGTCCACAAAATCAGCCATTTTAAGGCATGTTTGCCAATTTGAGGATCCCCATAGAAAGTACAACAAGACAAACATCAATAACTTGCTTATTTTATAACCAATTTTGATGAAACTTGTTCCTCTCATTTACCCTTTCCAACAAGATTGTTGCTCCTCTTGGATTTTGGTTTCCTTTAAATCATTTTCATACATAGGCCTACTTTCCTCGAAGTTGAATAAGCTATACAAAACCTAATTTCAAGTATTTCCAGCAAGCAATAACTTTCAAGAGAGAAAATTATTTTACATCAGGGTGTACTGTTTTCATGTTATGGAAAATGTATTGATCTAGTCGGGATAGTTAGCGAAACCTAAATGGTGGAAATCATAAAAATTTGCTGAAAGCTGTGGACCATGAAAATTGCTTACACAAAAAGGGACACATGGTATTTCCCATTGCTGGGAATACTGGCAGGATGCTGTACTTTAACTCATAATAGATAATAATAACATAGGATTTGTATAGCGCACATATCCACCTTGCTAGGTGCTCAAGGCGCTCCTATATTACCCCGGCTGAGCTAGTCTACCGATTCCGTTGCACACATCTTTTTGAGGAATTACTTTCTGCCGATACCCATTTACCTCACCTGGGTTGATTGCAGCACAATGTGGGTGAATTTCTTGCTGAAGGAAACATGCCATGGCTTGGAATCGAACCCATGTCCCTCAGATTGAAAGACGAGTCTTAACTGCTAGACCACAATGCCCCCACGACCAGAATCATTTGGAAAATAATTTTTGATAACGTTTAAACATCTGATGGATGTTTCCTGGATTGTATTTTATCTTATAAGTGTTAATTACCTTGAATTTATATAATAGTTCTCATTAGTATCACATTTCAGCTCTGCCGTAGGTAAAATTATATCATTCAGGCAACATTAATGTTTATCATATTACACCTATCTGTATCAAAGCCATGCACATCTTCTAATAACCCAGAGGCGGAATTGGCCGTAAACGCTGACATATCAGTCATCTTGAGAATTTGAAACAAGCGAGTTGTTTTGAATGTTGGTATTTTACATCATAATGACATCAACCAGGATGCTGCCAATTTGAACTTTACATAAGTATAATGGTCTTACAATGGTTAGGAATTCATAATTTTCGTTGAAAGTCCAAACCTTTCGCCCATTTGCTTCTATTATTTTCCCACATTTTCTTTAAAACAGACTTTCAACCTGGGTTGGAATCCCATTTAAACAAAAGGACTGTGTTCAGGTGGTACATCTGTAAACCTGTTTTTAACCACACAACATTAGCTTGTCAGTTTGGTCTTATGTCCCTTTAACTGGCTCTAAAAGCATATATATATATCTATACAGTTCATGATAAAATCAGTTTGCTCGAACTTCTGCAAAAAGTATATTTTTTTAAGATTCGATGCAGATTTGATTAAGAGAATTTTACACAGTAAAAATGAAATAGCATGTTGTTTAAGCCTGTCACTCTAGCAAGTTGGTTAAACTTTTTTGTAATTGTTTAAACTTTTAAACAACTCGTTTAAGAGGTTTAAACAGTTGTTTGAAAACTTTAAATAACTTGTTTACAAGTTTAAACAATACTTGTGCTTGAATTTTAAGCAGCATTTTTTTGCAAGGTACCAGGTATATTCCCAAGGTTGCTGTTCTCGATTGAAATTCGCTAAATTTATTTTCTAGAAAGTAAATTTAGAGAATTTCGATCGAATCCCAGCGAGTAGGCCCTATATTGGGAATGGTTGCTAAGGACGATTGTGTTGCCAGCTGAGCTCGTGATTTTGAAAATAATTACCGATTCTGCTTCTCAGACCATCCTCCTCATACTCATAAATTGGAGATCTGTCCCCAGAATGGTCTGATTGGGGTCAGTATGAACGCAGAAAAAATTATCAGATATTTAAGGCCTGAACACATTCTCATATACGCTTGCAAGTATTATGGTGATCAAGTCAGTCTGAAAGCACCTTCTGAGTTTTTTTACTGCTGAAAATCTGCCATTCCTATAAGCATTTCATAGAGACCATCCGGTTCATGTAGACAATGGGTTAATTGATGATCTATATCCTATTTGACTGATTTATACCGTGTTTACACATTGACTCGGCTCGCGTGTTGAATCCTCGAGCCGAGTTGAACACTGCGAAGAAGGGATCAGAGATCGCGTTCATACGTACATATAAAAAGGCGAGTTCAACACGGCTCGCGGATCTCGAACGGAAGAAGAATTATGACGTCACAAATTAAACGCGGGAACTTCACCGCCGGAATCGAATCTTGTCCGTGCGAACAACAACAATGCCAAAAGTGAAAGCGCGCGCAGTGACCTAGGTCAAGAGAGTTCGACACGGCTTTCTGTTTACACACGAAAAAATTGCCGAGTCTGACTCGGGTCGCGGGTTGAAACCTTCGATTTTGTAGGATCGATAAAGCCGTGTTCGACACGGCTCGCGGATCACTCTGATCGTGTTTACACAGCATAAAATTGCCGTGTTGAGCACGGCTCTCGTGTTCAACCCCCGAGCCGAGTCACTGTGTAAACACGGTATTAGTATGAGTACATCATACTTGTGTACGTAGGAGGTGAGCAATTAAGAGGTGCTATAGCTCACTCGGTAGAGCGGGGGTTCCGGATTCGGATGACCCAGGTTCGATTTACACTTGGTGCGTTAGTGCCCTTTGGTAAGGCATTTACCACATTACCAGTTCCCTCGGAGAGAACCAGTCCTCTGGTTGTTTGCTTACAAGCATTCATACTTTTTGAGGAATCAGGTAAAAAATCACCATTTACAATGCACACAGTATTCAAGGGATAATTTGGGTGATTACTACTCAAACCTGGGTGGAGAGTGGTAAATATAAAAAAATTTTGGTTGTTGTGTAGCATCTTTGGTAGGGTATTCGAGAAGTATTTCATTTTTTTTATATATATTGCACTCAGAATTTAACTGACATAAAAATATGTATTGGACCTGTGTTTATATAAGAATTTTAATAATAACTCCATTAACTATTTGCTCAGTGGAATGATTGGTGGGTTTAAAAATATGTATGTATGATATGCCCTTCGAGACTAAGGACATGGCTGCATTGACCTTATTTGAAATTTGTTGTATATTTGCATAATACCGGCATATTGCAACCACCCTCTCTCTCACTCTCTCCTGGTCGAGATTGCTGCCCCCCCCCCCTCTGAGTACAGAACACACCTACCCATTCTACCCTAACAAGTTGACCTACTTATCAGGTAACAATAGCTTATAGGGTAATGGAAGAAAGGGAGGGAGTTGTTGAAACCATGGAAACGACCCAAGCTTTCAGAATTGATGGGGATCATGAGGTCTTGATCCTTTGTAATATGCACCAATGCTTCCACCATTTTCAGCATGAATACATAGTCCTTTATTCAGGATCAAATCCGGATTAGGTCACCCTCTCATCATTCAATGTGAAAGGGATAATACATAAACAATTGAGCTGGCATCCAAGGTGAATAAACTTGTACCCTTGCAATAAATATCCTGTTTGCAATCTCTTGAACACAACAACAGGATCTCTCATTTGGGTCAATAGATAGCATTACAGACTACAGAGTGAGTTTTGATTGGAAAGACAACATGGTAATCTGATCTCCATTTTGTAACTAGACTGACCTATAAGCCCGCTTTTTTAAGTTGGTACACAAGCATTAGGTCTGTTCATTGAGATACAACAGGGTTTGACATTGGATCATGATGAACTGCTCATATAACTTCTTTGTGTTCAACCCCTACAGAAATTTCCAAGCTTGCGGGAAGCGTGCGACTAGCTTGCGCAAGCTTGCGGCATGCTAGTAACTAGCATGCGGCTAGCTTAATAAGCGTGTGATATGCGTGCAGAGTAATAGTTAAGCGATCTTTTAGCGAGCAGGGACTGTTCGCTAGCATGCACTCGCTTATTAAGCGAGCGCCCTGCTAGTCGCATGCTAGTTACTAGCAAGCGGCACGCTTAAATTTCTGCAGGGGAAGAGGCTTATGAACCAAATCTGCACATACCATTTTGTCAGTGGATGTCATAGGCTCTCTGTTCATGAAAACTGCTGAGAATTGTTAGAGAGAGCTTGGGTAAAGAAACTTGACTGAGGTTTGCGGGTAACTGCAAGTCTGCAACTACTGCATATTAAAGTTCCAAGGGAAAACATGAGCTTGCATTGCTTCTCAGGAAGCTCTTCACATTGTTGCATATTCTATCGCGGTTTTACGCGAGACTGAAGTGGGTGCTACTGCTGAAGAAGAGCTATCCAGAACTTGAAGAAGGAGGGGAGCAAGAGAGCCATTCTGAATTCTGTTAAGGTTCAAGTCAGAGAGGAACATGGTGGCAAGGATGAGTGGTGAACTGATAACAGATACGCTGCATGCTCCTTGATCGGAATACAGATGAATGAAGTCTCTGGAGAAGCTTATTGTCATTCTGCAAGAAGGATCGTCCTTGAGACTTGTGGACCCCTTTCTCCATTTTGCTGTGAATACAGATGAATGAAGTACTCTGACAAAATGTCATTGCAACAAGAAGGGTAATCCCTGAGGTTTGTGGGCCACTCTCTCTGTGTTGAATGCAGATGAAAGCAATCCCAGTCACACTGGCCCCTCCAAAAATGCGCCTTTGAATGTCTTTAACAGATATATGGAATTATACAAATACTGTTCATCATCACTTATGGTTGTTCTGCCACAAGAAGAATTGGACTTAGACCTTTGGGCCACTTTCTCCATGTACATGTAGTTGTTAATACAGCTGAATGAAATTGGGGATAATGTTTGTTGATGTCCTTCAACTTTTTAAGAAGAACTGTCTTCAAAGACATATCTCCAGGGATCTCCTGTACTGCTCAGTGAGATCAACCAGTTCCTTGGTGGAAACCCATCTCCTGGTGGAATTGAGTTCAAGACATTGAGGATTTGTTTGAAGGAGGGAGGTAGCATTGAGAAACCTCTTGATTCAAAGTTCACAACTTGGTCGGAATATATGCGCCTGTGAATGTGTAGCCAGTCTGAATACATAATGAAGTAGTGCCCCCCAAACGACAAGCAATATAAGGGAAGGTCGGACCATTCTTGAATATTGATCAGTAGACTGAAGAAACACGGGTCCTCTTGAAGTGAAGAGGCCCACCATTGCCCTCTTTCAGTGTCAGGGAAGAATATAATGCCTCTACAGACACTCTTGGGAATATGGTCTAGGAATGCTGAATATGACTAATGAATTATTTGTGGGGATTTGAATGATGCGTTTAGGTTTACATCCAAAGCAGAGGTGCAGTGAGCTGTAAATGCAATCACTTCCTGTCCTGATTACAAAAACCTTTCTTGTTTGATACAATCTACATTATAATCATAATCATCCATTAGGTAATGGTAAACACCCTGTAAAGAAGTCAAAAACTATGTTGAAAAGATTGATTTGAGTAGCAGTAGCCAGAACATAAATCTTTTCTTTAGAATGCACATGAAAGCCCCTTCCTGCTCCAAGTCACTTCTGACCTTTCCCAAATTTGTACCAAAATTATCTTGCAGTATCAGAAAGCAATCCTTTGTACTGTGAATCTATCAAAAAACATTTCTACAAAAAAAAGCTTTATATGAAATATACACTTGATGTTTGAAGAATTGATTAATTCAGTTTGGGGTTTAACTAGTGTGAAGTAGGATTTCTTGTCAAACTTTCAGTCTCCTCCCCAACTCAAACTGCAGCTTCGTTCCATATATACATGTTAATTGGATTTTTGGTTGCTGTTGCAAGAACCTGTTGCTTTTGAGGTGCTCCACATCCAGACATTACAAGGGTGCTAAGACCTTAACTCATTGATTGCTGAATAGTTGACTTTAAAAGTGTGGAAGATGACCTCGTGGCTGGGTTCTATCGGATCGCTCTTATTATCTCCTGTGAGGGGTAAACGTAAGCCCGAACCAGTGGAAGTTGTAGTGATAGAGGAACCGGATGTAGCAAATATGGCTACCGTCTTGGAAAAGCCAAGGAAATCAGTGTGGTAAGTGTAATAATAATCCACTTCCATATAGCACTTACTTACGTCAGAATGACATGTCTAATTACCCTGGTCTTGTCATTTACGTATATAACGTATAACTTTCTCCACTCCCTGGGGAGCATTCCAACAAGAGTTCCAAGACTCAATTGCTAGGCATACTACATAGGCTTTCACATCCTACTTGGTACCCATTTATCACCTGGGTGGAGAGTGGCAAGTGTGGATTAACGCCTTGCGAAAGGACGCTAGGCTGCGGTGAGATTCGAATACACAACCAAACCCTTTTTCACAAAATGGTCTTTTAAAGGACTATATAGCTTTCTGCCAATCAAAAGAAGTTTGCAATTCATTATTGCAGAGTCTAGGACTCTCTTACACAAGTTAGGATTGTGACCAATTGCAACCTATTCTGATTTGTTACTGGTCAGTATTTTTTTAATAAAGTACTGTATACCTGCAACAGATAGGTAAATTATTGTTTTTATGCAATTGATTGCCAATCTTGACTCAAGATCAGAACCAAGATTGTTGGAGCGTTGTGGCCCAGTGGATTAGTCTTCGGACTTTAAAACAGAGGGTCGTGGGTTCGAATCCCAGCCATGGCGTAATTTCCTTCAGCAAGAAATTTATCTACATTGTGTTGCACTTGACCCAGGCGAGGTGAATGGGTACCCGGAAGGAAGAAATTCCTCGAATGCTCGAGCGCCCGATCAAGGTAGCCGTGCTAAAGCCAGGGTAATAATAGCAGGGCCCGCTGGGAGAACAGTTTTCGGAACTGAAGTGGCTACCCTGGGTAAATATGCCGCTATTATTATCATAAGATGGCTTTTAATTTTGTTTATATTAGGCCTACTTATGCCTATTCTGAATGTAGGGAGTCCATAGTAGGATCCATGGTCATATTTTGCATTTAGGACTGAGTGTTAAGGTGATGCCAACTACAAGTATTTTGTGAAACTGCCCCCTATTTACAGTGGTGTCTCTTTGGTTGAATCCACACAGGAGACTACACCTTGTTTGCACTTTCTCGCTCATAATTAACGGCAAAGATTCTATTCATCACAATCTAACATTTCAGTTTTATGACTTTGTTTTGTTAACTTTGTTTACATTTTTTGGTACATACTTGTTTTTGCCTGCACAACCTTGAATACAGCACATTTATCTTGTTTGCCCACTACCCTTTAAAATGAAAAGGCATGCTCGTGATTAAATCTATGCGCAGCACATTTGTTGTCACATATGATTGATTTCATTTCACAGCCTGGGGTGTGATTTCCTTTTGGAGGCATAGTTTTGAAATTCAGCTCTCCAAATTTATTAAAATATTAAAAGGATTTTATACAATGCTGTTCTTACATGAACTCGTTTTCATTAACAGAGGTTTAGAACTTTCAGAACACTGGTACATTTGATTGTGAAAGAAAATCAATTAAAAATAGGATACATGTACCACGACCATTGTCTAAATGCAACAACTGTAGTCAAAGATAAGAATTTGAATGTAAAACAATATTAATGTCAGTGAAAGTGATACTAATGCAATTCATTTGAAATAATGTTACATCGATAGATTGTTATTGATCATTGAGTTATGTAGGGCCCACTGTAAATGAAAAGGAAAGTGAAACTGAACTTATAAAATTGCATAGCAACTGTTGCCAAAACTTCACAAAGTATTGAGGGATTGGAAAATTGAGAACAACAGAAGATGAAACCAAATCATGGCATTCATGTAGATGTCTTTTTACAGAATAGATTCGTGCCTGAAATTATATCAAGTGTTATGCAGTAACTTAAGTGTTTCTTCAGTGAAACCAAAATTCATTTACTGGTACATAGTCTTGTAGTATTGTAGTTTGAGTGACAGTTTTGTGATCGTGCTGTCAATAAAACACTTAATCGTATAAAAAAAACAATTCTCTGAAATAGTTAAATTCAGCACCAACAGTCCAGCTAGAAAAGTGTGGATGCTTTTGCGACACCAAGATTTTTTTTATTTGTCTTCAGAAAGATGCCTGTCAATTTTAAGACAAAAATTTATCGACAAAAATGAATAGTATTATATATCTACTGTACTTGTAAGTCGTCAACAAACAATAAAATGAATTAATTGTAGTGAGGGCTGTATTTTGTACAATATCTGTTTCTTCTCTCTAGCTGTCTGTCTTCTACTTGTATGACCTATATCTGGAAGTTAATGCTTTTTGTTGGAATAAACATGGCGTACTGTATTACGACCAGTTTCGCTGTCAAGTCTGCTATTGATACTACCAGCTTACATCAGCTAATGAACCCTCGCATAAATGTTTACTACTTTCAGACATCTTTAAACAAAACTTTAGATGGTAGCAGCGAGAAGGGCATAAGTTCTCCTCTCGTTGACAAGCCCTTGTGCCACTCACTAGGTAATCTGTGACATTTGTCCCAAACTTTGTTCATATCAAACAATTACTCTAATTGGTAGGGAGGGGATAGCTGGCAAAGGCAGATGTTCAAATCAATCAGGCTAAAGAGTTTGTGTTTAGGTTTATTTATCAAGGCTTGCGTTGTTCATTTAGAGAAATTGTTTGAGCAAGGATGTTTGACGAGCCCCACTTTCTCTACATTTTAAAGGCCCATGCAATTTAATTTGATGGAGTGGTGTTGCGGTATCTGACATCATTATGGTCCAACCAGAAACTCTCCTAAATGATCCCAGAGACCACATTTAAGGTTTTTAAGAACAGTCAAGGCGATCTAGTTTGGTGGTTTATTTCAAAGGCCTGTAACTTTTCGGCAACATCTATTATACCAATCAATTGAAGTTTGTTGGGTATTTTTGCATAAAGTTCTTTATAATTCTAGTTAGAGATTTTATTTAAAAAATTTTCTAATTTTGTTTTTATTGGAAAAAATCACAATATTTACAAGAATTGTTGCACGATAAAGGTACAAAATCAGAGAAAATCTTACCTACTTTCAACGCGGTGTTGCAAATTATATATAAGATAAAATTGTGATTTGCTCTGATAACTGTTGTAAGCTACTTGGCCTTTGCCTTTGATTGGCTAAAATCACATTTTGTCAGTAAAATTCAAGAAATATTTAACTGTTTATATGTAATTGGTCTGATTAAATATTGAATACTTGTTCAAACCTGTGTGAATCTGAATCTATTCTCATTTCTGGGATCAGTGTGAGAATCTGGATAAAGAGTACAAAAGAATTATTGAGTAAGCATGGTCGTCATATCTAGAACCAATCTTGTCCCATTTTTCTGAGCAACCTGGTTTTGCCATTAAATATCAAACTCGTCTTGCTCATGGATGCGTGAAGTATTTTTCCCATTTTAGGTTTCAAAATAAAGACTTATTATTACATCTAAATGTAATATAATTTATTTGCCTTTGAAGAAAAAAGACATGGGAATCCCGGTTTCCCTTTTCTAGGACGCACTGTATATTGATTTTCCTTTCCTTGTGCAATGACATTACAAAGTCTGGTGGTACATTGTAGCTCATGACGTCAGATAGCTGTTGTAAGCTACTGAAATTTTTGCCAGTAATCTCCCAGTAATTGGATAAATATGACTTTTTTCAGTGAAAATTACTGATGAGATTTATCCATTTGGGCATCTCTTTCCCATCTGGTTATACATGTATTTGTGGAGGTGAGAGGAGTCGAGATTATACTCTCAGTGTTTTTGTTCTGAAACACTGCCCTCTCTAGTCTGTTACGGGAAGTCATAGGCTGCCTGTGTTCAGAACATAAGTTATAACTTTCATTCAAAATGTAGTCTATAGCTAAATATGACACAGATATGTTACAGTTGGGTTCAGTTTAGTACCCCTCCCCTTCGTTCAAGAACAAAGAATGAGGTATTGGAAATAAATGGCTACATCAGATTGTTTTGAAGATACCATATTACAATGTACATCTCTTTGTTGATTAACCCTTTGAGAAAAATAAGAAGTAGAAGTAAAAATATGAAAGTGTAATCAATCTATCTTCAATCAGGACATATGATAATTTTTACAGTGTTGTGCAAATATTAGTCACAAATCTTAAATGATTAACAATTTTTTATATGTGAATTCATTGTGTTCTACTTGTACTTGTCAAGAATATATTCACAATACCACATCATACACAGTATTTTCTGCTGATAGTTGCTTTATTAGCATACTGAATGTATGGTATGACCATTATACATATTGTATTGAATATTTTTGGTGGAATCTAGGGTCTTTCTAGCAATTCAGTCTCCTTGAATCCCGGTTCAAGTATTAGTGGTGTACTATTCCCCTGGTTTGTGAAACACCTGTCATCTGCGAGGCCAGTCATATTCACAGACCTGTAATTCACTCCAACCATTCCCTGTTCGAAGACTGCAAGTCGAGTCGTCCATTGAGGTCTTCAAATTTACTGTAAGATTTTATTTCCAAGCTCTCTTGCTGCCTCAAAGACCCCAATATCATATTTTTCTCTTTTTTATCGTCTTCTTTCTTAGTCTGGTTTCCAATAAACCATTGTTGGAGATCGCTTCGCTAGCATCCTCATCATCCTCTTTCTCAACTGGTTTCCAGAACCACTTTACATAAATGGTATCGTTGCTAAGGGGATGCTCTCAGTGGGGTTGATTTAATTTAGTTTTCACTTTCCACTAAACTTCTTTGAGAAAGTATGATGAAAAAGGAAGCAGTTGAATTTTATAAAAGCCTCTCTGTCCTGAAAAAAAAATAGTGAAAGCCCAGAGAGAATGCTAACATAAACTTCACCCTGACACTAATTAGGAATAGCGTTAGGTCAATGTTATGGTTTGCTTTTCACAAAATCACTTAATTCTCTACCAAGCACATTTTCGTAACCCTCACCAAAACCAGGGAAAATAATTCATATTTTCCCTGGCTTTTGGTGAGGGTTGCAAACGTGAGTGACAGCACGATCTAGTGCACACTAACAAGTATTGTTTTAGATCTTAAAAGAAAATGCTAGTTTTGATAACGATATCAAAATGAGTTCGTCCAGAATCCAATGAAATGACCACCAAAGTGTCTGTTTGTATAAATAAGTCGCATGTGCCAAAGGATTCTGGAAGAAATTGTGTAATTGCTGAGAAATCAGCAAATAAGCACAGGATTCGGGAAGAGCGTCTGGCCCGACGCTCTAAGCAATAATTATACATTGTCCCACGTGCGCTTATCTGTGTTGAGGATCTTCGGTGTGAACATTTTTCAGCGTAGATTTCAAGATTTCACAAAGTTCAGTTAATGTAACTGTACCAGATCTAGATCCTCGATGACATACTGACAATTAAGCCTTGTTTTACAGATTTTCTCATGAAATCAGTGTTTACTGCAACTACTGGAATTTCTCTTTAACCAAGTTAACACTGCACAGAGATAGTAAGCAGTATAGAAACATGTTCTCATCTACTCCAGACCTGCATGGGAGGATCCAAAGGTCATGTTTATTTTCTCACGTCAGACCCATGTGACTAGTAGCTCATGGGGGTATAATCCCATCTTGGTAATTGGAATATTGTTTATTCATCATATTCATGTATGTTCTGTAAACACCAACAGGCGATTTTGACAGACAAATAGAGCCTTGGTTTGATGATGGACGTACTCACACAGGCATGATCATGAAAATACCTGTAATTAAATTGGTAAATTGCTAGTTCGTCCATTACCAACTCGTCCACTCAGCGCATGGTCAACCTTTATTTATTCGAATGCCATTCCATCCAACATTTCTTCTAACAAACATTTGGTCCAATAACCATGTGTTCCAATGATCAATTCATCTAATCACCAGTTCGTCAGTGACCAGTTTGTTTCTTTTCATTCATTTCACCCAAATTAACTCTAGTCCTAGTCCAATTAGACCAAATGGTGTATGGACTAAATGGCTATTGGACCAACTGGTTATTAGACAAACTGGTGAGTGGACGAAATGGCAATTAGACCATGTGGATAGTGGATGAACTGATGGTAGACGAGTTGGCAATTGGCATTACACCTATCGGAAATAAGCCATTAAATTTATATCATACACACCTGCCTCAAGTTGAAAAAGTAATGAAAAAGTCCTGTGAAAGTTTTTTTTTCTTGTTTGTAAATTACCTACTAATTAATTAACCAGGTTTTTTTTGTTTGGAGATATAGCAAGTATTTTGTGTTCACACTCCCCAAATTCCCGGTATTTTCCTGATCGTGTAGGTGTGAAAGGGTCTATTGACTCATGTGATGTCTGTCGATCAGAGCCAAATAGAGAGCTTTCGTGGTGTTTCTTCTACAATAGAGATAATACACTATTAAGTTGTTTTTCATATTTTCAAATGCATTTCATCACTTTTAAATAAAAAGATTAACTTCTATAATCATTTTGTTAGTTTAAAGCTTATGATATTTACATGTGTTAATGTATGAATTTGGCACAAAATGAAATGTTGAATTAAAAGATACAAATGTTTGCCAGGGAAATCAATGTTGCTTTGAAACATGTATTCAAAAAAAAATATTTATGAATGTTGTGTTTGATTTTAAGGCACTACTGTACCTTTCCATGTGTAGTGATTTGTTCCTGTAAAACTTAGGCATAAACATATTTCCTATTAAACATATAAAATTGAAAAAGAACAATTTTTAAGGTAAGGAGTCGCTTTATATTTAGGCCTATAATGAAAATGAGTTGGTTTCCATGGTGATACTTCACATTGCAACATTTTTTCATTTGATTGATAATTATTCATTTATTGCAATCTATTTCATTTGTTTATGTACTTATTTTGCTCAAATTGTTTGTGGCATTTTAGAATACATGTCTACAGGCTACTGTGAAGTCATTAGAGTCTTAAGAGATATGTTTTCTCCAATAGGCCTATACATGCATGGTATAGAAGGCTCTTGAATGTTTATGACAGTTTGAAATTTCAGAGTGATAAGTGGAAAAAGTAACTGGTAACAGAAATTAGATCCTCGCTACTTGACATTCAACACTTTATTACCTTTTTTTTTCACCTCTAAAGTTTGAGTGTCATTTTTATTTATAGAAGATAGTCTCCATTCAGGTGTGCTCAGAATAAAATATGTCAGGTATGTCTGCGCACAGATAAAACAAAAATTATTACTTAGTTGTAAACTGAAATTCAAATTGAAAGTTTATTTTGAATCAGTGAAAGATTTCTTTTATGTCAAAGCTTTAAAAATTCAAACGGATGATATTTCATATGATACAAAATGTTTAGTGAGTGTGTAGCCTCATTGGCTGCCATATTTGCATACTGGCCAGGATGTGCTTATAAATGTTTTGTGGACATGGACAAAACTTAAAAATTAACTTTCTTATTTCAATTCCAATTTTGATCGAATTTAAGCTTGTCTGATTTTTCTTTATTTTTTTCAAAATCAACGATTTGTTGGAGTGAACATGCCCTTTCAACCCAACATTGGTCCCTTTTCATAAGAATTATTATCACAGCTATCAGTGGAAAATTAGTAAAAATTACCATGGTAACAGAGCTTAGTAGCCAACAAAACTGAAGGTTTTAATATTTTCAAGGTGACCCTGTTGTGTTTTTCTCCAAAACCAAAAGAGGGCGGTATACTCATCATGTTTTCAAACATTAGCCTCTCTTGATGATACTGTGCTCCAAGGTGGTTTGAACTGTGAGTGCACACACACACACCCACACACAAATGTAGGCTTGGGTGAAATTGTTCAGAAAGAATAATGAAATCAGTGTGGCCATGTAAGGAATAGGCCTATCCCTTTACATGGCCGCCATGCATACATGTATGTTTTGGATTGTCGCCTCTGTGGTAGGTCCCGCAGTATCCCGAGAGATCGGGATGAGGAATGGATGTTGAATAGTGATGAGCAAGCAGCTAGGAGCAAAGAAGATGAAGATTTTCACATTTAGAAGGATATTCCAGAAAGAGAAATGATTGGCATAAATATTGTCAACTAGAATATGCTTAGAAACCTTAGAAACAATTTGTATTTTAAAAGGATAAATCTAAAACTGCATTTTAAGAAAAAAATACATAAAGAGCAAAATGGATTTTAAATTTTAAAATGAATACATAGGCTAAATATTAAACAAAACTGACATTGAGAGCTGTAGATCATTAGCATACCAGGGGATGCTTTTTGAAAATAAAATGATGAGGAAAATGCCTTCATAAGTGGTGATGACTTTTTGGGGGGTGGGGCTTGTCAGATACTCCCCTCCCCCCGAAGGTTGGTTTACTAGGTACGCTACTGGTGTAGAATTCTAGTAGAATTTTTTTTATAATATTCATTGTCACAGGGATGGAAGCTGTGTTATTTTGTAAATTGTGATTTCATAAAGACAAAAATAAAACTTGAACTTGGTTCTCGGTTTCAAAAGAGTTTGTAAATAAAGACTATTTTTAGATAATGGATACACATTCTGCAGACTTTTCTAGGATAGTTCGCTCCCATGGGTCACGTATGAAACGTGTTTGCAATTTGAGTCACACAGATCTCTATATATATATTTTCTTCGTTTTTTTCTTCATCATGTTGTGTCTTGAAGATACACATACATGTACATCAGCTGAGGGGCTGAATAAAAACCAAGAGAGTTTGATTTGTTTACGCATAAGGACTTTGGCATTGGCTGGCAACCAATCTTCAAGAGTGGTTATGAATCCAGACTGAATTCATTACTTTTGTCGAGACAGTGACAGAAACTCATCGCATTTTCTTTTTGCTGCTCAGTGCTGCTTGAAATTGGATTATTCCTGGAACTTGGGAGTGAATGTTATTCTCTGTGCGTGGTCTGTTTATGACAACTTTGGAAAGAATAGGCCTATAGTGATTGGATGTTTGGTATCGGTTGCCAAATATTTTGTCAGGTTTGAAATTAGATTTGATTTTCTTGGACATCATTATGAGGGAATGCTGGCAAGTGGTTATATGGTGCTAAACCTACTTCAACCCAGACGACTTCTGATTAAACAGTTCTGGTATTCATTAGAACATCATGCTGTAATGTCTGATTTGGTTGTTTATTCTGTGATGAAAAACAAGTCTTGCCCTAAGAGTTCGCATGATTTTTGATCGCACTGGATTATTTGTTCAAGGATTCCTTCTTTTAACCAATATTTTACAAGAGTGTACATACTCCATTGATGTACAGCCGCAAAGTTTTCTCTTTGCTATTGCTTCCTAGTAGAATTTAGGGAAAGCAGTATATTTTTTCCTCTGTAATGTTAAGATATAATTTTCTACCTGCTGGATTAATTTTGTAGGGTTGAGTAATTGCAACCTTTATTTTTCAAATGCACTCTCCGAAAGAAATCAATACTGTACCCTTGTGGGTGATATTTCATTTCCGGTTTATCTGCTAAGTCTAGAATCATGACCGAGTGAGAAGTTAATTATATGAATTAATATCATCGTGATAACAATTTTCCATAGCCAATGAAAGTGTAACATGTGTAATTTTCCCTATGATATAATGTTATGTCTAGGTTGCCATGGCAACGCTTGACCTATACAACCGTCAGTGACTGAATTAAAGCAGTGCTGTTACTCTAACTCTAATCAAAATCTTGGGAGTTGAGACCAACTCAATTATTGAAATGAATCTGTATTCTTGAGCCAGGGTGATTGCATAAATCTTTAATCATTATTCTGTTTGTGAAGCTTCCTTTCACTCTGAAAAGATTTAAATGTGTCCTGTGGAGATTCCACTGGGTAGATACCACAAAACTGAGAAATATCACACCCAGTTGAAACCTAATTGATGGCGTGGTGAATATTGAGGTCTTTTTTTATAGATAAGCATGCGTGTTGGACTACAATATGAATATCGACACTTTGTACAGCTACCCATTGATCTAGTCCAACAACTACCAGCAAAATGTATATTTCTTATTTGTAGGTCAAAGCAATTCTTTAAGGCTTTTTATATACCCGACTTGGGAAAAATAAATTGATATAAAAGCTTGTTATTCTTTTTTAAGAGACATGTAATTATATATAGGGGTGATATAACTATTGCCAAATAACCCCATGATCATTGACAGTTAAACTTTGAAAAGGCAATTTTTTGGTAACTTTTTTTCCTGTAATGCTTCCAGACAGAACAGTTCATATTTCAAACTTTGTTCTTTGAATTGACCCATTTCAAAATATTTCATGGTTAAAATTATGGAATTGATTATTATTAAGTTATCTTGGTTTAAGTTTCCCATTTTATAGAACCGAACCCCCTAAATAATTGTAATCTCTATATTATCTACCCTTTCCCCATCTCCTTTCCCCCATCCCCTCTTCCTACCCCATGGTGGCCTCCTTCCCGTTTCTCCTCCTCCCTCACCTCCCCATGTCCCTTTGTCCTTCCCCTCCCCCTTAATACCCTTCTTCCTTTACCCCCACCCCCCTTCCCCATCCCTCTCCATCTATCTCTCCCTCCCCCATACTCCCCTCACCCCCTGTCCTCTCTCCACCCCTCACCCCTTTCTCTCTAATCCCCCCCCCCCCCCCCCCCCGGTTTTGACTCTTCAAGCGAGTGAGCTTTATTTAACATCCCCTTCACTTTCCACCCCATCCATCTCATCCATGGTATCCCCGGAGACTACGGGTAACTCGACCCAACCATGGACACCCCTCCATCAGGGAAATCCAAATATACCAGACACCTCTTCTACCTACTTCACTTGGCTTGTATATAAGCATTCGATGCCCACTAGACCGAGCTGGGGGGCCCCCCATGCCGTCGTCATCATCATGGGTTTTGTGGGATTTGTGCATGTTAGACCGGCAAAGCCAGATAGCTTTAGTTTCAGCCTTCTCTCGGGTTTGCCATGTCACGGCATACTCGAGCGGCAACAAGGTTCGCCAGATGTATAAAAGGCCAGAGGCATCACATATTTCATGAAGGGTGTAAGATTTATTGGTTGATGCATGTGCGTTTGTGCATGAACACATGGGCTAGCATATAGACCTACACATAAAAATAAGAGGCTGCTTTGTATACAGACTGAACTTTTTGAAGAGTTAATTAAACTTCTCATATGTGCATCGTCAAAATTCTCTATAAAGATCAGAGGGTATTGTTTCTTACATTTGTTTCTTTTATGTACATGTAGGAACTTACTGTAGCAAACATGTGAAGGAAATAATAAGGAAAAATAATGTCGTTAAGACTTCATTAATCATCTCTTTTCAATTGGAGGCCAAACCCCGGTGAGAAAGGATATCTTGTTTCATGTTCGTGGACTGTTGCTATGGTGATTATATTCCTAATTTGTTACATTTTATCAGTTTTGCAGAGCTTGACTTGATTGCAACACAAGTTAGGCATTTTCAAATATCCATTATGATAAAAAGGCCTCCGTCTCAAATAAGTATTGCATATGGTACTTTGAATCTGTTATTCTCTTTTAAGATGGTGTTCTCCATCCCTCAAACAATGAAGAAAAAAAATAATGCAGGGACGGTATTACTCTGTAATAGATAGTAGGTTGAAAGTGTGGAAGTCCCATCACAATAAAAAGGGGCACTTTTTTAGCTCTGCACTATTTTAAAGGGATACTACTAGCTGAAAATAATAAGGTTTGAACAGATTGAGAAAAATCAGACAATCAAAACAATAAATATTTGATGAAAATCAGACAAAGAATAACAAAATTATGGCATTTCAAAGATGTACATTGTTCTGATAAAACAGTGCTAGGTATGTCTTCATGAATATTCAATGAGCAAACTGATGATGTCATATCCCTGCTTGTTCTTTTATACTTAATTATAATAAATTAGGTTTATTCAATTTTTTTCCCTCCAACAACTAAAACAATTGCATTGACAACTGATTTAGTGCATTAGATATTCATTTCTGTAACTGATTTCATTATAAGGGAGACATATAATTCACACAAGTATGATATAATAAAAAAAATTATTATTTTATGTTATAAGATAAGAAAACGTAAAGTGGGATGTGACATCATCAGCCCACCTAATGAATATTCATGATGACTGTTTACACAAAAAATTGCTAAACTTTAAACTTCAATAACTTTATTATTTGTTATCCGATTTTGATGAATTTTTGGTCATTTTGCTCAGTGAATTCTACTCTATGTATTTAGATATAAATATATTCAGCCTGAATCATCCCTTTAAGTAAGAGATATAAAGGTATAATCACATAGTAAATTGTGGTATATTAGGTAACTTGAAATTATAAAAAGTGCTTTACCATGAAGTTTGATCATTTTTATAGGCCCTATTTATTTTCAGACCATATGATGCATCCTTGTAAAGTTACATGATTTAAAAAACATCCAAGGATGTCATCATGTCACATGTGTATCACCTTGCATCCCCCCCCCCCCCATCACCCAAATTGAAATACATGTATCTTGACCACCCCCTCCCCACCTCTGACACATGTAAAACTTTTAATGTTTTGATATAATTGTCATTGAAATATTGACTGAAAAATCTTCAGGAGCAATCATTCATTTGGTACACTATGTTATGATTATTGTCATGAGCTTAACATTGCCTGGATGTCTGCTATGTTAAGAGCATCATTATCACCATCAACCTAATTGGGCATGAGAGACAAATTAACGCTAGCCAACCGTTAAACTACCAACGTTGATTGTATTTAAAGAATTGCTAATGATGTTTCACTGTACGACATTTAAATGCATCATTAAAGCCATCAGTCTCCAGTGATGCTCATTGCTTCGTGAGTGGTTTTCCCCAAGATTCTACTCGTTCCTTACATACTAATCTCTTTTGACAGGTATAGCATTAAAGGACAAGTCTACCCCAACAAAAAGTTGATTTGAATAAAAAGAAAATTCAACAAGCATAGCACTGAAAATTTCATCAAAATTGGATGTAAAATAAGAAAGTTATGACATTTTTAATTTTCGCTGAATTTCACAAAACAGTTATATGCAAATCCTGGTCAGTATGCAAATGAGGGGACTGATGACATCACTCACTATTTCTTATGTATTTTATTATATGAAATATGAAATATTCAAATTTTGTCCTTATTGTCCAGTGATTCAAAGTTTTATTCCTGCCTGAACATGTGGCATTACCATTGTTATAATGTGTTATGGTTCTTTTAAGTTGGTCCTTGATGTCAAATTGGTAAAAATTGAAATATTGTATAATTCAAACAATAAAAAACAAAAGAAATAGTGAGTGATGGACACCATTGACTCTCTCATTTGCATACCTTTGAGTTATGCATATCACTGTTTTGTGAAAAATAAGCGAAACTTTGAATTGCCATAACTTTCTTATTTTACATCCGACCTTAATCAAATTTTCAGCATTGTTGATGTTTGATTTTTCTTTATCTATTTGAATCAACATTTTTCTGGGGTGGACTTGACCTTTAAGCAGCTCGTCAATGATTTTTGCGGGCATTTGTTTTAAGCTACTGAAAATAAGCATTTTGAGAGACACATCCTACTTGTATTCTCCCCTTTGCATCACCCCCTCCCACGCTCCAACTACCCTCCCCCTTCTCCCTCCCCTACCCCTTTCCTTTCTTCATCCCCTCCCCCTTTCCTTTCTTCATCCCCTCCCCCCCCCTCTCTCCCTCCCTCTTTCTTTCATTCTCTCACTCCTTTTATGTGCTTCCTCCTCTCTCTAATGCATTATTGATTTGGCGACACTCTGCACTTGAACAAGCATTTCTATTGCATTATTAGAGGGTGTTACCGTGTGAACCAGACCGTACCGACTTGGTTTGCTTGTGTCTTTTAAACCAGGGCAACTTGAAATTAAAGAGATGGGACTATGCATATCAAATGTTGTCAGTCTTGTCTCACACATAGGAAACACATCCGATGCAATGCGTCTTCTAAAGCACTTTCATCAGGGATGGACTTCAGGGTCAGCAGGGCTCGAATTAAGAATTCAAAGGGGCCAGGCCTTTTTTTTAAATAGGGCACTCACAGGTTAAGTTCTCCCCAGCAAAATGTTGATTTCAATTAATAGAGAAAAATCAAACTAGCATAACACTGAAAATTTCATCAAAATCAGATGTAAAATAAGAAGTTAAGGCATTTTAAAGTTTCGCCCATTTTTCACACAACAGTGATATGCACAACTCGGTGACATGCGAATGAGTCAGTCGATGATGTCCATCATTCACTATTTCTTTTGTTTTTTATTGTTTGAATTACACAATATTTCATTTTTTACAGATTTGACCATAGGAACCGACTTGACTGAATCATATAGTGTTAAACAATGCTTATTTCACATGGTCATTGTTTCACTGGACAATAAGGAGAAAATTAGAATGTTTCATATTTCATATAATAAAATACAAAAATAGTGGATGACGTCATCAGTCTCCTCATTTGCATACCAACCAAGATGTGCATATAACTGTTTTGTGAAATTAAGCCAAACTTTAAAGTGTCATAACTTTCTTATTTTACATCAGATTTTGATGAAATTTTTAGCGTTATGCTTGTTGGATTTTTCTCTTTTTATTCAAATTGATTTTTTGTTGGCGTGGACTTGTCTTTTAAAGGATAGGGAAGGTGGTGCTCACTTTAGGGGAATCCAAAGGCCATTTAAAAAGACAGGAGTAGTAATATTGTGTGACACATTAGCCCACTTGACGTCCGTCCATGTAAAAAAAATACTTCAATATGCAGTTAGATAAAAAAAATTAAATCACTTGATTACAAAGCTGATTACTATTATTATTTCTAGAAATGCTTTTTATTTCTTCATCACTCAAAAGAAATCTACTTAATCATTTCCTTCATCTTTGGCTATTGTCATGGGGATTGTAAACAGATCATATTCCATCTCCATGGTTATATCAAATATTAACAATATTCGGATCTGTTACCAGGTAGTCACTTTAAGGTAAATATTTTCTTTTTAGGGCATACCTAAATTTTCTAGTAAATGAAACATTACCCAATGGACTTTGATCTTCCAAGTGCATGTATCTTCCGGTCGACATAAACTCCAATTTGATTGTTTCCCTTTTGATATGATCACCTACTGCTTGAGATGTCTTCCCTTCATATCTTTATGATATATTCTGCATTTTTAAGATGCGTTGTAATAACCTCCAGGCTGTATGAAATGTAATATCCGGTATTCGGTTCGTGGTTTTCTTCAAGTGTGTTCCTTTTCCCTTCCAGAGGTGAAGGAAATTCCACATCCATAAAGAAAAATCTTGTTTGCTTTCAGTGATGTCCTAGACACTGCCTTTGTGATAATTTTCTGGAACACCTTTCATTGTATTAATGCAAGGGGGATCCATTCATCTATTCATTCATCAACAACTCCCCCGTGGGGATCCGCCATGGGGCGTGCGTATTCTACCGTGACAATAACGACTTGGGATTTTAATATTTTCTAATGGGATTCAAGCTGTCCTTGTTTCACAAGAACCGGGATTGTTTGATACATAATCCACTGTATCTATCTATCTATTTTCTGAGCATGCCAAGTGCTTGATAAAAGGCCAAATGCTCTGTACTTATCACCGACGCACACAACCCTCACGCATCATTATCCTAGCCAACGTTCACTCTCCCGTCAGATCTCTTGTGACTGAACCTTTTCGTGAGAAAGTGAGAATCACCTCGCCATGAACATTATTCAGAGCAAAACTCCGGATTTACGGATGCTGTCTTGTCAGGAGACACAAACGACACATCACTGATGATTTCTCTCTCTCTCACTCTCACCCAGTCACGTTGTAGCCAATCTCTTATTTGGAGAAATGTCTTCATTTTAGTGTGTCATCAAATCCGCGTTTGATGTCAATAAACTTGGCCTACGTTGTGACGTCTTTTAGGAATAAAGCAGGAATGTCGCTGGATTCCACTGAAATGTCTAACCTCAGGTGGTTCTACTGATTGGTCATATTACATTGACATCAAGGATTATCAGCTTCAAATGTCCGTCTCCTTTGAATTTGAGTTTGAAGTTGGAATTGGAAACACCAATCTTTCTATCAGTGGCAGCCTGACCAGTGGACATATCTGATTGTTTATCAGAAATCACCGGTGAATATATTTCTGATTTTGTAAAAGAAAAAAAGGCTCGCTGTTGAAACTTGCAACATGGCGAATTTAAAGAGCCCAACGTTTGGTTATCGTGTGCTTAAAATTCGCAAGTTATCTGAGCCGGTCTTCAGGTGAGCATTCTGCATATTTTTTTTAGTATTTCACTTGATTAAACATCACAAATTGGCAGTATTCTGTTTGTAATATTTGAAGTTTGGTATTCACATGTATATTTTTTAGTGTGTATTTACCTGTATATCATATACATATAGTCACATACCCATGGATGAAAGTTCAGTTGAACTGGAGACATGTTCATGTTTAAAACATTACTTGTGTTGGACCTCCCCCCCAAAAAAAAAAATGTATGTGGTATAATTAATGGCAAGTCCACCCCAACAAAATGTTGATTCGAATTAAGAGACAAGCATAACAAGAGACAATCCAACAAGCATAATGCTGAAAATGTGATCAACGTCGGATGTCAAATAGAGTTATAAGATTTTTTCAGTTTTACGCAATTTTACACAACAGTTGTATACCTGTTGTGGTCGGTATGCAAATGAGGGGACTGATGTCATCCACTCACTATTGCTTTGTATTTATTAGATGCAATTTGAGATATTCTGATTCTCTTCTCATTGTCCTGTGAAACAAGTATTCTTACTCCCTGAACATGTGGTATTTTCATGGTTCAGTCAAGTAAGTACTAATTATCAAATTGGAAAAAGTTGAAACCTTGTATAATTCAAACAATAAACAACAAAAGAAGTAGAGAGAGACATCATCGACTCTTTCATTTGCACGTCACTGATTTGGGCATATTAAATTCTGTTTTGTGAAAATTAAGCAGAAGTTTAGAATGTCATAGCCTATTTACAATCTGATGTCTATGAAATTTTCTGCAGTATGTTTGTTTGAATTTTCTCTTCTAGTTCAAATCCTCGTTTTCCAGGATGGAGTTGACCTTTAGTTTTGGTTCTGTACTAGTTTGTTATATTGCTGTTTCAGTGCATAACTTAATTATTGCTACACGTGATAGGTTCCGATTCCCTGTTATGGTTCAAGAAAAAAAATATTGAAATAGAACATATGTTTGCACAGAATACTTACAATCAATAGACGGTATTCATTTCTTCTGCATGTTGCACCTGAGGAGAGAGTCGATGTAGCAAGGTAGCTTTTTAAAGGTAAATGCTAGTTTTGGTAACGATATCAAAATGAGTTCATACAGAATCCAATGAAATGACCACTAAAGTGTCTGTTTGTATAAATAAAACGCATGTGCCAAAGGATTCTGGAAGAAATTGTGTAATTGCTGAGAAATCAGCAAATAAGCACGGGATTCGGGTAGGGCGTCGGGCCCGACGCCCTAAGCAATAATTATACATTGTCCCACGTGCGCTTATCTGTGTTGGGGATTTTCGGTGTGAACATTTTTCAGCGTAGATTTCAAGATTTCACAAAGTCCAGTTAATGTAACTGTACCAGATCTAGATCCTCGATGATATACTGGCAATTAAGCCTTGTTTTACAGACATTCTCATGAAATCAGTGTTAACTGCAACTACTGGAATTTCTCTTTAAATATGTGATTTAATGAAAATAACTTTGTCTTCATTGTCATAAGATCAGTATTAACAGTGCTTTGCCAGTGGATCCAAATAATTTTGTTTTCTCATTATTCTAACATTACTCTAGCAGTACTCTTAAAATTTGCACACTTTACCCATGCTGTGTTTAGTTGATAGTTAAAAGCATCAACATTTCTCGAAAAATTTTACCTCTATAGAGAGAAAAAAAGAGAATATA
Source organism: Lytechinus variegatus (assembly GCF_018143015.1). Lineage (NCBI taxonomy): Eukaryota > Metazoa > Echinodermata > Echinoidea > Temnopleuroida > Toxopneustidae > Lytechinus > Lytechinus variegatus. The sequence goes on from NC_054750.1 coordinate 32,391,706, forward strand.
AGAAAAACATAGGATCACCTTCAAAGCTGTCAAACAAACAGCGCAGCTATTGGGAATAATTGATTGATTCGTTCTATATAATCTCATTGTGCTGAGCAATCTTGACCTCAACCCAATCCAGTATTCCAATCTATTTTGATACCATCTGCCAAGGAGCCAATAAATACCTTGAAATACTGTTGAGAAACAGAAAAAATATATATTTCATGACCTTTAGGTTCATGATTTCAAGTCTGCCTTGCTGAAGTCGACTCAGAGAATGTCTAGGCTAGTTTTGCGAACCATTTTGTAGTTGATGGAAAAAAAGAGGAAAAGGGAAACGACTATGACTTTGGTCCGGAAGCATTTCAAAATGCCTGTGCTGGCCAAACATACACAAGTATATGCTTGTATGCTGAAGTCAGGTTTTACTTTGATTTAAACTCCTGTCTAAAGTTGTGGCTTAAATAGCCAATTGTGACATAAATCGCTAATAGTAGAGGTTCAAAGTATTAGCTCATTTGACCATCAAATCAATCTTAATTGCCTGAGAAGGATGAAGAAGATAAATGTCTTCAGCATTAAAGGGGAAGTTCACCCTGACAAAAAGTTTATTGTAAAAATAGCAGAAAAAATAATAAAAAATATTGACGAAGGTTTGAGAAAAATTCATCAAATAATTAAAAAGTTATTAGAATTTCAATTATTTGATTTGTGACGTCATATGCGAGCAGCATTCCTACATAGCGAATGGTAAAAAATAAATGAAATGTCATTTTCTCAGAAAATTAAAAATGGTTTTCATTGTACCTATTGTATATCAATAGACAAATCATTTCAAACCCGATCATGAATAGAAAACATAATTAAGTCATCAGGAACCATAAAAAATTTGAAATTCATGCATTTTATATTACATAACACATGAAGCAGCTGCTCGTTTATGACGTCACAAATCCAAAACTTTGAACTCCAATAACTTTCTTATTCTTTAACGGATTTTCCTCAAACCTTCACCAATATTTTTTATTATTTTTTCTGCTATTTTTACAATTGACTTTTTGTCAGGGTGAACCTCACCTTTTAAAGAATTAGGAAAGAGCAAAGTGAATATACTTTAAGAAATTTATAATGTACGCAACTTTTTGACATTTTTGGCTTCCCATAACTTTAGTTAGGCCATGATCCAAGTTAAACCCGTCTTCATCATACGGGCTATTGAGTAACGCATTCTCTGTCCTATAATGGTTGTGTGTAACCTTTAAAAACCACGGCTCGGATTTGTCAGACATGATGTCGATATTGATGCCAATGGAGTAGCATGTATCCGGTTATATCTGCGGCACCTGTCGATGATGCACCCCTTTATTCATCCTGTAATTGTCACGTATCGAAAAGTGATAGACATGTAGACGATCTATCCTAGAGCACAATCTCATCACCCCCCCCAACATTCCCCCCACCCTCTGTGGCATTTCTGAATCGTTGAAAACATCTTACGTGTAGTTGGTTTGACTAGTGATCTCAGTGGGCCTCGCGTTGCTCGGAATAATAATCCTTGCATAATGGTACGAGCGAATTATCCCTCTAAAGCAATGGCTCTTTTATTAAAACTGGAAAAACGGGGGCAAGTAAACATTTTGAAAGTCCATTATACTTTTTACAGGCCTACATGTACATGTTAACATTTTCAGTTTTTCATGCAGACAGGTTATGTCACTTAGATTTACTTTGTAGCTAGGCTTAGGCCCTGTATTATTTTTTATCTGTTTATTAATTCATTTTTTTGCCTTTCTTCCCCACCTAGAGATTTTAAGTTAATCACATCACACCCCTCCTCCCCTCTCTTATCTTCTTCTATTTTTTTCTTTCCAACATTTCCCATCCAATAACCCCCCTTCTCCTTCATGTTCATCCCCCTAAAGAGTGTCAAATTCCTCTCCTTGCATTGGGCCTTGTCGGCAGGCAGAATCAAATTAGTCTGCTGCATACGTGTCTTCTGAGAGACAGCAGATATATCGAATTTGTGGGACTACAGGGGAACGGGATAATTCATCAGGTTTTGCCACCGTCCTGTCACTAATCTGTCACCAAAGGGAACGGAAAAGGGAAGGCTTTTGCCACCTCCTGGGACGCAAAATTATAATTCTTTGCCATTTTTATGAAAAGAAGGCAACATGTAGAACTTCGGTGGCGGATTAAACCAGTGAGATGAAAATGAAATGGCTTCTTTTTTAACACGGCTCAGATTTGATCAAATTCTGTTGCATCCCCGGCATGCAATGGTGGACGCAGTACTTCATTATCATCAAATATGTATGGATGCGTTTCGTTGGCGTGCAAATATTTTCAGAGGAGGTTAATTTTTTTTTTTACAAAATGGCAAGATGCCACATTTTTATTCATTTTGTCAAAAGTTCACCAAACTTTCCCCTTGTTGATAAACATCAGTCAGCATATGGCTCACCAATGCACTTTTTAATACACTCACTGAAAGTAAGCTTCATGTCAATTTCTTAATTCTGCTGATGTAAAAAATGATCAACTGATTGGGACTATAAAATGCCAGCTATGTCAATTTTTTTTTCATCTGTGTTACAAAATGCTTGCATTCATTATTTCATTTCCTAATGGAAGTACTGGTACATGTTCTTGTTAATGAATTATTTTCTTCTCTTGAAAAACTGTTATGAACCAGAATCCCAGGATAAAACAATATTTATCTGATATTTCTCAGGAGACTCCCTTTTTTCATCTTGGGGTATTTTCTTGTTGTGTATACATCATCACCAATGTCAATAAGTGTCCTTACTGGTCAAATTTGATGTAATTTTTTTGTGAAAATGTCTATAATCTCATGAATTATCAATCGTTGACAGTCTCATTTGACACCAGAGATATTGTACTGCTGTGGTACCAAGAATTGAATTTAATCTTCTTCTTTCTACTTCCACAAAGCAAAATCTAAACTTAAAATGCATTTATCTCAAAATTTGTTTCAATCTGTGAAAAGTCTGTTTAGGGCAGTTTTAGAAAATGGTGATGATATGTAATGAAAGATGGAAAGAAAAGTGAATGCTTATTGTTATATTTTTCATTTTTGTGTATGCCCTATAAAGTATTTTAACAGTTGTGTGAATTCAGTGTGTGTACAAGGTTTATTGTTTTACCATGGAGGTTCTAACTCCATGGTTTTAAAAACTTAATGCAAAGCTCTTTCACTTTTCATCTTTCATCATTCTATGTTAGTTATACCCTTTTCATAAACCCATCCTCCAATTAGCCGCCCAAGAGTAATGCGGATAATTCAATAAAAATTGCGTTCACAAACTCCGAAAATAATCCGCACTATTTTTACGAGCACCCATCCTGAAAAAGGCGGATAATCGTCATGACAACTGGACACCCCCCCCCCCTCAGATGCGGTGGTGTTGGAAAAGGGTGACCTTGTGGCCGCACCATGGCAATTATCCGCATTATTTGGAAATGCGTTCATAAAGTCAAAATCTGGACCCGATGCTGCTATTATGCATAATAGCAGCATCAAAATAATGCGGATAACTCTGGTCCTCCTCCGATTTTACGACCAAATTATGCTGCTATTAGCCGAGTAATTGGGTTTATGAAAGGGGTCTTGGGTAGTATGAATATTAAAAACAGTAAACCATTAGTACCTACAAGATGTGTGTCTTGGGGGAAGAACAGATTTTAGCACCTTGATATATTCTTATCATAAACATTTACACAGGGGATTATGATAATCCTTAGTTTGAAAATTATTCATCAGGTGTGAAGTTTCCTATCGTAGAAGGCTTTCTGTGGCATTTGTAATGACTACAGGGTAGGTGCTGTTTTTAGCTTGGAATTTTACACTATCAGTGCATTATTTGGTGGTATGCTCTGGTGATGGAGTCTTGGTTTCGGGAATGAAGGTGAAAGTTCATACATTTACTCCTGGAATTACAGGGATTTTCAAATAAATCCAGATTAAGATTAACTGGAGAGTTTCCGGTCTATTTCTGGAGTTAGATTTAGATTTAGATCCTATAGTGACTTGTGTTTGAATAGAAAATGATTTAAAATCAGATTGATAAAGATTTTAATCTAAACTTAAAACTTTAATGGTCATTTTTCATAGCCAATCTGAATTTTTCTGTTTAATTGATGAAATTCAGAGTGAGATTGTCAGAAGAAAGTGACTCCACATTGAATTAAATTCATTTCGCATGACATAGTTAATAATATAAAGCACAGAGCTTCTAGACTTGTAATTGTATAAGAAATTTTGCGTTGAAAAAAAAATACCCGGTACACGGATAAGTGATGGGATCTAGGATATATGTATCGCGTGAGACAAGGAGACAGACATACTATGAAAGAGAAACAGAAAGATTGTGCGAATGTGAGAAAGTGAAGGAGAGAGAGAAAGAGATGGAGAAGGAGGGTTAGAAAGAAAAGAAGCTCAGTCTTTTCTATGTTTCTAGAGGCCGGAGAAAACGCACCTCTTTGTAATTTGTTTGTGTTTATATGCTCCCAAATGCAGTGTTTGTGTGTTTCTAATGATTAATATTGTTCCTTCATCTTGAACTCAATGATGTCGAAAAACAAACATGTTTAATAATTATGCTCCTATACTGATAGTTCAACCCACTGCAATTCCAAAAGGTCTTATTTATTTTCAGTATCAGTTTTTTTTTTCTATCAAGTGCAATCAAATGAATTACTACTCTTTTGCCTATCTGTATGTAAAAGGAAAGATAATATTCAGCTTTTTTACGTAGTAGCTCTTAATTATCAGGAATATATGACTCTCAAGCACGTTACAGATGTATTTTATCCATTGATATCATGATTTTTTTGCATTTTTTTTTAATCACTTTTTTTTATTTTCAAATTCTACACCTGATTTCCTCATCATAGACAATAATATATTTTCCTTTTTTGTTTTCTATTTTTCTCTACCTTACAGCTTTGATGTTGAAAATGGTCCATCACCGAGCAGAAGCCCTGGCTTGGAGGCGGCGAGCCCGTCTTCGGGCCTGGTGCTCAACTTTCCCCAACGGAGGGAGTCCTTCCTCTATCGCTCGGACAGCGAGTTTGACCTCTCACCAAAGTCCATGTCCAGAAATTCTTCCATTACAAGTGAATCGTAAGTCCCGATTCTTTCTCATTTGAGATAAAAAGACAGGAACGTTTTGATCATGAAAAATTTTCTCAGGAGGAATATTCTGAGTTAAACCAGGGGGCCGTTTCATAAAGATGTTCGGAAGTTTAGAGTGATTTTAAGAATGACTGGTGATCCTTTCTTGTGTAAATGATATTCACCATTAAATGTTCATTGGTGATTATATAACACATCAACAGGTTCACCAGTCATTCTTAAAGTTGCTCTTAACTCACTAACAGCTATATGAAACACCCACCGATTGGAATAAAGAAATTCTCAACATTACAATGATAGGTTATCTCTTTATTGAATTTGTAATTAAGTTATGATCAATCATTGATAATTTTCGGTCTAGTATTTTTGGGGAAGCGCTAGATAACAGGAAATTACTTCGGATGCTGACCAGTAAAAAGCTCATTAAAAAGTCATTACAATTGCAGTCTTCAAAGATCATGATGATACTCATACTATATTCTTTGTTTATTTTCGATTGGTCAATCGCCAACTCATTCACTCCCCACATGGCCTACCTTCATTTAGTCTAATGCCATTCCGTCCATCAACACTTTGTCTAACAGCCATTTGATCCTGTAACTATGTGGTCGACTCACCATTTTGTCTAATAACCAGTTGGTCCAATAGCCAGTTAGTCCATATACCACGAAATGAATGAAAATAAAATGGATATTGGACCAAATGGTTTTGAAACAAAATGGTCACAGATGAACTGGTGATTAGACGAAGTGATAAGTGGACCAAATGGTTATTGGACCAAATGGTTGTTAGATGAAATGTTGATGGATGGAATGGCATTAGACTGAATGAAAGTAGACCATGTGGGGAATGGACGAGTTGGCAGTAGGCAAATTGGTAATTTATTAAATTCTTTAGCATGTTTTGCTGTCAAAAAAACTTCATTAAGTAATTTGCGTGTTACATGTACATGATGCATGCTCCCTCGACATCCATCATGAAATTTCTACTTTTTCTTTTTGGTTGACAGCGTTTTCCTTGATAGCATGCGCAGTGAGGAAAAATTATAAAGTGTAAAGAAACATTTTTTGTGAATGATGGATACCAACATGGATAATGATGGATGATATCAACAAGTAGGTCTTCATGCAAAGACTAGCACATGCAAAACTTGCTTTTTGGACTCAAGAGGGCCTTCAGTACACAAAGCATGAATAGGCTTCGCATTCAAACCCTTAAACTCGAGTGAAGGGTTTGCACATCAGATGAAACAAGTGCAGGGAAAATAAAAAGGATTAATCAGTAGGAATATAAGTACTGTCAAGGGAAAGTCCTAGAGTATTTGAAATTTTGAATGAGGTTTGTAATCACTTTGAAGAGAAACTCTGATTAATGCAAGGTATTGTTGAGTACATTTTCGTAGACCGATCGATCCCTCGGTCAATACGTATGAGTGACGTAATTATAGGGGTATAACGTGTGCGCTTGTATCATGACATCCAGAAATTTGATGTTGCTCATATCAGTGACTTCTTGCATAAGTTATGATATGTAGTGTTTCATACATAACTACCTTTTTGAGGTCACATGTTTGTACAGCATTCTCGAGTTGCCCCCGGCAACGTCATTGCAAATCTTTGCATCATGATGATACTTCATCCTGTACTCATCTTCTCAAATACATTCCTCATTCAGAGAAAATTTAATTGCCTTTTGTTCCATCTCATATGTACTTTTAAGAATAGCTTTCAATATGCTCTCCCTTTTTTACTCCTCAACATCAGAAAGTCGTTGTGGGTCTTTTAATGAGGCTGAGGATTTTTTGTTTCCGACATGTACATCAAAATTTAGTATTTTAATCTTATAAACCTTGCTATTGGTTTCAAAACATGTCCTGAATGTACGTGGTTAAAATTACTACAGTAACTACAAAATTATTATCATCCCATATCATTATCATACAATAATACATGTAATTCCATTAGGTTTTTTAAAATCTTTAACAATAGATAAACATATAGACAATAAAAAAAACTTAATTTTCACATTATGATTGGCATGCCATTGACATACATGTAACAATATTCTAGTGTAGTTATCATTAGTTTCACTTATTTTGCCTTAGCTTGTTTTTCTGTTTGTTATAAAATGAATTTGAAATTGCATGCCATTCAATATTTATTTATTTCATTTTTTATCTTATTCTGAATCTTTATAGAATACACAAAAACATACCTTTATTTTCATCACTCCATTATTTTGTCATCACACTTAACAGTGGAATTGTATTTACCCACTGTTATTCAAAGGATCCTGAGGAACATTTCTCATTCAAATAATTTTTCTTGTCAATTCAATTCCAATTTTTCTCAAATGGAATGGAAAGAACAAAACTAATTGGTGACATAAATTTGTTTATGAAAATCCATATTTTATTGTTCGAAAAAGACATGAAATGAAATATTAAAAAATTTTGCTTTTCCCTATTGATAGTGGGCCGGCAGCCATTGTGCAGCGCCAGATCGATGAGGGTTTATCCCCTTAAGTCGTTGAATGCCAAACATCGTAGCAGCAACTCCCATCTTTGAACTTTTGGTCTCATGCGGTCGGGTTGGAACTCCTGACCTCCCGGTTGTGAGACGGATGCTCTACCAAGTGAGCTAACAATAATTATAGTTACATTCATATAGCACTTAATACTCTCACGTTGCTACGCACTTAACGTTGTGATATAATACTTTTTCTTTCCTTTTTTTTGTGTTTAAAGACATGCACAAGAAGACATTATCGTCACACCATTCGCCCAGATCCTTGCCAGTTTACGAAATGTACGGAAGAACTATGTCAACCTTACGGGTCTATCTCAAAGCGCACCAAGGTAAGTATGCAAGAGTGCATTTGTGGATACCCAAACTCACTTTATATGTTGGTGATATGTGTTACTTAATGCCCATCTGGTAATTGGGATGATTGTTTGAGTTTGTCTTTCATTCTGAAAATAAACTGGTTAAAACGACTAGATTGGTAGTCAGCTGGATGTAGCTGATATATGTAGTCGTAATACTAAGTGAGAAATGACTAAATATGATAGTAAATGTTCAAATATGACTGAAGTAACAGTTTGTACCAGCTGTTTTTAGCTAGTTTGTTTTTATAGTAATATATGTTGTATGATTCTGTCTTTATTTTTCCCAGAGTTTGTCCAAATATGTTTTTCTGAAATTATTGGAGTATGTTGATAAGTGTATAATTGTGAGTAAGCTTGCCTGTGTATACTGGAGCGATATTTCCGATATGAAAAAAATGGGTCTTTTACATTTCTGAAACCTTTAACATGCTTTTCATACATATTAAAAAATAGAAATTGTGTTTTGTCATAAGAAAATGCACACAGCAAAATAAAATGAATTCTGCTTTGGAAAGGTAAATTCAATGAGTTTTCACATCAAAAGTACAGAATGAAAAAAATTGTCTATTTTGATTTATTGCTAAACTGAATATCACTGTCCCTGTATCTTGTATGCCCTCAGGCAAAGTCATGTTGTTGTTCCGTTGAACCTGTAGAAAGAGCTATGCCTGGCATAGCAGCCAGTATCTATATCATAACTCCTGTTTCGTTTGACATTTGTTACCATAGCACCAGGCAATCTCCAAGAAGTACTCAGGCAAACAAGCAGTCATCGACGCAATCGTCGACCGGGTCATCGACAGAAGAGAATACGTCCAAGATGGCGACAGACACGTTAGAAGAGCTAGACTGGTGTTTAGACCAATTAGAAACCATGCAAACACATCGGTCAGTTAGCGACATGGCAACAAGCAAGGTATCAACCTCATATTTTGTGCATCTTAATTCAATTTTGAAACTTATTTTCATGAAACGGAATAGTTGGAAATAGTGCGAGTAGCTCTAGTTGACATTTGTAGATTTTTTTTTACATGCTCGGAGGTTCAGAATTGCCATCAAGTATTTAGAACATTTAAAAAATGATAAGGAAAATTGTTTTTCTAGACCTGCCTAACTCAAGGCTACTCAAATTTATTGTTTAGGGAAGTAAGTTAAATGAATTGGAATCTGTTGAATTTTTAAATAATTACTTCCTCTGCAAAATGTGTGCATGCCAAAATCAATCTGATTTCTGTCCCCATGGTAGAACTACCATGGATAGTATTTGAATCATGTACATTTCATGGTACATTTTCTAAATTTATAAGCAATTTTATAATGTATATCACTTATCAGTCAATGAATTTTTTAATCAATCACTATATCAATCATGATTTAAGCATATGCATTGTTGCCTACTAAAAAAAGATGGTCCCAGTACACAGTCTTGAGTAACTCCAGAATTCAGTTATCAACAGGTTAAGTCAAGAGGATGGAAACCATTCTAAGCAAAGCATTGTATGTCCACTTTGACGAAGTTCTTGTAGAATTGCCTTTTTGATGACATTTATGATAACCTTATTTTCCCAGTTCAAACGGATGTTAAATCGAGAGCTGTCAGCCTTCTCGGAAACAAGTAAATCAGGAAACCAGATCTCAGAATACCTCTATAACACCTTTCTCGGTTAGTGTTGCCAATTTAATGTATATGTACATGTATATCCTAAAAGCATTGTTCAACCTTATTGCCCATATTCTATTGAGAGAATGATCTTTTTAAATTCACAATAAATGTGAAGCTGTTCGCATATGTGGCATCACAAATCAAATAATTAAAGTCTAACCCTTATGCAGATACAATAAATGAACTAGAACATGTAAAGTTAGTGTTGACCAGAAAAAATTAAATGGATGCTACTTTGCTTTATCTACACATTTTGCAGTAGTTTCCATTTTCTAATTTTCATGTTACAGCACATATGTTGATAACCATCCAGGGCACCGTTACACAAAGATTTATAGTGATCAATTGCTAAACGAAATGGCCTATCAGGCTCACCGTTGCATGCGCATTTTTTCTGAGTAGACTGACTAGGAACCAATCAGAATTGCTCTTTCATTAAGTGATTAATCACTAATCTTTGTGTAACGGGGCCCAGATCTCCATTCTAGCATGTGGTTTTAAGAATGAGGCGATAAGAAAGATTGTCCTTTGTCAAGAAATAGATAATGAGAAGAAAATCAAATTGTCTCAATTTCATGAAATGAATACTTAACCCCAAAATGCAATTTCATTAAATAAGAAAAAAATTGTTATGATATTCATGAAATGGGTTGAAAAGGGATTGGAGAAGCTGCAATACGATATTGTATGAAGATGAAATTTATATTACTCTTTTGACCTTTTATCCCTCCTCTTTACTCTCTACCTTCTTATCCCCCCCCCCCCTCACTTCCATCTCTCCTCATTCTGTCTTTCTTACCCCTCTCTCCTATGCTCCTGTCCCAACACATCCTCCCCCCCCCCTCACTTCCATCTCTCCTCATTCTGTCTTTCTTACCCCTCTCTCCTATGCTCCCGTCCCAACACATCCTCCCCCCCCCTCACTTCCATCTCTCATTCTGTCTTCTTACCCATTCCCACTTACCCCTCTCTCCTATGCTCCCGTCCCAACGCATCCTCCCCCCCCCCTCCCTTTCATCTCTCCTCATTCTGTCTTCCTTCTTACCCATTCCCTCTTACCCCTCTCTCCTATGCTCCCGTCCCAACACATCCTCCCCCCCCTCACTTCCATCTCTCCTCATTCTGTCTTCTTACCCGTCCCTATTACCTCTCATATACCCCTTTCCCAACGCATCCTCCTTCCCCCCCACCCTCCCCCTCCCTTTCTTCTCTCCTGGCCACGCCCCTTTTTTCCGGCCTCACTCTCTTCCCCATCTCCCCTACAGACAAGCAACAAGAAGTTGATCAGCCATTACCGTTGTCGGCAAGGGAACTGGCGCCCTCGCCGTCGCCGCTCAGCAAGGCACCGGCGTCCAAGAAGCTCCTGAAAGCCAACGAGCTGATGAAGATCAAGGGAGTGAATACGTCTATCGTCAACAAGACCAGGCACAACAATAACGTGATCAGCAACGAATTAGTCAAGAAGTTTGGTGTGCCTGTTAAGAAAGAAAAAGAGGAAGAACTTGATAAGGCAAGGAAAATGCCATAATTATGATAATAATGATGATGATGATGATAATAATAGTAATAATAATAATATTGATAGTGATAAAAATGATTATAATGATAGTGATAATAATGATAATAGTAATAATGATGATAAAAGTGATGATAATGAGGATGATATTGATGATGATGGTGGTGATGATGATGATGATGATGATAAAGATGATGACATTGATGATGATGATGATAATGGTGATGATGGTGATGATGATGATGATGATGACGATCATGATGCTGAATGATAGTGACAATCATTCAAAAAGAAAATACTCCCATCTGGGAACAGTTTAGACACTTCATATAGCTCCTTGTAATTTTGTATGCATACAGAAATCTTATGCTAACTCTTTCTCTTTTGTTTTTTTTTTACTTCAGGAGTTGAGGTTACTTGATTCATGGAGCATTAGTATATTCAAGATTGATGAAATCACGAACCACAGACCCCTCACAGCAATCATCTACAGATTATTTGAGGTAGGTTATTGGATTATATACTTCCATTTCATCTCATATCTTTAAAGGTAAAATAAAGTAATTGCAGCAAACAATTATTTCATGAGAATGCCTTTTAAATCAAATTTAATTATGTCACTATATTATCATAGATCTAGATCTGGTACATTGAAATCAACTCATTTTTGTGAAATCAAAGGTCACAGCTCATCATATATTCGAGTTGGTTCAAAAGTCTGAATTTGTTCATATACATGTATATGCATATTTGTTTCTGCATGATATTAAGTTCAATCATATTAAGTTCAATCATACTTAGTGAATTTCTGATCGCTTTAGGGCTGGGGCACATCAAATTTCTAGTTTTTCCATGTATTCTAGCTTGGCAGGGATGTTTTCATTATACCGTATTTGATAACTTTCTTTCAAGGGGGGGGGGATAAATATGTTATCTATTTTTCTTAATAATTTTGCCTTTTGATGAATGCAGAAATCAGAACAAAGGAAAATATTTACTTGGACATAAGGTTAATCAAGTATCACTGAACATCCTGCATGAGTTTCACGTCACATGACCAAGGTCAAAGGTCATTTAGGGTCAATGAACTTTGGCTGAATTGGGGATATCTGTTGAATTCCCATCATAACTTTGAAAGTTTATGGATCTGATTCATGAAACTTGGACATAATAGTAATCAAGCATCACTGAACATTTTGTGCAAGTTTCAGGTCACATGACCAAGGTCAAAGGTCAATGAACTTTGGCCGAATTGGGTGTATCTGTTGAATTACCATCATAACTTTGAAAGTTTATGGATCTGATTCATGAAACTTGTACATAAGAGTAATCAAGTATCACTGAACATCCTGTTCGAGTTTCAGGTCACATGATCAAGGTCAAAGGTCATGTAAGGTCAATGAACTTTGGCCATGTTGGGGTTTTTTGTTGAATAACCATCATATCTCTGTAAGTTTATTGGTCTAGTTCATAAAAAGTGGACATAAGAGTAACCATGTATCACTGAACATCTTGTGGGAGTTAGAGTGGTATTCAAAGTCAGCACTGCTGCTATATTGAACCGCGTGATGCAGGTGAGACGGCCAGAGGCATTCCACTTGTTATGAGATTAGACCCGACCCCATTGGTATGCCTTTTTTCCTATATTTTTCTTTTCAGGACCTTGCTTTATTGAATATATTTCAAATTTCAGAAAAGACAAGTTTGTTGGAATTGAGCTCATTTTAGTTGTACATGTATGCTGTGGACTTATTGGTGTCTTTCCTTGTATTTTTTCAGGATCGAGGTTTATTAAAGACATTTCAAATTCCAGAGAGGACATTCTTGATATACATGATGACGTTAGAAGACCACTATCACAGAGAAGTGATATACCACAATCAAATTCATGCAGCTGATGTCGTTCACTCTACACATTTTCTCTTATCAGCTCCGGCACTGGAGGTAAGACCTGTTGATGGTGGAAGCAGGGTATGATGAGATGCAATGGTGGTGGTGGTGATGATGATGATGATGATGATGATGATGATGATGATGATGATGATGATAGATATTGATGATGATATTGATGGTGACGGTGATGATGGTGGTGGTGGTGGTGGTGATGATGATGATGATGATGATAATGATGGTGATGATGATTATGGTATTGATTCTGATGGTGGTAGATTAAAGGGAGATGTTGATGATGGTGATGATGATGTTAGTAGTGATGGTAGTGATGATTTTTTTTTTCAGATGCCATAAATTCATGAATAATGATAATTTAAATGAAACAAAGCACACCATTGATAATGAGTACACAAAATGAGGATGTACATTTATAGTCAAACTGCCTTTCCTTCTCTTTTCAATTCTAGAATGTGTTTACAGATCTAGAGATAATGGCCGCTTTGTTTTCAGCAGCAATACATGATGTCCATCACCCAGGTCTGAACAATCAATTCCTGTGTAATACAAGTAAGTCAACATCTTCTGGAATCCCATAATCCCCTTCGTTTCCTTCCTTACCATCCCCCATCGGGCTGTTACCCTGTGGGCCATCTTACTTTGAAAAAGTCCATCTCAGTTTGAAAAAAATGAATTTGCAATGAATTTTGCAATCGCTACATCAGTTAGTATAAGGAGCAATTTCTTAACCCTGAAAAGACATGAGCTGACTGAAAAGACAGAGATGGTTCTCTTCCATCTGCCATTGCCGGAAATCTGTGACTGCATGTTAATCAGGTGGGGGGGTGAAATAATAGATCACCCCCCCCTCACCGATAGGTTCACTGCTTGGATTAATGCCATGCTCATAACAAAACTTGGGTAATCTGGGTCGTTGACCATATGATCACGACATACCTACATCATAATCTACAAAACTAGTAAGTCAAATCTTGTAAAAAAAAAACACACCAAAAATGCTCAGTCAATTGATTATGCTAATTTATACATAAAATTAAAGGTACTGTTTAAAATTTTGCAATAAATATTTTTGTATGTATTTAACATTTAAACTTTTTTGGCTCATTCTTATTTTTGATGGCAAATGTCAGACAAACAATTTCGATTTTAAGCAACTTGAAATTAATTGATCAACAAAAGTAAAAAAAAAATCCATTTACAGCTCGAATATCCAATAACAAAGTCTTGAACCAATTCTATTCATGTCCAACTTATCTGTTATTCTTCTACCTTGCTCCTGTAGGCGCAGAACTAGCAATACTCTACAACGATGTCTCTGTCTTAGAGAATCACTCCCTTGCCGTCGCCTTCAAACTCCTCCAGGAGGAGAACTGCAATATCTTTGAGAATCTCACAAAGAAACAGCACCAAACCCTCAGGAAAATGTCCATCGATATGGTAAGGGTCTTTGTCATCAAAATTTTTTAGTGTATGAGTAAAGGCCACCGCACACCTTACGACTGTTCGCGATCCTATTTTGGAACCAATCGCATTTTGCTCATTTTCTGAAAATGTGAATGGAACATACATGTATCATTTTATTTGAGGTTAAAATTAATTGAAAGAATACTAATATAACCATTTTGAAAGATTGCAAGCCTTTATTTTGGAGTAAAGGCAAAATTAGTTTTAAATCGTAGTCAATCGTACGACTGCTATGACGTCATTACGACTAGATATTAAATTTACTTTTATTCTATGAAGGATGATAGCATAGTCACAGATTTGAATATTCGATTCGTACGATGATTTAGAACATTACACGGTTAGATATTCCATGTCTCAATATTAGCATCAAATTCTACCAGGTTTTATTCCAAAATCGGGTCGCAGACCAATCGTAAGGTGTGCGGTCGCCTTAATAATCGGTAAACTGCCAATTGGTCGACCTCTATTTCATCTACTTTCCATTTGGTCCCATTCCACCTGGTAGGTGTTTCATAAAGCTGTTCGTAAATTGAGAGCAACTCTAAGAACGACTGGTGATCCTTTCTTGTGGTAAATGGTATATTCATTTGCGATGGTTAAGTGCGAAAGAAAAGTTCACCAGTCGTTCTTAACTTACAAACAGCTTTATGAAATGACCCTCTGGTCTTATCCTAGTTTTTCTACATACAGTTCTTGCACTAACCATTTGGTCTATGGGGGTAATTGCAAATATAGGCCAATTACCATTGCCTAATATCCAGATAGACTATGACCACTTTATCATCAACTTGATGTAATACAATTCAATCTACATTGTAAGATGAACTATAGCGTTGACTGTTTTCACACAAGCTTCTTGTTCCTGGGGTTTTATTCTCCTACAATTATACCACTCCTAATGAATGCATTATTTGTTTTATTTTCTTCATCTGCAGGTACTTGCAACAGACATGTCAAAGCACATGAGCTTACTGGCTGACTTGAAGACCATGGTTGAAACCAAGAAAGTGGCTGGCTCAGGGGTCTTATTATTAGACAACTACACGGATAGGATACAGGTAGGTACTAGCGTGGTGGTGATATAGCGGGCAAGGGTTGCAACTGATCCTATCACTCACAACTGTGAAAAGCCAGCCACCCCAACATCAAGAAGCATTATCTTGTCCATCTGGGCCCCGTCTTACAAAGAGTTACGATTGATCCGATCATTCGTGACTGTATGGAAATCCATCAGTGTCATAATTTTTTTCTACAAAAAAATTTGCACAATGTCCTCTGTATGCAAGGAGAAGCACAGTGAATTAAAAAAAAACAATATATGCATGAATATACATCATTGCTCGACAAAATTTTGAACAAACATGCGTAATAGATGTTGATGTTGCTGGCCGTCCATAGTTGCGATGATCGGATCAATCGTAACTCTGTAAGACAGGGCCCTGGTGTTTTCTAAAAATATGATGTATTCTCATGCATGCATCATTGTCTTGGCAATTCAGTGCTCTCTTCCATGTGTACAAAGGAACATTGTTCAAATTTCCTGCATGAAAAATTATGACTCGGATGGATTTTACGTAGTTGGCATCGATCGGATTTATCATAACTCCTTGCAAGACGGGACCCAGGAACCTGTTTCACAAAGACTTAAAACAATGATAACTGCTATTTTTGTAACTACCATGAAAGCTTGACGATGATTGGCTGCTGAACCCTATAACAATAGTCTTTATGAAATAGGGGCCCCTGGTAATTTGTTAAAGTCACAGAAGTGGCTTATTCAAGTATTATGTCATTGGTGTTGGATGATTTTATAATGCTGCCCAACCTAGTGCCGACACCAAGTTTACATGAACTATAATGGTATCATGAATCACTGGTTAAGTCCCTTGACTTTCAACCGCAGGGTCCAGGGATCAAATCCCACCACAGCTCTCTCATCCTTTGGCAAAACCCAAGAACACCAAACTTAAAAATACCTATGGAATATTATGGACAATGTAAAATGAGCTTCATCTAGGATAAGGAAGAGGAGGAACAAAAGGCAAAAATTAGTCTCCCACAGAGAGAAAGGAAATAGACGTCTGACTCTGTATTTATTTTAGTTTTGCTTATTTAAGGAAGGAAATGGGCTAAAATGTTTGAGTCATTTTAAAAACATGAAAAAAGTTAGAATAGCTCTACATGCACTGAGAAGTATAAGGGTATAATGATCTGCTTGAAGGCATATTTCCTGTAATCCTGTTGAGTTGAAGCATTGGAAAGAGCTTCCTCATCAATGGAAATTTATCCATAAAATTTGCAACATATTCATGATTATGATGTAAATGAAGAAGATGATGATGATGATGATGATGATGATGATTTTGATGATGGTGATGATGATGATGATATAGATGATGATGATTATAAAGATGATGATGATTATGATAATGGTGATGATGGTTGTCAAGATAATGACAATGATGGTGACAAACCTTGATTACATATTTTTCAATTATATGTATGATTTACATGTGATATATGATATATATTTCATTTCACAATTAACAGGTGCTGAAGAATCTAGTCCATTGTGCTGACGTAGCGAACCCCAGCAAACCTCTCCATATCTACACCCAGTGGACGTCAATGCTTATGGAAGAATTCTTCAGACAGGGTGACCTAGAACGAGAGAAAGGAGCAGAGATCAGTCCCATGATGGACAGAGAGAATGCATCCATTGAAAAATCACAGGTTAGAAATAAGTTTTTCTCGTCTAATAGAATCTTAAGAATGAAGAAATGTGCATTGGTTATTTCAAGCACAGTTAACTCTCCTCCTAAGTACATGGTAGATTTCTGAAGAGTTGAAGGGAACATCTTAAAAGTTCCTCTTAAATCAGATATGACTTTTTTATGTTTGTATAACTGGTTCCTTCTCTTTTCCATTCAGGTTGGTTTCATAGACTTCATCTTGCATCCCCTGTGGGAGACTTGGGCCGACCTGGTCTACCCCGACGCCCAGGAGATCCTGGACCACCTGGAGGAGAACAGGAACTGGTACCAGAGCCAGATCCGAGAGAGTCCCTCGCCCAACCCCAGCAAGGACGGCTCCAACGAGACCAAGACCAATGGTGATGACCTCCATGATCTTACGCTGGAGGACCTTGAAGAGAAGGACGGAGACGAAGGCATCCAGGATCACACGCCCACGCACCGGTCAAACCTGTTGCAGAGGAACCCCAAGGTGGACGATGGCAGCAGTGTGGAAGCGGTCAATGCCAAGAATGCAAGGAGCAGGGGGAAGGACGGTGAAGTGTTCAAATTCTCAAAACTCACCATCAAAGACTCCAAGGAGACGGATCTATAGTACACTCTGACCCACCGTGGGGGGATAGGACCTTCCGTTTTGTATCACCTCAGTGCGGCGGAAATGGGATCATGCAGGAAATTGATGACGGTCTTAAGTATCGTGCATAGCCAGGATATGGGATTGCAAGAATGCAAGGATAAGAAGCTTGCGCTGATGAAGTAAGTGTCACAGATGTCACAAATGCTTCATGCATCAGCAAAAAGCTGGTCGTCCTGGTGGCCTGCACTATGTGCTAGACGGAGATGCAAGTGATTCAAAGTTGATCTTTGTTAGATGGCTATGCTAGAACGTAGCCAAGTAGGACTTCTCAGATGAAATGCTTGTTCGAAATATGAAGAGCCTTCTTTCTGAAGGTTCACTGGATGGACACATTCTTGAGAGACTAGAGAATCTGTAAGATATAGAGATATCTTTGTTGGTGAGATGGATTAGTAACGTTGCATCAATCGTGTCGAGTACCGCCATACCATTACTGTGTCAACATCAATTTCAAAAGTAGGTAGCTTTTGAAAACGGCAATGCTATTTAACAACAAAAAAACAATGGTATGGATATTTAAGGACAAACGTAAAAATAATAGTACAATTAGGATGTACTTTTGAGGTTTCGCATAATTTTGTGCCAAAGAAAGACTCACAGTATACAATATAAGGTAATTATTAAAAAGCAAACACATGAAGTTTTTTATCATATTTGTGAGCTTTTCATATGTTGACTCATATTTTTATGAGAAGGTGGTTTGAATGAAAAGAAATAATATTTCTGAATGAAAAGCCACGCCCCTCGTATCGACAAGGAACATCTACAAGTTCATGAATGGATCATTGTTCGGGGCCTGTCACGTTACAAACCAACGGAGTGAAGACACCTTTGAATTGCTTTCTGATTTCAATTGGTGTGTTTTTTTAATGCGTCTTTATTTCTTTTTTAAGTGTGCTGTGTCTCAGAATTGAGTTGAAGAGATGAAAAAGAAAATTCTAGAATAATTCTCTAATATTTCTAGAAAGCTGTTACACCTTGTAAGCAGTTGTAAGTGCACATCTTGGACATAAAAAATATGAGTTCTGGTTTCGCCCAATAAATTTTTATTCAGAGCCCTGAAAATATGAGCATATATCAGAAGAAAGATTCAATGAGCTCTACATATTTGATATCGGGTTGGTAGTTTTCATTCAATGCTAAAAGACAAATGACCATTGATATCTTGAAATCAGCAATTTGATCAAAATGTTAAAATGGCTTTTTTTCCACCCTCTTTGTCAAATTTCAAGTTACTTCTGAAAATACCCTCTACCAATCTTTATGTATTTTTAATTCTTAAAAAATGTAAACGGAATAACGGTGCAAGAAAAGAAAGTAACAAATTCTGCCACTTTGAATGAGGTTAACATAATTTGGAAAATTCAAACTTCTGAAGTCTATCTTGATCTCTGATACAAATAACTGTAAAAGAAAAAAATTGTGTAGCAATTGGAAAAATAAAAATGTGGCCAATTTGAGGATTGATTAATGGTACAAAAAATCAATGTCCAGAGTGTATTTGTTAGCTTTGCTTCATCGTAAATGTTGATTTTTCATTTCAATGTGCCACCAAATTGCTTCTATATATCCAATTTTCGTTTTGGATAAGTTTGGATGATATTTATCTTGAAATGAGTTTATTTTGTGATGGCTGAATATCTGTGATAGTTTGTATACAATTGCTGCTTTAAAAATAAATTGTCCATCTGCTGCGTCTTTAGGGATAATTATTTGTTTTAGTTTTCCGAAATGTTTTTGAACATGAATATACGTATAATTTAATATATGTAAAGACTTGGTTGAATAGATATTAACTGTAAAGTCTTTGAACTGCTTAAGAAAAGGTCCCTTTTCCCAAAAAAATTGGGAGTTAGAATTAAAACTCTGATAAAATCATTTTCAAAGGAAAATTTTGAAGTTAACCTGTTCATGTGCTTGAGGTGAAAATCATTTTTTAATACAAAATCCTTTTTCACTCTCTTTTCCATAATCCATACATGACCATTGTCCAACATATTGAAGTTCTTTTAGTTCTTACAGATGGTTATGTCATTGACTTCTGTATGCCATAACAGTACTAATATAGGAACCGATCTTGTGAATAATTTGGAAAATTGATTCATTGAACTTGAAATAGTTTTGAATCCAATAAGGTTAACCATGCTGCAGCTAAAATAAAAAGTGATTTGATCAAATAGCAAAATGGTCGGTACTCCTTTTGATTCAAACTCTCCATTTAGGCCCTGTACACTTAACAATTTAAGCCTTCTGGTATAATCTCTTTGATTTCATCTACCCCTGTCGCTTTCTACATTAGTTCTTTTTTTTCTTGACAGTCCTGTTCAAAACTTAATGCATGTGGGTTTTTTTTAATAAATGTGAAGATAAAACAGTTTACAGTTTTAGACAATTGAATTTTGTAATAGTGCTCAATACGTAAAATCCAATTCTGTCATTTCTATAGAGTTTTGCACAGGGACAGCCTAGTTCTAGGAAGCAATGGGCTGAGCAAATGAGAATGTTCTTGCTATGCAGTTCCGAATACATTTATATTTCAAGAGATCATTGTTTTAGTTTATTATTTTTTTGTTTCGCTTTCAGTTTTAGAAGATGATGCTTCTTTTTACTTTTTATGATTTGATTTTGGAAATAGATTGTGCTTTCATTACCCGTTAATTCTTCTCTCGCTTCAAAATGCCTTTTGCCTGTAGCACAAGTAGACTGTACATGTAATTATAGGAAAATGCACAAATCCATCTCGAGCAATAATCCAGTCTTTGTAATCAAGTAGCACATGTGTCAGTAGAGAATGTATAACCATTATAGAGCATATTGCTGTCAATTGCAGCAGTGTCTCTTTCGTGATCTACAAATTGCACAAAAACATGCTTGCTTGACATATAAACATGATATATTTTAGAATGAGAATCGTGTATATTAGCTTTCATTTCATGTAATGGTATTGACGTCTTGTAACCGAAGGTTGTGATGGTTCGTATGTACAACTCAGAAGGTTTATCGAATGCAGTACTATTTGGTATGGGCAGTTGTTGCATGCAAATATTCCTATGGGAGATTTCTGTATTGGAATTTTCATTTCTCAAGTTGTGTGTGTGTGATTGAAGCATTGGACATCCAAAATAAGTACCTAATGAGTTAACTAGTTATTAACTAGTAATCTAGTCAAAAAGTGTTAACTACAAACTAGTTAATTGGTTGATAACTCATGTTGAATAATGTGTTACTAAGAATTGATTGACGGCTTTCTATCAGCTTATGAATTACTGAGATTGTAATGAGTTTACTAGTATATGTAATTTACAAGTAATCTAGTTAACTAAAGACAATTTATCTGGTTAACTAGTGCTAACTAGTGAGCTACATAAAATTAAATAATTGCTTTCTATAAACTAATATTATTTTTTGTGTGTGTTATCTATTAAGTTACTAAGAAAATACCTAATAGTTCATACTGGTTATGAAGTAAAGTTACCCATGAGTACAAAATACAATGTTAGACATCAAGAACGGATTAATTACAGTTTAACATTAAAGTTAACAGGTTATCAATATGTTACATAGGGGTTATTCAGCGATGTATTGGTTTATCGTCTTAGTTTATATGAAGAGGTTATCTACTAGCAAAGATATACTTCTGGGGCCTGTTGCATAAAACT
Source organism: Lytechinus variegatus (assembly GCF_018143015.1). Taxonomy (NCBI): domain Eukaryota; kingdom Metazoa; phylum Echinodermata; class Echinoidea; order Temnopleuroida; family Toxopneustidae; genus Lytechinus; species Lytechinus variegatus. The sequence goes on from NC_054750.1 coordinate 32,413,339, forward strand.
TTTTACCTGAGAAAACTCAGGTTGATTGTACCGGAGTTTTTGCCCTGTGTTAAAGTCAATGGCAAAAATCAGACTAACCTAAGTTTTCAGTTTTTACGAGAGTTATCTCAGGTAAAAAGTCTTATGCAACAGGCCCCTGGGTTCATTCGAGGTTACTAGTTATCAGCTAATGACTTAATCTTGAGTTAACTAGTTAGTATACTGGTAATTACCCCGTGACTGAGTAAGAACTCGCTGCAGTATAGTATGTACTCATTTTTTTAAGCATGTTCAACAAGGTAACATAATCTGCCCTGCTTTACATAAATTTCTGCTGAAATATTATATTGTAATTTGGGTAAAAATTGTTATAAACTCTTTCAACAAGCACTGCTCTCAAATTATTTTGGAAGTAAGAAATCTCTCTGGTCAACAGCTTCTCCCCCATTTGAAGACCATTTGATTGAATTTTTTTTTACATAATGGTAACAGAAAATTATTCATATGGTCATGGAAGTATGGAATAAGTCAAATTTTATAACGTTTGACTACAGTTCAAGTTAAAAACCTTAAGGCTTAAATTATGTGCTTAGATGTCTGGAGATTTAGATATCTGGAGATTTATATGTTTGAGAAGAATTTCAAACATAATTTGGTGGCAATTATGTGATATTTCATGTACTGTACATCTCTTTTGTAAATTTCTTTCTAATATTTATTACTTTTTTATTCTCTTAACCTCAGAGTAACCGACTGATATAGTTAAAATAGTGTGTGTGATTAGAAAACTTTCTTTTTCACAATTTTATTAAAGCCATTGCTTGATTACTGATTGTTTAAATAAATTTTTGTTGTCTTTTCTGCAAAGAAAATTTTTGTAACCATGTTACGACCATGGAATCAAGAATTTTCTCCCTTTCTAAGCTATAGCAAAATATAAAAATATTGTGATTTTGAAATCTGGATAAGTGTGATCATCTGCTGCTAAACTAGGCAGGGCTGTGTGTCATTAGCCAAAATAGTCATTTGCTTGTCATAAATTGAACTTAGGAAAATTAGCTTGAACTGAAACCGTATAATCCATACTGTCAAAATTAAAGAGAAACTAAAACCAAGATTTTTTCAAGACGTTTACCTTAAAGACTGCTGGACGTTTTACCCATACGTGCACAGTTTGCACATATCATGCTTGAGTGAATCCCAAACTTCAAACCTTGGTTTCTCCTTTTCTTTGAAGCTCTCGGCACTGAAGATTTTTTCCACACTAACTCAAGTACTAGTGTGGGTTATTCTTAATTGATTTTGACAGTCAACAAGGAAACTATTTTCAAGCTTTTAAATAAAATGTCAAAAAAATGGCCTGCTTTTGAGGGTTTGAGGCAGATGGCCACAAATTAATTTCCATTAGATAAATAGACGTACAAATACTTCGAAGGAATTGCAAAATTTTGTCGGAAAGCTCTATTTAAAGTTTGCTTTTTGAAGACCTTCTGGGGTTTTCATGGTGCCAAATAGACTCATATTTTTTGCTTGTAAGTTGTATGTCTTTTTTTATTTAAAAATATGTATGTGGCATATTTGGTGTATGTATAAACTCTGCTATTTTATTTTATTTCATTATTTCTCGAGAACTCTAGTTTCTTTCTTGAATTGAAAATAGCAATATAAAACTTTATCATGTGACTTTAACAATTAAGTAGAAGTGCTCAAATGTATATTGCTATATTTTTGGCACAAATTGGATGTAATTCCGTGAGAAAAGCAAAATTTACGTCAATCCATATGATGACTTGTTATTTATATTCTTGTGGAGTTTATTTTTCAAAGCTCTTCATTCGTAGACCTCCGATCAGACAAATATGTATTGTCATGATTATATATTCATATGAGAGGAATGCATGGGAGGTTTTTTTTTGTTACTAAATAGTTATCAGGGCTCTGTTGCATGAAAAATACTATTAGGGTATCTTCACCATCCAGTGGTAACTACCATGGTAACGCTGATCAACAGCCAATCAAAATGGAGGATTCCACGCAAGCAACCTTTTTGTGCAACAGTCCCCAGATAAGTATTTATTATTTACTGGTACAGCCCACTTAATGGCACAATTACGTTTCAATTGGATTGAAATTGTATGATTTTTCTGTTATCTCTTTCTTAATCTATCTTGATGTATAGAAGCATTTATATTATCAAACTTTTTTGAAGGAAAAAAAAAGTTCTATAGGATGACATGAAGTTTATAAATCCTTAAATTATCTAACTTATTATTAACTGAAATGTCTATGTATTCCTTATACTTTGTGTGCATGTAAATATATGATGTAACAGCTTCGTACTGACTTTTGTACAGTGTATAGAGAGAGAGACGGACGGACAGACACGCAGTGAGAGAGAACGAGGAGAGACTGAGTACAAGAATAATTGTACAAACGACTGCAAGACGTTTAAATTAACAATAACTATTATAAATTATTGGATTATTGAATAGCATTTTTTGTGCTTTGTGTGTCTCTTATACTATATTGACCATTGAGAGAAATTATATGTAAAGAACATAGCCTTTGTTGGCATAGATGTATATAGACTTTGGGCAATATTTTGTCCCATATAAAACCATTGCAATACAAGTCCATAACCAATTTTAGAAGCTTCTCTTTTCTTTTTATTTTGTTTACTGTTGAAAGTGGATGGGAGTGTGAGAAGGTGAAATGAAAGCGGTAATTTTTTTATTATCAATATTTCAACATGATGCCCAATCAACATAAAAATTGCTCTCCCTTGGGGTCCTGCATAATTATTTAAAGGAGAATGAAAGCTTTGGAACAAGATAGCTTGTGTGAAAACAGAAAAATCAAATAAACAGGTCAACAAAAGTTTGAGAAAAATCTGACAAATAATGAGAAAGTTATGAGCATTTGAATATTGCAATCACTAATGCTATGGAGATCCTCACATTGGCAATGCGACAAAGATGTGGGATGTCACTTGTGAACAACTCTACCCATTACTTAAGTATATATTCTACTATTAACTCTTTTATCACATCTATCAGTAGATTGTGTGTTCTTTCTATAAAGGAGGGCATGCAATACAGATTTTTACAGAATACATCATGGATAAAGAGTTTTTATCACCATTTTATAGTCTATCAAAGAAAATTGTTCACATGTGAAATCACACATCTTTGTCACATTGCCAATAAGAGGATCTCTGTGGCATTAGTGATTGCAATTCAAATGCTCATTTCTCATTATTTGTCTGATTTTTCTGTATTGACACAGGCCTACTTGTTCCAAATGTTTCATTCCCCTTTAAAAAAAAACAATCAAAATATATCTCATAATACACAGTAAAATTGATATGAGAAAATGTACAAACATACTATGATAGAACATAATAGTTGAGGTCAGATATAAACAAAAACTACAATTAACAAAGCACATAATTAGAAAGAAGGAAATATACATACCAAGAACAAATGATTGAAATTGACATCGGAGATATTTAATATTGGAAAATTAAGCTGCAATTGGTCTTAAAGGTTATCTTTTAGATATTTCTTAAGAATTAAGAAGTTTATGTTTTGAGATTCAGGTTGAAGACCATTCCATAATGAGACGGCTTGATAATAAAATGAGTGTTTGAATAATTCAATATAACATTTTTGGAAGCGTAACTTATTTTGAGAGGAATTTCTTGTGCAGTATGAATGAATTAATTTCCTAAAAGTAAATAAGTTAGACAATCATGTGGGAGCAATACATTTCATACATTTGAACATTAAAACAAATTTAAAATGCGAACTCTATCTTCAAAGCTTTTCCAGTCTAAAATGGCAAATGAATTTTCCAAAGGGGTCAAGAAATGGGCATTCAAAATTATTGTTGCTGCTCTTTTCTGTAACTCATTCAATCTTTCGGCATGCATCCGGGGATGGAGGTGCCAGCATGCAGAGGGCAGCTTCATCCCCCCCCAAAAAAAAAAAATAATAATAATAATTAAAAAATTAAAATAAAAAAATAAATAATATTGATAATTATTAAAATAGAAAATGAAAATTGAAATTAAAAACTTATACTTTTTTACTTTAAAAATAAACAAAAATTCACTAAGAGTGTGCCCAAACTCCTTCAATTTCACAAAAGCGCCCCAATGACAAGCTCCGTCGCTTCCCTCCTTTGATTTCAAGTTTTTAAAAACAATTTTACATGTCCTGTCCGCCCCCCCCCCTTCCGAAAATAAATCTACATTTATCTAAAAGTAATCTATATGGCCATGAAAATGGTTGAATTTTTGAGTTGTCAGAGGCCTGCATGTTTACCTATACAGCATGTGTTAACAAAAACATGACATCAATTTTTTTTATGAAAACTGTCAAATTCATATCTTCATGAATATGAAAGAGAGTCCTAATATGATAGGTGGATAGGTGCTCTGAAATCTAGTATATAAAAAAAATACAATTCATTCCTTGTGAGTACTCATTCAGAATGCTGTTTTCAGCGTTCTGTTTACTTCATTGTAGTGCAAGCTGTATTTGATTACCTAGACAAAACAGTTGGGGTTTTGGTCATGAATGAATGAAAATATTTGCTCTTTTTTTCTCTCTCTTCTGATCCCGGCTCCTGATAGTGAAGATTTCAGATCAGGTATCAGTGCTCTTTGAATTTCACCTGGTATAGCACAATTTGACTGCTTTGCCAAAAAAATGTATTGTTTTTATTTATATGCACTGAATTATTCCAAGTCATACATCATTTTAAATGCATTGGTTAACAATATATAGGTCTTGTTCAAAAAAAGAAAATCCTGAACTGTAAAATCGGTTGTATTTGATTTTTCGTGTGGATTTTAAATAATAAAACACCAATGAAAATGTACAGAGAAGGAAAATGTACAGAGACTTCAACATATCTGTAAATGATATCTGAAAAAAATTGCCCTTAATTTTTTCTGCATATGAGATTTCACTATACTGATTTCATAGTAAAGAAAATAGTTTTACTGATATCATAATCAAGGAAATAAATTTACTAAGTCCGTTAATATAGTAGTATATGTCCAGTACTGGTACAATATCTTCAAATGCAGTAGTTGAAAAATATAAAATAAAAGAGTAGCCATGGGCTCTATATCATTTGTTTAAGTTACAATAAATGTAGTATTATTTTTGTTCTGGACTATTCTTAGGCGAGGGATATATATAATTATTGATACCTATTGGGGTCCAATCTCCAAGCACAGACAAGTACCAAGCAGAGCTGCCAAGTAGTACTGATTTTCCGTATTTAGTACTGAAAATAGAGAAGAATACTGATGGTTTCATGCAAAATACTGATTTCTTTTAAGTTTCAGTTTATGTGTTGTCCTATGGTATTCCTGTGAAAATACTACTATCCTTACCAAAATACTGATTTTCAGCCTTGAAAATACTAAAATGTTCTTGTTCAAGTTGGCAGATCTGACCAAGGATGTTACCGACCACTAACTTGAAATTTTAGAAACGATTATGAAATGTGGATATTTGAACATTCTGTACATCTTGTACGTCGATCATGTCCCCAATGTTTATGACTCGTAAACAGCAACATGCCTACAGTGTGTCCCAGAAAAAAAAGAAACCGAGATTTATTCATGATTGATCATAACTTAATAATATGAATACAGTAGACATTATTACTTTTCATTGTAGAGCTTATACATTGTACAATCTCTTCTTTCACTTGGTACGACCCAGAAGATCTCTCATTCACGCATGACGTGGAGGCCCTATCTGAAGGGTCAAACGGCGGCTCTCATTATTTGATTGAGATTAGATACTACATGATTTCACATAAAAAGTCCCTGAAATGAGTCCTTTTGAAGTTGGTATATCGAATATTTTTGTTTTGTTAAATGTGCATCCTGTTCATGATTACAGAAAGTGCTTTAAATGTCCCCCTTTTTGGTCTAAATTTCAAAGAAATATCGCTTGGGGCTACGCGCTCGCATCATTCATTCTCCCTTTCTGGTCAGTATGTCCAAAATTTTTAACTCGCGTTTCGCTTTCTTATTTTCTTCATTGAGATACACAGTTGTTAATTAAGGTATGCAACTTTCAGGTCGGAATAGCAGAGGAATTTGGCTCATGATGATCATTTATTTACCCGTTCTTTTTATGTATATTTCAAAAGGTACATAGAATGTCTCGTCTTACGTCTAAATCTTCAAAAATGTCGGCTCACAGTAATTGTTTGAGATTTAACTTGTCCTTTGTTATAGACGTGCTTAACTCTCCGGTTTGTCAGGTCAGAATATAAAAATGTTCAGTTCACGCCCCACACGGTCATATTAGGTTGAAGATAGATACCCATTATTTTCATGATTACAAAAAGTGATAAGGGGCGATTCCATGCTAGAAAAATCAGCCATTTTCAAAAAAAATTTCATCTTAACTGAAGGTTTTACGGTAAACACCATGTAAGTAGTCCTGAAAAGGACTGTTTGTTATTCTTTCTTGATTGTATGTTTTTTTTTCATCTTGCTGTCAAAACAAATGAGGAACTTAAATTTGTTTTGCGGTAATGATAAAGTACTACTGGGTACAAATCTAAAAAAAAATAATTACAACCAACAAGAATATGTCGTCCACTGGGTGGATAAGAGGTGAAAATATTGTGTAGTCGTCCGGGACATTCTGAGTCCCGTATGGCAAACAACAACTTCACCTTTAATTCACCCATAATCAAACATTTTCAAGTGATTATCAGTTTTTCATATGACGACCAACTATTACTTTATCATTCACAAAAAAATCAAATTTTATTCCTCAATCATAACGAGACAAGATATTGTTGCCGAAATGTCCCGTACGACATGTATGGAATTGCCCTAGATATAACGTCGCATCTTTTTAGGTTTATAGAAAAGATACATTCGACAGGAACTTCGCTCTTGTATACTTTTTTCATTATTTATCTTTAGTTTTGGTAACCCCCCCCCCAAAAAAAAAGGGGGGATGTCACTGTGCCATTTCATTACTGAAAAACATCAATGCCAAAAACGGTTTTGATGTTAAGGATATAAACAAAAAATATGTTTTATTTGATAAATTTATCGAATTCAATTCGATCGGATGCCCGAACAAAAGAGTGTACAGTAGTTTTTTTTTTTCTTATTTACATAAAAACTGCAGTTTGAGCACTTGCTTTACAATTTAGTCATTGGATATTAGAATGCTATTGACAAACATCCTGAAATTTCAGCTACTAGTAGGTAATTCACTGCATGAGAGGATGTTTTATATAATTTATAAACATATTAACAAGCCAAAAAAATGCCTAATAATTTGATCGGCATCCATCCTTCACACCACAATCGTTTTGGGACACATACCGTTCATTGATATAGTCTAACGTGATTAGTGACATGCGCTCTTGGGGGGGTAAACTAAAGATAGGGAAAGAAATTATCTTCTTTTTCTCTTTTTTATCTTGGGGGTTTGTAAGAAAGATTCTTTAAGAAATTGCCTCTGACATTTTTGCATTCAATCATTTTTATTGAGTTGATTTTCATTGATTGACTTTTTAAAGGTGTAATATTTTTTTCTTTCTTTTCTATGATTCAAAGTTCGATAGTTATTATCTAATTATGATCACGCGATGTCCACCATTCGACTGGTCCGATTATGACGTCATGAATTATCGGCAAGGGCACAAACGTAATCTGACGCGCGATTAAAGCATTGTTTCGTCACAAGGAAAGCGCGCGCAGAGCAACATGCCCATTGGCGCTGGCAACATAAAACAGTATCTGTATCATTATTATCATTGGCGCTTTTCAATCTAGTTGAAACGTTCGTGATCTCCTAGCTTTGTTTAGGAAAATCGAAATCATTCCAATCGGAATTGACTCGTAATTTGGAGGAAGATTACCAAGATTTTGTACACCGTTCATAAAAATGAACACCTTGGTGAGTTAACTACTATCAATTTTCATATCTTCGGGTGTATTTAGGAGAAGGGTGCGGGATGGGGGCTCGTGGATGAGTTGCAATAGGCATATATTGTTTCAACACTATATAACTTTATTAAGGCCGATCAGAAGGAACATTCTCAAAATGAGATTAAAAAAAGAAATAGTTTAAGAATAGTATCCGAGTAACTTCTAAAAAGAGAGAACAGACGAGGAAAATTAAAGAGGACATACTTTAAAGACCCCCCCCCAAAAAAAAAAAAAAAAACACCCAAACAAACAAATACACAAAAAAACCCACCACAATGATGAAAGTCGATGGAATTTAAGAGAAAATCCACGGATTATACTTTGGCCTTTAACAAAAACAATAAACATAATCGTAATGACAATGACAGACAAAATTAATATCGATAATAATACTAAATTATTATATATTTTTATCAAGAATAAGGGGAAATATTATTCGTAGAACGAAGAAGCAGTGAGGAAATATAACAAAAGCATTAACACGAGATAACAATAGGAAATAAGAATGAGTAGTGTTCCAACAATTATTTATGTATATTATGTATATGCCCGATATCTTTTGTGTTATAGCTTGTTCATCGATCGCACGCTCGATCACCGAACGGTCTGACAACCACCAGTCCAACCATCATCGACAACATCGACCCGACTTCCACGTGTGGTCCTTGGCGATGGAGACTCCCCAAACTCCACATCGCTTCTGTCTTCCGCTCTCTGTACTTCAGACTTCGTGGACGCACACCCGTGACGATCATCAAACCAAATGGTCAAGACAGTGAGGCCAACACTGCAGAGAGATCACCAACTCGCAGGAGCAACAGGGTGGAGCCACTGAGGCCGGCTGCTTTCTCAGCCAGCGGTACGTGCCTGCAGACATTTGCCGGCAACAAGAGCTCAGCAGTGCCACCTGGTTCCTTGATGAGTGGGATTCGTAATATCGGCATGCCCAGTAGTTTGTCCATCCCTGGTGCGGTCGGTGAGAGTGAACTCTACAATATCGATGGATCTGTCACAAGTGAATCAGCCTGTGAATCTTTGATCTACCCAACACCAGTAGCAAGGAATCTTGACAGCGACCATGGTGATAGCACCACTGTTGACCTTGGCACAAAGGCCGAACTCATGGATTCTGTGCTTGACAATGAATCGACCAGAAACTCAAACATTGAAAGAGACATTGAATGTGGTGATTCGCAGTCAGAAGACATAGTTCAACATTCAGTGGAAGTTCCTGCCATTACTCACTCACCCCCAACATCACCAAGTAGTGAAACCGGAAGCGATGTTGACATCAGCTTGCAAGACAATGACTCGGATGAGGATGGGGTAGAGCAGCCAAGGCCCTTCTCGAGAATGGGAAGGGAATGCTGGGAAGGTCGAGAGCCAGTGACACCTTCCCCAGTTGAAGAAGTTACAGACATGACAGAGGACGTTGGCTTCGGGTCATCTGTGGACTTTAGCAAGCCTGATGATATCGAGTCAGAAACCCCATGGGTCAAGAATGAGGAACTGGTGGATGATTCTGAACTTCAGGAAGAGCTGGATTATTATGAGGATAACACCGAAGACGGTGATGACTACCTCGATATGGACAAGGTCTTGAGGAAATGCCCACCAACAGAGGTCCTCCAGAATCTGAGAGACATGGTCCAGCTCTCAAGGAATACCACCAGCCAACTTGAGAAGGCTCTTCGACGAGCAGCTCGTATCTCCTGTGGTCCTTTCCCTCGGCTTCCTGGTTCGGGTTTCACCAAATCTGAGGTTATCGACCTCAAGTGCGGAAGACTTCTTGGAGAAACAGAAGACTTCCTTGGAGAAATGAACAAGAACTTCCTGACCTTCTACACCGTCATGGAGCAGATGGACAAGGTCAGTGTCCAGCAGGACAGCTTCTTCTCTTCCATCATGGTACAAAGAGGACCTCGTGACTGGCGCAGAGGTCATGCCGCCATCCTTCGGAAGATGGACAAACTTTGGAGCAGAGATTATCCCAAAGTAATCACCAGAAAGTTGAAGGGTCGAATTCAGGAGACCATCTACGAGGAGGATGGAGAATAAGGACACTACAGCAGTGACCCGGTGTTGAACATTATGAATGCTCACTGGTTGTGCTGCAATGAAGCTCTGATCGACTTGTTGTGGGGTTGTATTCGGAAGATATCAGCCCGAGGTGATCAGCATGCAAGAACGTCGAGGGAAGCATCCAGAATACTGCAACAGCATTTCTTCAGTGTTGAACATTATAAATGCTCACTGGACGTGCTTCAGACCGATGCAGCAGGTACAAAGAAACATCCCGGTAGTCTGAGTAAGATGGACAGTCTCTACTCAGATGGACAGTCTCAACATGGAGTATAGATTATCCTGAGTCCATCAGCATGGAGGAGGTTCAGGTAAAGCATCCAGAAATCTACAACAGCATCGCTACAGTGTCCATTATGCTTCAGGCCGATGCAATGGCTCTTAGGAAATAATCAAGTAGCACATAGGAATATGGACAGTATCTGGAGCAAAGATTATCCTGAGTCGATCAGCATTTGGGAGGTTCAAGAGAAGCTTCCAGGCAACATCAACATTGCCACGATGTTGGAAATAATAAATTCCCGTTGCATGCTTTAGAACATTGCAACAGAACATAAGAAACAATATTAGGCTATCAATCATGAAGATAGGAAGTCTCAAGAGCCGAAATCATTCCAGGGTGATTGATATGTAGGAAGCAACCAAGAAACGTCCAGAAAACACTGCCAATTCTGATAATGAAGAGTTGAACCACTGGCGAAGGAGCAACAGGCCATGAAAGACAATCTGAGGGTATTTTATGATCAATGAAATAAAACATGAAAGACATTATTCTGCTGTTTTGTGATGGGTTGAAAATGGATTAAAGGAATGCAACTCTTGGTGAATTGAACTTGCAGAACCACATCCAAAGCAAACCCTAAAATTCCTGCGACTTCCAAAGCAAATCTAAACTTCTTGCCACATCCAAAGCAAACCAAAACTTTCTGCGACATCCAAAGCAAACCAAAACTTTCTGTGACATCCAAAGCAAACCAAAACCTTCTGTGACATCCAAAGCAAACCAAAACCTTCTGCGACATCCAAACAAACCAAACTTTCTGCGAAATCCAATTCAAATGTCTTCTTGCCCACATCCAATGCAAATCTTAACTTCCTGCCAAACTAGAGGAAAATAGAAGACAAGTATGCTACTTCTTCAAAATGAACTATGAACAATATCAACAACAAATTTATGAGGGCTACGTCACGTGTCATTATATTCATGGAAATGGTATAAGTGCAATAAATTTGAAATACAGATCACTGATTGTGTCTTTAATTTCATTATATTCGGCAAGTTTTGTGAATGAAAACAGTAAGGTTTGTTTGTAACAATTTATTTCCTCAATATCATTTGATTGTTTTTACCGCTCGATATATTTTTTAAAGGGTCATTTTTCACCAAACGTAATGAAACTACTCTATTCATCTTTTAACTAGGTTCCTAGTTGAAGGGGAAAGAAACCTTTGGAACAAGTTGGCTTTTGTGGAAACAGAAAAATCAAAGAATAAGATCAAAGCAAGTTAGAGAAAAATTGGAAAAACAATGAGAAAGTTATGAGCACTTGAATATTGCGATCACTAAATCTTATGCAGATCCTCCCATTGGCAATGCGACCCCGGGAATGCGACAAATATTTGTGATGTCACATGTGAACAACTTTTCCTTTGATGGACTATAAAATACCCTGAAAATATCTTTTATTCTCTTTCTTAGGGTGATACAAACTTTTTATTACATGCCCTCTTATAGAAAGAATACATGATCTACTGATAGATGTGATACAAGAGGCGTTTCAAGTGAAAAGTAATGGGAAAGTTGTTCACATGTGACATCACACATCTTTTGCGCATTGCCAGTGGGAGGATCTACATTACAATAATGATCTAAACTTCAAATGCTTATAACTTTCTTATTATTCATTCAATTTTTCTCAAACTTTCTTTGACTTTTCTGTTATTGCACAAGCTATCCTGTTTCAAGGGTTTAATTTTCCTTTAAAGAAACATCTCTATATTTGAATCTAATATATGGGCATGGTCGTACACAGTATGGGGCAGGGGGGCATAAATTTTGAAAATTCACATTTATTTTTTTACTGATAATTTTCATAAAAATCACCAAAAGTGTGTACGAAATCCTTCAATTTCACTTTAGAAAATGCACAAGCGCCCCGTGTCAAGCTCAGTTGCTAATTCGCTTTAGGGTGTCTTCAAAAATGTTGCCCTCCCCTCTCACTTGAACGAATTTCTCAATATCTCCGGAAAATGAATCAAATTAGGTAATTAAAATAATGAGCTCCTTTGAAAAAGAAAATAAGTGGGTGACCTCTTGCCTCACAATATGAAGTTATATCATAATCACTTGTTTACAACACACACACACACACACACAAACGCACGCACACACCAGAATTTGAGGAAAAACTTTTTTGTCCAACGAAATAATCAGTCACCTTGAGTGTACAACAATTACTTGGGGAAACATAGGAAAATTACTTGGGGAAACATAGGAAAAATACTTGGGGAAACAGGAAAATTACTTGGGGAAACATTGGAAAATTACTTGGGGAAACATAGGAAAAAATCAATTAGAACCCTTTCATAAATTGCAGGAAAAAAAGCCTTACGTATCTGTACCAAATCTTCTTATTAGGCATCATCTGCCCCCCTCCTCTTTGAATTAAAAACACTAAATATTTATCATATTTATGAATTTAAAGTTGCAATTTTTATGTATTATATCAAACAGGAAATGGCTCCTGTAAACATTATGAATTTTTAAAATTATAATAATGATTTTCACCAGTATAATACTCGTTCAGCTTCTCATTTTCATCTCCCACTGACCTCTAATAATCAAATTCATAATTCTTTTAAACATGCAGGACCTAGAATTTATAACAATTTAGATCTTATAATTCGTTCCTCTTCAACTGCCTCTTCATTTAAAATTTTACTTAAAAGACAGTTAATTAGTGGCTATTCATCTTGATTTGTTCCCCTTTTCTAAACAAACCCTCCTCTCCCCCTCTCTCTCTATTCTCTCTCTCTCTCTTGATGTGTGAATGTATATTTGATTACGTTATGATTAATAATGATTAGTTGGGTACTTGTAAAAGGGCAACTGCCTACAAGATTCTAATCTTTTGGTTGCCTCTTACCAAATGTTGATTTTTCTTTTACATGAATGTATAAATTGTATTTATTTGTTGTATATTTATTTGTTGTATGTGTTGTTATATTTATGCATTTATATATTATGTTATTTTACATTGTATTTAAGTATTTTTATATGGTGAATAAATAAACTGAATTGAATTGAATAAAGGATTATCAATAAAGGCAGAACAAATAGAGAAAAATCTTATGAAAATCTATCTCATAGTAAGAGATTTTTTTTAATCAAAGAGATGAATTCATGACGTCATATTATATTATGCGAAATTACATAATTTTCATTTTCTCATTTTGTTCTTCCAATATGGGCAGTAGTGTTATGAGCCAAAATTTTGAGTGGGCCAGTAGTAGGATATTGGGCAATTTTTTTTTAAAAGGTGCTCGCGAGTTATGTGAACAAGCAATATTTTGATTTTTCAATGCAGAAAGCTAATTTTGTAATAGATTTTGACATTATACTTAGAAAAGAATGTCATTTATTCCTGATTCTCCTTTTTTTGTTGGTCCCAAACCCCCCCCCCCCCCCCTTACACATGTGAATACATCCCATGTTTACTCACATATTCAAATTTTATGCATTTTTTTTCGAACAAAGGTTGTCCATTGCAACCAAATAGCTTGTTATATAACTTTGCCTAACATAGCATCAACAAATGCAGTTTATTTATTACTAACTGCTGAAAAAAAATCCTTCTTACTTGGTTCCCATGAATGAAATAAGCATAAAATGTAAATACATGGACCCATTTCATAAAAACTTACAATTATGATAACTTTGCAATTACGGTTAAGTACCATTATTTTGATTGGTTGAGCCATGTTATCTAGTCTGAAGGCACAGACCCTGATTGAAACTTTGATCAAGAAGTGGGTCTTCACACAAGACTAGCATACACAAAATTGGCTGTTTGAGTGAAAGGGCCTTCGCAACACGAGCCATTGTAGGCTGCATATTCAGACCACTAACTCGAGTGAAGGGTTTGCACAGGAGACTACTATGTAATCGTGGTAGTTGTCATAGTGACAAAGTTACCATAATTGTAAGTGGTTCATGAAATGGAGCCCATGACCAAAACCCAAAATCAAGAACTTGTTATACAAACAAATAGGACCAATGTGTTTGTTTACGTTTCATATTTTATTTTCAATAAAATTTCATCCATATTCGTGACAAGTATCAACAGATGGATACAGGTAAATACAAACTGGTTCAGATTCTTGTACATCCAACGAATCTGGACAAAAATATGATTTTCTCTTAAATAGAAATGAGGAGCATAAGATATATCTTGGTGGTAATACTAATATCCTGTCATGCAATCATCGAATACAAATGGCAACTTTTATTTAACAATTTGAAAAACAAATTCTTTCAATTCTAAATCAACTTTGCTCATAGAAAGCTTAATAACTGCCCCTCCTGGTGCTCATGTAAACAATGTTATGGGTACACGATAATGGTACAATTTTGGTTATACCTGAAAAAATTGTTTTTAATACAATTAAAATCACCAGAAGGAAAAGAAATGTGGATTATTGACACTCTCATTGAATATACCTGAGCAAATTTGAATATTCTTTTCATACATCTATGTATGTATGACAAGAAAAAAAATAGTTTCCCTTTATTTTTCAAAACAAGATTTAGCTTTGCAGTACCGGTATGCATTTTTAAAAGTATTGAAATCATGGCCATACGTGGGGGGGGAGGGGGGCAACTTTGAAAACTTAACATTTTTTGATAATTTTCCATAAATTAACCCTAAGTGTGCATAACATCCTTCAATTTCACTTTTCTTTATGCAAAAGTGACCAAATTACAAGCTTGGCTGCTTCGCTCCCTCGCTGTAAAAAAAGTTAAAGTTCCTGCCACCCCAGCAGAAAATTTCTGTGTACGGCCATGATTGAAATTACATATTTCAATTGCATAAATTGATCAACAACCAAGTTTAACTATGGCACAAAAAATGAATTTTTTTTTTCATGCAACAAACTAGCTTGAAATATTTTCATATTGCAAAGAAGAGTATAAAACTTGACAATAGTCGATTTTGCATCTTCAGTTTTTCTACTTGAGAGAAGATATTGGGGTAGCCTAGGTACTGCAGTTACATATTATGGATAAGCCATTCTTGATTATATTTGATATACTGGGTTACTGGTAAATCAATTCTTTATTTCTTTTGATTTGAGTTGAATTAAACCCTCTTCCATCAAAAATTGGAAATATATTTAATCCTTGCAAGAAATATGTATGTTTAGCAAAGCATTCAATATTTAACAGGTTATGTTGGTAGTGTTATTTTATCTGAAACCCTGAATAATTCCATTTGCCAAAATAACCTGTTCACTTAAAGTAAAGTTATACATCAACTTGATTTTTTAAGAAATACCTTTGGCAACATTCTTTCTACAAAACCATCATCTAGCACGACAGACCTGTGAATAATTTGGCAACATTTCTGCCGATCATATATATATATATATATGCCTGACAGTTAAAAATGAGATCATCATTGAGACACCTTCAAATGGAAGCACCAAATTAATTAATTGAAAGGTTGTCTAGAAAGAGTAAACACTAAGAATGAGTTCTTTAATAAAACAACATTTTAAAAAAACTGAGCTGCAAAATTCAGAAGGCACTCAATTTGGCAATTTTTAGAGAAAAGGCACTAAACTAAGTCATATATCTGAAAATAATTCATTCATTTTTGTGATTCTGTTTTACTTCAGAATTTGAATGGTATATCACTTGTGGAAAACTTGGATTTTGCTGAATAACTTTTTTCAAGTACCCCCAAAATTAAAAAAAAAATCAATTTCATGATTTTGGCTCCATTCCCTCTACATAAAAGAAAATAATACAAAATGCAATTGTAATTGCTGAGTGAGATAATTGTGGCACATGTTGCAAATATCAATCTCTTCATCGTGACATTGACATTACATAAACTTGCAATTATTGATGGGCACAATCACGACAAATTCCTGAAAGTCTGGATACAAATTATCAATAATTCACATAAATACCCAAAAATTTCATATCCCCAAAACATATCATTGAAAATTAACTTACAAAAAAAAAAAATAAGTTATATCTTTGAATAATTCGCCATCAATTAAATTTAGAATTTGGTAATACTGAAGACCCTTAAGCTAATGGGTGTTGTACCAAAATCACGTAGACTTCACAGCCTAAAGTTAAGATAAAAAATAAATGCTCTCACTGAGATATCAGAAACGTATTCAAACATATCAAATAATAATTAGAGTAAAGCAAAATAATGACATAATTTCCTGAGGTTTTGGCACAAATTAAGGTGTACACATAGAGATATATATATCTCTC
The DNA here is from genome assembly GCF_018143015.1 of Lytechinus variegatus. Taxonomy (NCBI): domain Eukaryota; kingdom Metazoa; phylum Echinodermata; class Echinoidea; order Temnopleuroida; family Toxopneustidae; genus Lytechinus; species Lytechinus variegatus. The sequence goes on from NC_054750.1 coordinate 32,429,901, forward strand.
TATGGGCGTACACTACTAGAATACAGCATGTCCTCTTAGTAAATTCAAAAGATAGTTGCCTCTTTTGAACATAAGCTAGGACCCATAAAATATAACATATCATTCAGAAGACATTAATACATTATCAGCATACATTCATGCAGGGTTGTTTGTCACACGACACACACTCCCCCCCACACACACCCTCACACACACACCAGCATGCACATCTTCACACACTCAGTCACACATCTCTCTCTCTCTAATACAACTGTGAATGTATACATAAAAATAAACAAACATAATAATAATATATATATATATACCATGCCTGAAATGATGATTTATGCTAATTCCATACATGCCACAAACATGTAAATGTACTTTTTTACAGAATTTGAGAACCCCGAGCAAAATGAAATGATTTTTGGAAGAAATTTCCAAATAATAAATTAAATCTAAAAGAATGTACATTTGGCAGTGAACATTCTTTGAAAGAGACTAAATGGAATTCTCGACCAAAAGTAATGAAGAATCCAACCATCCTTTCACGTTAATTTTTAAAATATTTTTTCTGAATCAAGACCTGAGAGACCTTTTAGAGATGTATTTAGGTGGAATTCGAGTCATTTGAACATGGGGATTAATAAGATCTTCCCATAACTTTACAGTGTCTTTAATTAGACACCCCCCCCCCCCCCGAGAACGATACACTTGAGGTCTTGCGAGAAACGATTTGCAATCAATTGAAAATATTTGGTTACAATTTTACTATTAACAGATCAATTTTAACTGATCAGCTTTCAATCACAAATTTACAATAAATACAAGAGATATGAATGATTTAGGGACCGACAATAGGCTCGCAAATTGATCGCAAGTTTCTTGCAACACCCCATTAGATTTCACCTCACATGCCATAAGAAACATCCTTGAAACAATTAACTTCCTAGAAATGGTCCTACATTATCCTTATTTTACCTTTCCGAAGTTCACTCCGACCTAATATTTGAGTCGGTCATGGCGATCGCTTATCAGATGGAGGTCCACAGGCCAGGCCCCACTTCCGAATCCAGTAAAATATGTTATCTTAAATTTTACAGTGAATACGATACCAGTGTAACAGGTGTGGTGAATTACCCAGGGTAGAAAACGTTTCTGCACAAATGATACATACTGCATTTTACACTCAGCTAAGGCTGAGGAATAACTTTGATGGGATAACTTTGCAGTTCTCCATCAGAATTACTTTATCAATATTTTCCTGTTCTATTTATAATTTTTAGATCAGCAAATAATACCCCATCCCGCATGTAACTTGACGATAATAACCCCGAAAACTAAATTCAACCCCAGTTAATGATAATAACTGCTTCTTATTAAGCGCTTTTTCAAAAAGTTACAAAGCGCCAATTACCTACCCCAGTTTAGTTGCACTTGTAAGTCATCTACTACGACATAAAAGAGCATATTTTGGCACATGAATATAACACTATACATGTATATACAAGCACTCTTCTAAAAAAGAGATATAACAATGAAAAAAAAGAGGTCTACGAAGGAAAATTGGCAGTTTTGTGTTCCTGTTCATCAACAAAATATCAAGCATAATTGTACAGTTACTATACTCAAAAGCATATACATGGTAAAAAAATCATCTGTTTTGTATAAATACAACATATCCTTATACATAAAATAATCACATTATATAAAATATTTAGCGAGGTACATGGTTCGTTATCGTATCAATTACTGTAAAATACTGGCACTGTATACAAAGATTGTATAATAATGACATCAAAAATATCTTCAGCATGAAGGGTATGTACAAGATTTATTCTGCATAAAACATCTTTTATACAAACATGACATAAGACAAGAATATGATGAGTGTAACGGTGAATACAAAACCTAAATAAATCATACAACTGATTCACATTTTTTCCGTTATCACTCCAAATACCGTATATAAATAAATAATAGATAACTCTTTCAGGCCTTTGTACTATATCTTTAATTATAATACATTTAACCCGTCGACTCCTGAACCAGTACTTCCCATAGGCTTTGTACAGGGACGACTCGGTCACGGCAGGCAACGGGTCGAGTCGTGTTCCGATTTCCTTTGAATCGAAGGTTAGCACCACTAGTACATGTCTTTAGTCCGTTTTTCTCCCTCACAATCGTAAAAGATATATTCAGAGAGAAAGTTTACAAATCTTTTTTTTTAAATGATAGTCGAGTCCATAATCCCACCACCTTGTTGAGAAGGAGATACGAAGAGCAGGGACTTGGGCATTCAATCCACAAAGTCGAAAAAAGGAAAAACAGCTGCTTGATTCGATTGCAGGTCGTCACAATGGCTAGGAAGAGTTTGGTAGCTCCCGATCTGTAAAATGACATCAAGGAGAAAGAATTGAACATTTCTTGACAGGTGGGATTCGACAAATATATTTATATTATTGCTACGATGTCATGCAAATGATATCCATGAAATAAAGGACTCCAAAACTGTGAACTACATAATTGAGGATCTGTGTGTGAAACATCCTCAAACAGAAATTGTTCTAACCTTAAGTACTTTCAAATCTAAGCTGAGAATGAAAAAAATATCAAGATTCAACGAGAAAATTGATAATTTAAATCATTCAGTTCATGTGAGATGTTCCATTATCATATAATTTGTTGTGTTCTTTTGGATAAATGAACAAAGCAAAACTCAAAGTAAGATCTCACGTCATAATACAAAACGTGGTTTCCTTATGGGTTTGATAAGTTTAGACATAATAATACTACTACTACTAGTAATACTACTACTACTAATAATGATAGGCATTAATTTGTACAGCGCCATCTATCTAGAAATGATCAAGACATACTGCGAATGCAACAGGAGGGTATTGCCAAGACTCACCATGCTAAACCGTTGAGTCTTGGATCTTATCGCTACCACTATCCTCCGTCTTCTTGGCCCTCTGCTCTTCCTCTCCCCCCTCTATGCATTCCAACTTCACATCCCTCTCCTTGGACTCTGAGAAAACGGTATCCTCACCCCGTCTCCCCCTCCTAGGGTACCTCCGCTCCTCGCCGACAGTGCAGGTGTTCCCGTGGACGATCGACACCCGGGCGGTTGCCGTAACCGTGGTGACGTGTCTCGCTAGATGGGGCGAGTCTTTATTTAACGAGGAGGATGAGGAGGAGGAAGAGTTGTTGGTTGAGAAGGGGAACGACTGGCGGGAGCAGTGGGGGTGTTGGTGGTGGTGGTGGGGGTACTGATGGTGAGGATGGTGGTGGTGTTGGTGATGCTGTCGGTGGGGGTACTTGGACGATGTCCGCTGGGGTCGCGTCCTCTGAGAGTTGGGCGAGTTGGCGTGGCCTTTTGTGCGATGAATCATCTATTCAATATAAAGAGGAGAGAAATCGTTAAAGGTCACCAGAAAAAAGAGATTCATAACAATGTCCCTAGACATAAATGCTTTCTTTCTTGAGAATGAAATGCAACTTGATGGCTAATGATGAAAATTAAATTTCATCTTTAGCCTTATCTCTCTATCTTTATCAAGATTTGGATACTCTAGCCCTTTTCACTGAATACTCAGAGCTGTTATAAATTTGCAATTGAGAATTTTTTCCTCTCAAAGTGAACGAAAACCCAACAAATGAGGTATCAAGATATTGAACCCCCCCAAAAAAAAAAATCAGAACAATTCAGGGCAATTAAGCAGAACAAAGTCAAATGCTGCTTACCTCGGTAACAAGATGCGGATGATGAACACTGGTTTCCACGACAACCTCCGGTGGATGTATCTCTATGTGCTCTGAGTTGCTACACACGTCTTCCCTGACAATAGCGGCTGGATACGACCCAGCAGGGGGCTCACTGTCCCACCTACAGTGCCTCAACCTCGTAGCCCGCTCGGTGGGGGGAGTAGGGGGTGGGGTAGGGGAGGGAAGCCGGTTGGCATTGGCCACTGGTTGAACCTGTATTGTGAATGGAAATGAAAGCAACATGGGTTGAGATCATTTGTGGAATTGTTCACAGTTCACTTTGAATCATGATTTACTTGGTGTGATTTGCAATCCCACCAGTCATGTTACACAAGCACAGAGTGACTGTTCATACAGTTGATTTTCACATTTGCTTGCATTGATGATTATGTACGATCAATCAGTAAGCTCTCTAAATATTTATATCACTCATCAATTTGCTAAATTATGAAAGCAAAGGTGTTGTAGAGTACAAAAATTACTCAAGAAGGCTAATCTCAATTCAGTAAATTGGAGATAATTTGAATAGAACTAATGTATAATGAAAAGAACTGTAAATTTGTCTTCATCTATATATCACTTTTTTCTTATTTACATCAAGGAGTTACCAGCACTCCTTGTTTACCTTCTTAACAACTTGTCTTGTTTTGTTCATTAAGTTGTGAATACAGACTTTGAGTAAAACATGAAGCTGAGGAAAAAACCCTTATTTTTCATGATTCCCCAAATGTATCTCTTTAACATGCCAGACATATATTAAGGTTTTACATGAATAAGGTAAATGACAGGGCACCAATGAACAACTTCATAATATCAGAGTTAATGTAAGCAACAATGAATAAAAAAAAGCATAGACCAAAAAAAGCAGTATTAATCAATCCACAAGCATGAAATACATTCATGATACAATGTACAATAAATTCGTTTTAAAAATTCAAAACTGAGAAGGTCTGAACTTTTGGTATGACTTACCTCACCATGTGGTCCAAATAATGACAGAAGGACTGGTAACAAGACTAATCCATTCAATACCCCCAGGATGATGAGTGCCAGAAAAACGTAAAAGAAGTAGCTGGAAATATGAGAGACAGAAGGACTGATGATATCAGCACATTGTTTCTACTATCATATAATATACTTTCATTCACGTTCACATCCATTTCTAAAATTCATTCAGCCTATGATATATAATTTTTCCCTGAAACATACGCGCAAAGTAAAATTAAAAGGGGCGAATTCCCCCCCCCCATGTTCCCCTAGTCCAGATATGCTCTCTTATTGAGGTAGACAGGTAAATAGATGAATTATGAGCAGAGCAAGGTTATTTTGTCTAGAATGACACCCCCCCTGAAATAAACCTCCCTAATAGAGTCATGTATGGGGGTAACTCCCCCGCCCCCCTTTGAACCTCCCGGTCTGTGCACGCTCTCTCCACGTAATAAAATACCAGGCAGCATCAGATAAGGTACAGGAGATCAAAAGAGTGAGAAATGGAAAGGTCCCGCGGTAAATAGGACAAACATTTCTGACAATTACCGGCCTCTCTAGGTCTCTCTAGGAAAAGACTAGGGAAGCCTTGTGTGTCGGGCCGACCCAAATATGCCAAGACCAATTACCATCAAAGCATCCCTGCTTTTTTCCATCCCCTTTCCGACCTTCTCCCTGTTGGTATCTTGAGCAGAGTTTCCCCGAAGCTCTAGAAGGCTCGGCTCCCGTTTCCCCCCTTTTCTCTATCATGTTGTAAAAAAAACTATGGGGATTGGTTATTATCATCCGTGCTGGGTGCAATAGCAATTTTCACCCAAATTAAGGGGTGTCGCATTTCTAATAGAAGAAACCAAGATGTGCGGTTGGGGCTCGTCTTTGCTTTAACCTCATTTTCTCTGTCTTTCTTCACTCTCATTTTCTAAATGAAGCAAAGGCTCCAGTGATTTGGAGGGTAACAGGCCCAACTTTTGACTTTTTTCATTATCAATTTTGCAACAAATTATCCAAAAAACGGACTGTCATATAGAGCAATAGAACACACTCCCAGAGCTGCTTGTCTAAATACAAGTGAGCAAGTTTTTTTTCAGAGACACTGTGACTAATAGCACCACCTTTTCGAAGGCAAGTTTGAAAGCCATGCCGCTACTTTCTATCAAAGAAAAACTGTCTAATTAATGCAATAAATTGCCAAAATTAAAGACTTGAATTCATAAAGGGTGGTTTTTTCCAACTAATTTCAAAAACCCAAAGTCTTTCGCTGGTTTGCCTCCGCTAGCTTTGTGGGGACCCTGGACAGCTGTCAAAACATTAGCGACCACCAGTGAGGGTCAGAGGTCAATGGATCAATCTATTACTAAAAAGAGGGGTTTATATCTTGAACAGAGATGGCAATAACACAAGGCATATTCTATATTGAGTTCATAAAGTAAGTTTGCTGTAAACATTGCCTGGCTTTGCAAGATTCAGAAAAGGGTACTGGGAAATTATAGGTAATTATTTGGTCAGATTTCAAATTCTGAAACAAACTAAAAATATGAGTGCTGCTTTGCCACTGAGGATAAACCATCATCAATTTTAATACGTAAATACCATTATCTTTTTGCGAGCCTCAAGAATGATTAATTTGAATGCAATATTTATCAGATATGCCCCTTATACACTATGACGTCTACACAGGCTTAACCAAGTCCAGAGAAAACTTATCACAGAGTAGCCTAGATAGGCCTATTTGACTTTTTGCTACTCCCTCACATTCCATTATACCCCAGCTTAGGATATAATATAGGAGCGCCTTGAGCACCTAGCAACGTGGATACCTGCGCTATACAAATCCTACATTATCATTATCTATTATGTATTTTGTTATTTTTGTTCAAAATTTACAGTAAACGCCCTCTTAACAACTCTTTCTTACCTCACGATGAAGTCAAACTCTGCTCCAGCAAGCATAACAACACCAAGAAGGGTTGAAACAGCGCCATCTAGCACTGGTGCGAAAGTATGTTCCAAGGCGAATGTGACCCTCCTTTCTCGGTTACCAATGGTTGTCAAAAAGGCCTGTCACGTAAATGAAAAAAAAAGAGAAATATACAGTGAAGTAGGCCTAGTCTTGTCTTGAGTAATAAGTGATTGGATGGCTAATCTTAACTATCATGTGTAATTTGGGTAGAGCATAGATACCAGACAAGAAGTCATTTAATAATTTTGTGTTTTGAAAAACCTATACATCTAACACTCATCAGGCTTCAGATTGCTTGTTTCCGGTTTATCCTAATAAACCATACCAATAAAAGACTCCAGACAAATACGTATTCCCTCTTTTCGACACAAATCACTAAATGTTGCAATATGCTGTAACTGAAAATAATAGCTGAATATAGACAGAGCCTTTCGAGTGGATAAATATTGCAACTATCATTAGCCCTGCTTCGGCTGAAGGTGCTGCTTCAAGCATGAATTTCCACACAAAGAACGATCCAATGAAAATGATGCACTTACATAACAAGTATGAAGGGTGAATTCGACACCGATGCCCACGGATACAATGAGAGTAGCAGCTGGTATTGCACTGAGCTTTAGACCTATCAACCCCATGAAACCAAACAGCTCCACCGTGATCATCCCAAGCACAAACACCTGTAAAGAGAACAACATTCAAAATAATGAAATCTGCAATGTATTCTTATGTCCTTGTGTTACACTGAAGGTTTTAATATAATAGAGATATATGAATATATATATAAAAGACAGCAGAATATTGAGGACTAAAGGCAAGATTTCAGCCAAAAAAATCCCTTTCGAACATGTCTTCTGTATAGCAAGTTATACTGCAGGAAATGGTTTTATTCAAGAATTTTTTTACATAAAGTACAAAGTAATGTAAAAACTTGAGTAAATCAGGAAATCTTCTAAAAGGGACGTTTCAATTGAAAAGCACAATGTCACCAGAGTCAATGCACACCCCCCCTCCATTTCCCCTATGACCGAGAGGTATCTAATGCGAATATTATTGGAATCTCATTGAAAAATTGCTTGTTACGCCAAGAGGACAACCATGAACTTACCAAGATCAGAGATGCCCAGGGGTTGACAAGCATCAGGGCTACGATGATGAAGGACGCCCCCAAGAGGCTGACGAGGGAGAGGGCCAGGTAGAAGCGAAGGTGGATGTACTGTTCCCAGAAGGTGAACGGCACACCGAGGGGGTAGTTCGGCAGGCCCTCACTCGTGTAGTAGTCGGAGATGTTGCGAATGGCCTTGATGACGCTGACGACTTTTTGGGTTGTGTTCAGATTGTTGAGGTAAAACGGAAGCTGGGTGTAGTTCAGTGGGTTGGCCTTGGGGACTGGAAAGAAAAGAAACAAAGTATATTGCTTCAATTGTCATTGATCTTAAAAGCAATCGGGATTAGGGTACATGTAGCATATCCTGGAGCAACTTGCTAGTATACCGAAAGACACTGATCCCAACCAGAAGAGTGCCTACTCTTCACAAGAACAGCAGAAGATATCTCCCTAATCATTTCTCGTGAAGGAAAACCGTGTAGAATGGTCACTTTTAGAAACAAAAAGGTGCAAAAAAAAATGGCAAGAAACAGGTCTACTTTCGGGTGTAGGTCCAATGCCCTAGATTTGGGACCTTCATGAAATGGCTTGACTCAGTCTCTCAGCTCACTAGTTTATATCAAATGTGTAAAGCTCTCAAAATAATCCTAGCTTGAGCAGATTATAAAGTGAAAAATAAAAACGTGGGTCAGATGTACAAAAGGTTGTTCATTTTATGGAATTGCCCATTTACCTTAACAACATTGACCCCCCAACTGCAACAGTGCATGATCTTCGCAAGAAGGGCAGTAGAAGACATCTCCTCGACCATTTCACATCAAGGAAAATGCAGCAAGAGTGGGCACACTTATGGAAATGAAAACCAATCTTCTATTGCAAGAAAAATATATATTTGTCTTGGATAAGTAGGAATTCTACTTTGGTGTGATGGCTGGCATGTCAGATTTGAGGACTTACTTGTGACATCGAGATCAGCTTTGCCGACTGGTGTCCAGGAGGGCGGAGCAGGATGCAGATTGCCGGAAGATGCAGTGTAGGAGATGGTATCATAGTTGTACCACACCGTCAGGTAGTTGTAGAAACCATTGGCATAGATGACACCATTTTCATCAACCAATCTACCAGTATGATACTAGAGAGGTGTAAAAGGGAAGAAAAAGAAGTAGAGGGGGTGAATGTCAGGCACGAAAACTACTATCTACTCTTAAATACCCTTGAGGCACACTTCAGAAGCAAAATCTGGATGGTCATGTAATGGTATGTGTTTGCTTAGCAATATACGTCATGCAACTATCCTAGCTATCAAACTACATAGCAGTAATACATTTGCTCAAAAATAGAGCAAGAGACATACACAAAATAATGCACGAGTATGATGTAAGATGTTAACGATATATAGGACAATCTTATCAAAACAGAAGCTCTAGTTGTCACTCTTTAGATCATGTCCTCCCATTCCAGAATGCTACATACAGAAAGGAACTCACCCTGTTGATATCTGCAGGAGATTCCGGAATGCCGGTCTGAAGGATCATCTTGTAGGCTATCACACCCTTGTCCGTTGCATTGGAGTACCATCGGTCTGTCTTGATGCTATACCTCTGCTTCTCCAGGTCAAAAGCTTCTTGCATTTCTGATGAAATTAAGAAAACAAATGTATTTTTAACCAATTGAAAACTGAATTGTGGTTCCAGCTGGAAATTGATTTTTTACAGCAAGGGGCTTGAAAATGGACAATGCAGTTGGATACATTTCATTGAGGGAATATTAGTGAAATGAACAGCAAACACATTTCATCTTTAATCACAGGCATAGTTGCTATTGCAAGTTTGATTTTCATAATATTTCATCAAAATTTTTAAAGATAACTCAATATGATTTCAGGAAGAAAAAGTACTTCATGTATATTCTTTCATTCTTCAACAGAAAAGTTCAAGATCATTTGGTGTTTTAAAAATATGGAATGCAGTAGGTTAGGTGATGTAGGGTCTTGATATTTCACACACTGCACCATTTTATCACCAATCATCAAAAGATGATGAACAGTCAACACCCCTTCGATGCCATCTTCAGGGATGGTAGCACAACAATGCCTTTCTTGTGATAGCATTAAAGGATTTGAAGAAGGGTATTACTTTCTTGTTCCATACCTAAGAGCCAATCCCTGAACATCTGGAGCCAGAACGTTGGTAGACTACCATCGGCTTCTCTGATGATCTCCGGGATGGCAGAGAAGGCGTTGTGGAAGGCGTACAGCTGCTTCTGACGAGAGGCATAGTCAAAGTCCTCTTGGGTCACGGCGTACATGTTGTAAAAGCTGAAGTACTGGCTCTGGACAGTGAGGAACTCCTCCTCCCTGGTGCCGCGGGGTACGACGTCAGTGATCTCTAAGCCATCTTCCATGATCAGGACGCCGTAGATGCTGACACCGAGGAGACACGTGAAGAGGACTATTACTGTCACCTAGTAAAGATAAAGTAGAGTTTGGTGATAAAGTAGTCAGACATGCCATGTTTCATGCATTACTTCAAAATTAAATTCTGCTTATCCACCAACTCTGTGTCAGGATCACACTGCAGCCTATCCCCACATACTGCATATTTTACACAAAGCCTGGTTACATCATGCCAAGTCGTGGTTCAAAGGCAACTCAGCAGGATGCTTATACGAATACTAAGGAAATATAAAATACTTGACTTTGTTAAAGAACCAGTGCTTTTACTACAAAGGTGGTCAATAAACCATATTTTAATCATTCACTTGCTCTTCAAAAAAAAAATATTCTTAAGATTTGAAACAAAAAATGAAGGAAGTCTAAATTTATTCCTTAAGAAAAACCAAACGGTGGTTCTCACCTTGACAAACGTTTGCTGGAGAAAAGGAGCGTAGCAATCCCGAGCAAACTCTGAGAAATTCCACCTCCAGAACCGTAACTTCTTCAGACAGTCCCCAAACGACATCTTCTGCGCTTTGAGCAACGTTCTCATCGATGCTACCGACGCTGCCGTGCTGGGTGGTGCCGAGTCGTACGGAGGAAGGGGCGTGGTCCTATCGGTGGTGGTAGAAGCAGTTGGTATAACCTCAGTGACGCACTGACCGCTGTACCCGTCTGTGGGTGCATGTGTGATGGTTTGGACAGTGGAATGGAGGGTGACGTCTGTGGTCCTGTTAGGAGATGAGCGTCGAGGAGATTTCCTTGAGAAGCGATTCGGGAGAGGTGACTCCCTGTAGGGGTCTGAACCACCACAGAGGGGCCGAGGCTGCACCCTGATGACTCTGTGTGCTTGTTGACTGCAATCAAAGATAAGGTAGATCAAGATGAACTCAACATCAAGTTCTTAAAAGGATATACAAACTTACAAATGTTTATTAAATAAAGTCTCCCCCCTCCTGAGTTCACCCAACTTTTAAAGTAAGCAGATTTTTTTAAAGAAATAACCGTTTGTGTGAATTCTTGTGATGTAACTTCTCTCAGTAAAACAGACATCAACTGAATTGCATACTTTCTTATGCTATCTCCAGGATCAGTATTGTTTTATGTGTAATTTGTTATTCAATGAAACATATTCTAGAGATGAATATTGCATTAATACAGTTTCAGTCCATATCAGAAACAACATTGACCCTGTCGCAATATGATCCGGGCCACTAACACAAAGCTTAGAAAATACAAACTTTTTTGCTACAATTTATCACATTGATCACTTTTGGCAAAATATACTCATAAAAAAAGCTTGTAGATTCATTACTGAACTTGTGTTACCAAAACTCTGGGAAACGTTAAAGCCAAAGAAGTAGATATATAGGGGAAAAAAGGGTATATAAATAGTGCCCTCTTTGATACCTTTGGACACAGCAAAGGAGGTCTATCCTCTTTTCTTCTCTCCTTTCTGCATCCAGGGCAAGGATTGCTGGGAAGACTAGCAGCATGACCAGGAGATTAAAGGTCAATACTATGACAAGCTGAAAAATAAAAGTTCAATGAAAAGAGTTATTATGAAAAAAGAAGTCCTTGAAATTAACTGATCAATTACCAATATGTAGATATTGCATAGTAGTGAAAATATATTAGGCCTACATGTATGTATAAAATAAACTTTATAAACAAACATAATACATAATAATTGTGCAAAATAAAAAAACGTACATTTAAAGAATTTTCTTCATAGTTTTTGTATAGGAAAAAAAAACTACTGCGTTTGAGTACCATCTATTAAATGATTACATGTAATAAACTGCAGTAAAAAGAGCAGAAATAAAATAAACACATAGAAATAGAATAAATACATGTATATCTAAGATTCAATTATCTCTACAGAATTAATCAAATGCACAAAGAGTCACCATTGAACTTTACAGTTTATTTCAATACCAAATTCAAAGCTATATTCACAACTTTGAGGTTCCTTTGAATTGTTGCAACTAGTTTGAATAAATATCATCATGAGAGCTAAAAGGAATGAAGGCAGGATGAGAGCGAGAAGGACTTACTTGGAAGGCAAGTGATCTAAGCGCTGGGATTGGAATGATGGCTGCTGCCATGAAGGCACAGATATTATTGACTGACGTCAGGATTATACTGACTCCTGCTCGACGCAGGATCTCACCGGTTTTGTGCTGAAAAGACAATGACAAGAGAAAAATGGATGATTAAAATCACAAATTAATCACAATATTGGCAAATTTCTTATTTCAAATTAAGGAGACAATGTATAGGCCTACTTACTGGTAATTTACTTTAAATGATTTCAAGAAAACAGAAGATAGATTGAAATTACAATGCACACATAAGGCAAAGAAAAGAAAAGGAAATGATGAGATAAAAAGGAGGAAAATTATAAAGAAAAAATAAAAAGAAAGAACTTTTAAAAAGGTAGTCAAAAATGAGAAGGAAAGAATGGGGGAAAGCATGCAAAAAAAGAGAGTAAGGAAAAACAAAAGAGGAAAGAAACCCCCCCAAAAAAAACCCAAGAAAGTAAGCACGGGTAAAGCAAGGGAAATAAAATGGTTCCATATACAAGGAGTGGAGAGGACCGTTGTATATAATTACTATCATTATCATAAGAAGATTTGGCATGAGCTCAAAATACGATATCAGTGACTCAATGTCATGGCAGGACTAACAGTTCCTTAATAGCATTTTTAGACCAAACGTCACAGCGGAATAGCAAAATTAAAAGAAAAAAAGGAATTACACATGAAAGGAATAACTTCTAGGGGACGACCTAATAGAACAGAATGCGGATTGATTTGTATGCTTTATAAACCTACAAATTTTCATATCAATCTCTTGTTTGGGTATAAATTGACACGTCCCTATCTCACCCCTGTGATAGTAACCCTCGAACCCTTTCTCACTTTCTTCACAATCACATCCCACGACTTGGGGCAGTGATGGGAAAGGTCCGGGGGTGAAAACTACCTAGAGTCAGGAATCCTAGCATCAGTGGTGCAAATATTTATCTTCAGACATACCGCAGATATAAACAGAACAATCTTTCAGCTTTTAGATGGGTCCACGGGCAGGAGGAGATAAACAAATCGTAAATTTGGCCTCCATGTTTGTCAAACTACCTCCTATGTCAAAAGCAGAAATTGTTGCTTAAACATTGCCAACTTGAGGTCTTGAATACATTTTCACAAAAAAGTATGACCAGGCTTACGTTTTACTCATTTAAAAACAATGATTTTTTTAAGCCTTTAATTGATAAGCTTTTGTTGTTGAAATTGGCAAGTTAAATATTTTCACATTGCTGGATTAATTTCGAAGGGGATATTTTCCTTTAACTTTTTCGATATTTTCTTATTACTTCTTTCATAATACCTGAACAATGCCTGCTTTAACTCAAGACTTGATACCCTCCAGCATGTGAGCTAGAGATATTATCTTAAGAAAGTTGCAGAAGAGATATTTAAAAATCATAAAGCTTGAGCAAAGTGAGGCATTCAAAACCAGGGTAGTGTATGTCTGGGCTGATAGTTATAACGTCAATCAAGACATCAGAGGGGACTTTCAGAGGAAGGACTTTATTGAAGACAAGCGCCCCAACCCCTCCCCACCCCTCCCCACCCCCCCCCCTTCCCCTTTCACAAAGGTAGGAGATCCTGTAAATGTGTTTAAAGGCCTGGTCACACCGCCCGAGCGAGGAAAAAATCAAAAACAAAATAAAAACAGTCAAAATCAAAAATTGTGAACGGGAGCGAGCGGTGATGATTTTTTTCTCTCCACTCCACGACCGCTCCAACAACGCTCGGGCGGTGTGACCATGCCTCAAGTTACATTCTGGTCTAATTCTGTTGTTCAACTATGAGTGGTTAAATGTGAAATAAATGTTGAACACAAATACTGTACTGAAACATATTCCAGAAATTAGCATGATTGAAAATAGTAGTGAGCATAAGAACTAAATTGTAGCTCTCTTCACCATTAAATGAACTAAGGCAAATGCAAGAAAGATGACTTGGAATTCACTGCAAATTTGCATTGAATGAAAGAACTTGTGTTTGATTTTTAGACCAGCTGTTCCAGTTGAAATAAAAAAAAAGTTTCTTGCAACTGCACCAATAGATTGATTGGTCAAATGTCCACAATACAAGTCACTCATATTCCTATCAAACAAAAGGGCAACAATGATAAAAATTCATAAAACTATGAGAAGGATAAATAATCAATTTTTAAGTTAGCAGCACTTTGTGTGAACAATAACTGAACATTTCTTCCATCAACTCTACTTTGGATCCCCATTCTACCAATTTCCTTTCCACTGCCTACCCGGCCTCCCTCCCCTGGAAATGGGCCACATTTCATGTGCAATTTCCTCATCTCTTTCATAACCTGTCAATCTTGATTTCAGACATCATTTCCCCCCATCTCTAATTTCTTCCCCCTCATAAAAGCCATGAAAACTGCAACAATAATAAAATTAACATCACGAACCCCCTTTCCTTGCCTGCTATCGTTTTATGGCTGAAAATGCTAGAATAATGAGTAACCCCAACATTAGCTTGAAATTAAAACCAATAACGGCAGTCCCGGGGGATCTACTTCTTGCTCTTCAATCCAAAGCCACCTCTAAATCTTCTCAAGCAGTAACCATCTATTATCCCCCTTTGACCTTTCACCCCTTCATGTGACCTTTCACCCCACACTGCATGTGAGAGTCCCCCTAATTCACCTGCCTCCCAAGTATCAGGCAATTAAACCCAAAGTTATTTGTAAATTCGAAACATGCAAGTATTCTAAACATTTGACACCGTGTGACCTCTGAACCCTTTAGAGTGACCTCCGACCTCAGCGACACATCAATATCTCCCTGGTGTAAGTCGCTATCAAGTTTACTTGAAAGTCGACCTAATCATGTCATACCTAGATCTACCGTATGATTCCTGGTTTACTGGCAACCAACTCAATTTTGCAAAAACAGAATCCTTACCCCATGCAGCCCCCTCCCCATCCAACCTTCCCCTACTTTTCCCCCTCTCATTCTCTCCAATACCACAATCTCTGATAACAACCATATTTTTGGCTCCTTTCTCCGCGAAACAAATTCAACACTCCATTTTTCAACAGGAGCACATCACATTCCTTCTTCCATGATCCCTCTCTTCAAACGATGCCTTACTACGGCTGAGGTCTACAATAGCGGTGTAATCTAATACCACTCCATGACGGCTTCATGGCATAGACTGTAAGCCACACACGTCGATCCACAGTGCAGGAATGGGGTAAAGACCCAATTCCATCCACCAGTATTGTTTCTCTCGCATTTCTACCTCTGTAGAGTTCAAGGGGGCCATGTGTTACCAGAGATATTTCTAAATTCTACCGATCCACTAAAGCTTTCACGTGAGAAATAAGAAGAAAGTCCGACTCTCTCTCAGAAATGATTTCACAATAAAATTACAATACGACCCAAGATTTAAAGATGCAGATCAAACATGGACGTTAAATGGATTTGGAGTAGAAATGATTACAAACTCAGTAGCATCATCGTGACCAGCCCTTAATCTGTTGTCCAATTCAAATTAAGACTTTGATTTAAGTCGGTGTTTAAATTATGAGAAGCCCAAAAATGCTAAAGTTGTATTAATAATAATTATAATAATAATATAGGGTATTTATATTGCACACATATCCACCTTGTTAGGTGCTCAAGGCGCTCCTACATGTATATGGTGAATAAACTATTTTAGTTATCATTCCCAAATAGTTTTTAATGTTGAGTACCAACTGAGCTGACAAAATTCAATTTGTTTGAGATTTTTGACACAGATAGCCAGCCATAGATTAACTACAACTTTAGACCATATTGTCCAGCTTCCACAACAAAATCTTATCAAGACGAAACTAGGTACTCCATTTGTGATAATTTAAATCTACATTTTTCATCCTTCATCCATTTTCTACATCTCACACAAAAAACATACACAACATTCCGGCCAAAAAAGAGCCAACAAATCAATCACCCAAACATATATTCACTAATACTTGAAATCAATTTTAGGCAAGATAGAAATCAATTTCAGATATTTAATTGTTCCAGAGCATAGAGTATATGATCTACAGCTTCTTGAAATTGATTTCTGCAGTTAGTGAAAAGGGGGCTGCGATTTCAGGAGACTGTTTTCAGACAATATTGATTTGACATCCAAGTGACAATCTATACATGAGTGAATCACTAAAATAAATAATTCTGGGGGGTGTTTCACAAAGATTGAAGTATGAGTTAGGTCGCACTTAAATGTCGACGCGTACATGATATGCAACGCGCAATCCTATTGATCAATACGCAGTAGTGCGCGTCCTCTTGGCATGATCTGACCAATGCTGCCATGCCTTTTATACTACGCGAAACTAGACATTTAAGTGCGACTCTAAGTCATACTTAAATCTTTGTGAAACACCCCCCAGGTCTTTTATGAAGCATTGCAAGAAACTTGCTAATCAGTCGCAAGTCAAATTTGGGTCTCTGAATCACTCTCAAGTCTGGTAATTAATCGCAAATTTGCACTTGACAGCTTTTTGCAACAAGAAGAAGAAAAAAAATTGATGCATGTAGTTACAACTGGTATATCCATTTAAAGTAGCATCACAAAGATGCCATTGATTGCAAATATGTTCTTGCAACAACCCCCGTAGAAGAGCAGAGAATGAATTTTTCAACTTACCCGAAGTGGAATTTCTGAGGGTATTGAGGTAGATGTGTGGGCCAGGAGAAACATATCGTCCACTCCGACTCCTAGAGCTAAAAATGGTAAAACCTGTCAAGAAAATATGAAAGAACATTGAAGGTTTAAAGAAAATAATTGCAGCAAACGAATGTTTCACGAGAACGCTTTGATTAAAGTCAAGGTTAATTACCACAATATTATCATAGATCTAGATCTGGTACATTGAAATCAACTCATCTTTGTGAAATCATGAAATCTTAGCTGAAAACCAATAATTCTTATAACTAACATAAAAAGGTAAATGTGGGACACATTGCTTGGAAAGATACCCAACATATTATGGAATTCAGTGCTTATTTTGCTCATTTCTCAGTAATTACTCATTTTTTTCCAGAGCCCACTGGCACATACTTTATATTCATACATATAACACTTGGGTGGTCATTATATTGGATTCTGTTCAAACTCATTTTCAGGTCATAACCACAACTGGTATTAATCCACAGATTTCAACAGAAGTTCAAGAAGAAGGGTCATCACAAATTTAAAGAGAAATTCTAGTAGTTGCAGTAAACAGTCAATGAAGAATGACATCTGCTTGGAGTCACGCTTACTATACATAGAAATGCATAAAAATGTTCAAATAAAAAACAATTTAATTGCTATTATTTATAATGATATCAGGTGAGAGAATTCAAAGAGCTATACCAGGAGGAGCTATTATACAAATACTGAATGTTTATGAGTGAAATGGACAGAATACTTCATGAAGTGAAAGATGAAAGTATCATTATTTCATCTTTTACCAAATGAAGTATTCTGTCCATTGCAAGAATGAAAAAAACATTTGGTTTATATGGCACTTAAATATTAATTTTTTTTTTCATATGAAATTTATGAATTTCAATTCAAAACATGCTCATGCAGTGCGAGTTTGGTTTGTTCATTGTTACATCATTACAACATGCGCACTGCTGGTGCCTGCACAGTCTCGGTGCGCGCGTGCAATGGACAAAATCGCATGGATCCAAAATTGTACAATGAATGGATCCAAAATTGCACAGTTGACATCATTGCAAAATGGGCTGAATGAAAGATATCAAACAACCAATCAAATCACAGGGATCTACCTAGGTGTCATATAATGTTATCTATTTCACAATTAACATGAAAAGCATATAGAAGTTGAAAATTGATTTTTTTTCTTCCCCATGACTAGACTTCCATCCAATTGTGATAAACATTTCATCCAATAACAAACACTCCATGGAATCCAATGAACTACCAGTACTGATTTTTTTTTTAAAGGTCAAGTCCACCTCAGAAAAATGTTGATTTGAATCAATAGAGAAAAATAAGACAAGCACAATGCTGAGAATTTCATCAAAATCGGATGTAAAATAAGAAAGTTATGACATTTCAAAGTTTCGCTTATTTTTAACAAACTAGTTATATGAACGAGCCAGATACATCCAAATGAGAGTCGAGGATGTCGCTCACTCACTATTTCTTTTGTTTTTTATTGTTTGAATTATACAATATTTCAATTTTTACGAATTTGATGATTAGGACCTCCTTGCCTGAAGCACAAAATGTTAAAATAATGGAACTCCACGTGTTCCGGGAGGAATGAAACTTCATTTCACATGACAATGACGAGAAAATAAAAATATTTCATATAATAAAATACAAAAGAAATAGTGAGTAATGTCCTCAGTTCCCTCATTTGCATACCTACCGAGATAACTGTTTTGTGAAATGAAGCGAAACTTTAAAATGTCATAACTTTCTTATTTTACATCCGATTTTGATGAAATTTTCAGTGTTATGCTTGTTGAAATTTTCTCTTTTTATTCAAATCAAGTTTTTGTTGGGGTGGACTTGTCCTTTAATCTGACATGTATTCCTGGGTACAAGCAGGAACATTCATAACTCAAGAGACCACATGGGTGTCGCTCCTTTATTGACACCCAGAAAATGTTGACCTTTCCCCCCACTGAACACACACTGCCAAAGACCAGCACACAATGTGGTACGTCAACCCTTGACCTCTCTCATTAGGGTCGTTGAGTGATGCAAGGCTCCCTCTACCAAACGACCTTGCACTTTACTGGCTGAATACCTCCTCTCCATCTCTCTCCCTCTCTCTCTCTCCTCTGCGTTGTCCTTTAATTCTTCCAACTGAAAAAATCCTCCATCCAGCCAAGACATCAATCTCTTTTTCTTCAGTAAATGTCTAGGATCACATTACCACTTTATTAAATAAAACATATCATTTTCACTTTGGAAAACTGTTCCTTGTGTACTGTGAACTATATACTCCTTAGCCTACATGTAACCCCCCCACCCCCGTTTTGAAAAATTAGTGCTTTTCTTTAAACAAACAGAACATGATTTAATATCAATCAGTGCACACAGTCACATTTCTTCTACGACGGCTGTATGGCAATTTGAAAAAAGCTGTTTCATTCATTTTTATTCAAACCACCTACATATGTATCTGATAAAAAAATATATTAAAACGGCGGTTTCGACTCGGTGTCGTACACCCGCCATAGGGGAAACGTGACTGCGCCATAACCAAAGGTCTCATATGCGATGGCCCGAATTCACAAAGGTGATTTTGAAAACCCACGGTCGAGTCCATGGTTTATGCAGATTTTCTGTATAAATTACGCTTATTTTACCGCGTATTATTAAAAAATGTCCAATGCTAATGAGTGCTTTTGTCTCAGTGCGCTTAATTGACGGCTGTTGCCGTGGTCATCCATACTATTTTATTCACGAGTCCACTGTTTTGAATGAGTATACTCTTCAAACAGTGGACTTTTTCTCTTCTCTCTCTCCTTCTCTTATCCTTTTCTTATTTCTCTTTTCTTTCTCTTCTTTTTATCCTTCCTGTCTTTAATATACTTTTTCTCTTTAGCCTTATTTTACCGCATATTAGTAAAAAAATGTCCAATGCTAATGAGTGCTTTTGTCTCAGTGCGCCATCTTCTTTCTCTTCTCTTTAACTACTTGTTATCTCATCTTTTTCTTCTTTCTCCCTCCCCTCCCCCCTTACATTTCTTAGCCCTCTCTCTCTCTGCCTCCAATCTTCCCACAGAGCAGTCCAAACATTCAGCCATTAGCAGAGGATCCTTGCCTCCATGTAATGTTATTTCACATGTCACTTCCATCACAGGTCTATTTACAATAGAACATGTCACCATGGGCCCTGACATGTGGGTGGGCTTCAGATATCACACAATCCAAGAAGCACTCCCCCCCCCCCCCCCCGGGCTGGCATGTAGGGGGGATTCTGGTATCACACAAGTTAAGAAGCATCCCCCCATGGGCCCTGATATGTAGGCCCAGTATGTAGGCGGGCTTCTGATATCATACTAGCGAAGAAGCCCCCCCCCCCCCTTTCACATCGGCCCTGACATGTAGGTGGGCTTCTGATATCACACAAGCCAAGAAGCGCCCCCCCCCATGGGCCCTGGCATGTACGTAGGCTTCATATATCATACAAGCCATGAAAAGCCCCTTGCATGACCCCCCCCAACATTCTTCAATGCTCATCAATATGAAGAGTAACATGCAATATTACATCATTTTAATAGCTTGTTAAACATGTGAAGAGTATCTCATTACAGCACAATCCAAGACCCCCCAAGAAAAAAACAAGAGTAGAGAAGACAGGGAGAGAAAAAGACAGAGAGAGAGATAGAAAATATCTCTATTAAAAAAATAAAATTTGGATTCTGGACAGCTGGTATTTACACATATCTGTTCCCTCTTCTCCACAACAAATTTTAGACACACACAAATATTTTTACCAGATGTCATCAAATACAGTTACATCAATCAAGTCAAAATACACACAAACACACACCCACACACATAATGTTCTTGAAGTGGGTAACAACACCAATTTTAAAATTAAAAAAAATCATTCATAACAATGGACACATCACTATCAAACATAAAAACTCATTAAAACCAGTTTTTAAACATAATAGAATCGTTAAATGAAGCAACTCATATGCACTCAAACTTTTTAGAGTTTATCAAGTTCACTCCTCAATGATTAATGCTATTAATCATACAAAATTACAAAAGAAACGGTCATATCATTTGACACGATGTAACACATATGCATTTTACAAACCTTTGTTGCTGTTGTTTTGGATCAATGGCATTTATCGTTCAGAAAAAAACATAATAATATATTAATCATATTCTTATCTCAGCTTCAAAAAAAAAAATTTAGGAACTTTGCTAACCTGAGTTGTAGATGCATTGAATACAATGCCAATAAGGGCGCAGAACCCTAGTCCTGCCGCGACTGAGCCTGCCACCAGCAGGACCCCGAAAAGACCAAGTCCTCCTTGGGACCGAACACCATCATAAAGCTTCATCATCGTAAGGGTAGCGTACATGGTCTAGGAAATGAATAAAGGATGGAAAATTTAGTAAATTGTTTCAATTGATGTTATCTGAGGATGTTTCACAGGAGAATCTTTATTCTAAAGATTAAATTTGATTTTCATACAGCAGCCAACATTCTGGAGTCAGGTTTAATTGAGGCCATACCTGGTCCAAGACTGTGCTTGAATTATGGGAGATCGAACTTCATGACATATTGTTCACATTTAAAATCTATATTTCTTGTGTTACTCCATATGCCTGAATGGCAAAGAAAACTACTCTAGTTATTATTCCCAGGTAGTCATGAACAGTTCGAGCACAAAATGTGCTGATAAATTGAATCCCTACTGTTGACAATTGTCACATTTGGGTGTCCATAGTTTAACCACAATTCAGAGTTTGAATTACACTGTTAATCTAGCTTAGTTCAGAATATTGGCCACTTTATCATGGTTATACATACTGCTCAAACGGAAATAAAAATCATATGCTTTCTATGCAAGTGACCGTATTTCAAAGGTTTTATGTTAAGAGCCCTGGGTTTAATGTCATTTCCTATAATCAAACTCATATGTAGATTGCACAAAGTAAATACATGTACAAGTAAAGGTAAATCCTTATACACCGTATTACTTTTACCAGTGCCTTCATTCTTCAACTGACTTTTTTAGTCATTAATAACATCAAAGTAAAATGACCAATTACTGAGAAATGACACTCACCATAATGGCGTAACCCATAGCAACCCGCACAACACTAGTCCTTGAGAAGTCTTGGAGGAGATCCTCTAACGAGGCGGACGAGAGAGCATTGACGTTCTGAGTTGTGTTGGTTATTGTGCTATTCCTCACAATCTATTCAAGTAAAACAGAAAAAGAAAAGATATACAGAACCTGACTGGAATGGGTTATTACTAATTGATTAGGTCTCTTTCTTTCAATTGATTCATCATCATAATTAGACCTCATATGAATCAAAGCATTCACATGAGATCTACCTTTAAATCCTTATCTGGTCATTATGGTAAACTTGAATTTGATTAGGCGCAGTAATATCTCTCCATCTGTCTGATGCACTCAGGATTGGGCTCAATGCTACAGCCATACTGCCAAAATTGACTCCAAGCAGATTGATAATGTCATTTCAATCTTGTGTCAGATTTGCCAGTGAAAGTACTGTATACCACAACACAGGTTAAAATGTTCCACACAAAATGCATTTAAAGATTGCATATCTTTTTTAAGAGTTAGCAACTATTTAAGTACTTCCTCAAGCAATCCTCTCAGCCTTGTAACTTTGAGTTTTCCAATATTTCCTTTTTTTCAATATATTTCTTGAAAACAATTCTATGGGAATGACTTGTGGATTTAATAAATCAACCAATAAATATTAACTGAATACTCACATCAGTAAATTTTCTCTGCCACTCGTTAAGGATAGCCTTCGCTTTTTCGTCCGTCCATGTGACCTCACTGACCTTAATGTTATTTTTCCATGCTTCGTACATGTCTTTTTCCCCTCTCAGCTGAATAATGGTTTGTAACGCCTCAGCACTGTGAAAACAAAAAGAACATTTGTTAAAGGGCTTTAGCAATTTTAACATATTCTAATGAACAGTAAATGTGAATTATATTAAGTTTTTGGCTTTCAACCCAAATTTCTAATGATGAGATTTTGTTTAGATATTATTAGTTCCTTTCAACCAGGCAGATACCTTAGATCTTTTCTTTTTTTTGGGGGGAGGCGATGATTTCTCCAAAACATAATGCCTATTTGTCTGTTGGATTTAGAAAAAATAAAGAACATGAATATCATCAGTGGCGGACCGTGACTCGGAGGAGACAAAGCATTGGTTGGGGCACAGCATTGTTCACAGACAATGCAGTGCCCCCCCCCTAATGCTTTGTCTCGTCCGGGTCACGGTCAGCTGAGTATCATGGAAGGACCTTGAGGTCGGTCATCAGTCTTGTGCAGGATTTGCAAACCATAAAAAAAAGGATTACAGTACATATTTACAGATCAACTCCAAGTGGAGTGGTTCCCAATTCAAACTTTTTTTGCTATACAATAGATTTTCACAGGAAACGGTGGGTTGAATGGGGAAGGGGACAGAAGGGGGAGGGGGTAGGGGTTAGCTTATCCTTGAACTGCTGCCATGCATTCAAAAACAATACATACATAATTCATTATTTCACTTCGGGCAGTATGCATCATCAATTTCCTCCTTACTAGTCCCTTCATTTTGACAGGGTAGACGGCAAGTTGTTCTCGTTTAAAATCAAATCCTCAGCCAGCCTTCATCAATCAGGAAAATAATGCTACTCGCCAGCCCCTAACCATCAACAATTAATGCTTCTAATTATAAAAAGGAAGCTACTCGAGACTCAATGTATGATCACGCCAATAAAATGTTTGAAAGGGATTAGGGTGGATTGTCTATTATGTAACGATTCTTCGTTCCGCTTTTGACTCATTTCCAAGGAAATAAGAAGCTGGCTTTCACCAAATAGACATACTTGTCATTGCAAGTTTGCTTTATCATTCCATTACATGAAATAACATTTTGATTTCCTAGATCATATAGTAATAAAGAAAATTTTAGAAAGTACAATACATTTGTTTACCTTGTAGATCTAATCACATAATGTGATTCTACAATACTATTAAATCAGGTCTATTAATATACAGGTTTTGCATCATAGGATTTAAAAAAACCCTGAATATTTCATATTTTATAGTGAGTGTGTGACATAATGCAGTCCCTATAACTATCTGTAAAACTTGTAAATGTCATATCTTTCTTAATGTTTAACACCCAAGTTTGATTAAATTGTCAGCAGTACGCTTATTTGATTGTTCTCAAGCTCAACATATCTAATAAACTTGGGTCAACTTGGCCTTTGATAAATTCCAAACTTGACTAAGAATATGATGGGTCCAACTCACCTCTGTACCGAGCCATTCTGATTCTTGGAGACTCCCCCAATCAAGAGTTCTTCCGGCCACTGCATGTAGCGGCTGGCAAAACCCGCACAGCCACCTGTTAAATGAGCTGCAATATTCGGGATCTGCAACAACACAAATGAAATTATTTTGGATTCAAGTATTCCTATTCTGCCAGTTCTTATCTAAACTTTGTACAAATTCATGCAATTTATATCTTTATTCATTTGAACTACATCAATAAATTTAAACAATGTTCATCTCAAATTAATTGCATGCCAGATGAATTACAGTGGTCTCTTAAGTCAAAACTTCCATGAAATAATTTTTTTTCTTAAAAGGTCTTTATTTAAAGGAAGATGTTATCATCATGTATCTAGAAGTGACTGAATATAAATATTACACAATTTTAGAGAGAGAGACCAAAAGAAGACCTTTCTGGACAGTTTTCAGAAATGGACGAAAATAAGAAAAATCTTGCTTACCTCTCCCGATAATTTGTTGGGTGCCATGTCAGGACATTCCTGATCTAAAGGATTTAGACAAGGTTTTACTTGATAGGCATGCCCAATACCCGTCTGAAAAACAAAGGGAAAAGAGAACGATTTAGAAAATGTAATCTGAAAAGTTCCAAGAAAAAACAAAACAAGCAATTCATAGATGGTTAATTAGCAGAGAAGACCGACTTGCAAAGAATGGAACACTTCAAAACAAATCGGTACCGAAGATGGTACAACTGATGAACTCATGCCTACAGCATTGTGGACATTAACTCAACTAACTACATATCACTGCTTGAGAAATATTTTTTTTTTAGTTAGTGATTAGACTGGTACGTATTATCAACTGAATTCTTCATAAATACTTTAAAAATGTGTGAGTATGTAAAAAAAATTGTACCTTTAAAAATATGCATAACTTATTTTCACCCTTTAATATTCTATTCTACTTAATACTCACTCCAATTAGAATACTCACTCTAATAATAATATCTCTGAAGGCTTCCGGTGAGAAGTACTCCTCGTAACCCTCAAAAATTTCAAGAAGCCCAAGAGGGTCCAAGGTGGTCCATCTTAGGGTTTTGTTATAATTTCTGAAATGATAAAAATCATTATAGAAAATTGGTAATTAGACTTAAGAATTAGTTTGCTAATCTTATTTGAATTCTATCTTCTTTGACATGGGGGGTGATCATCTACATATAGTTAAAGAGTTTTGTATTTGTCAATAAAAAGTTAAGACATTTCTCTTGAACCATAACATGGTAGGATTTTGATAGATTATAGTAGCCTATACTAACATCGGTTTGCAAGTGATAACAAATTCCATCCAACATGCCTGTTATAAACTTCTCAGCGACAGAAGCTAACTTCTTATGACAAATCACAGGCAAAGAGGAAAGTCACTTTGAATTTTTTTTTCTTAATACATTCAAACATCTTTGTGAAACGAGGTACAAGACCAAGTTTCACATAACTTATCATTGATTAAAGAAACTGGCAGTCTATCACAGATTTGCTCTTGACCAATTAGAAGACACCTTTCAGTCACAGTTTGCAATGTGTCATCGACAACATTGATAACATTTCTTTATGAGACAGGAACTATAGGCAATGAAGATTCATCCTTGTTAAAGCTTCAAAGCAGACAAGTCTGTCATAGCCTTCTCGATATCATCCAGTACATATGTAACCACTTTGATCACATGGGGCATGTTGCCAATTTGCTGAGAGAAATGCAAGACAGTGTTTTGACAATGGACATGTGTCCTAGAGGAAGGTTCATGAAGCTAATTTCAAAGTAAGGCACAGCGTAATGAACAATTGTAATACCTAAATGACTGTAGTTCCAATTTATTACCTCAATGGAAATGTGACAAAAATCTGTCAACAATTTAAAAGGCCGGTGGAGAATAAAGTTTCAAATGTAGTCACTCAATGTGATGTTCGAGCCATTTGAAAGTAGTTGTTTGTAAATTCACAAACATCTTGCTGAAAAGCCCTAGTATTTGTTTCAGACAATGGAAATTTGATAATTTAATTTGCAAAATATGATTCAACAAAGAAAACAGCAACTGACAAATATTGAAAATTAAAAGCAAAAATTGTAAAGTCAAAACAAACAGTGTCTCTGGAGCCTTTCTCCCAAGGCATCCATCTTGTTAATCTAAAAAAAAAAGTCCAATCAGTGGAACCTCTTGGTTGACCAGTTTTGACCTGGAATGCCCTTAACACCTCAAGCGAATGGCAGGGTTGAGTTCACTGACTCGCACCCCATTTGCATATTCCTACCACCCACAGTAGGAGGTTAAAGGGAATATCCTATGAAACTAAGGCGCTGCACTTATGCGACCTCAAGCCAGAATCATGACTTGAATAATGACTTGAATCATGATTTGAATCATGATTCAAAACACAAACATGAATCACAATACCACAGAATCAGCGTTTAGAAGACCCTCATTCCAATGCTGTTTCTCCTCCAATTCGGGGCCAATCCAGTTTTCACATTTTTCAGAATCTCAAGGAATAGCATTTCATTACCTTATTTTCACAATGAATGTATGCTAATATTTTTGACAATAGCTACTTTCATAATCCACATTTCATAGCTTCAGCCAACTAGTAAGGAGATCTTTATAATAATTTCTTTCACCAGTTTCACTCATTCATTGCAGCAAAATTCTGTATAAAAAACAGTTACATTAACAAAAACTGTAATCATCAATAGATGAATTTTAATAGATCTGAGATTAAATGTTACTCAAACAAGATAGATATAACTCAGATTCATAAGATGAATTTATGACTAAAATATGAAAAAAAAACAAATTATATATGAGATGAAATGAATCAAAATTAGGAGCTAAAATAAAATCCCCATCAAACAAGGTGAAACATTTATGAAATTCTGCCAAAATTGAAAAGTTGTTTACAATTTAGGAATCACGTTGTCAGTATAAACTACAATGCAAGTATAAACTTCGATGTGAAATGAACTGTACATGATCTAAACTGCGAGAACACCATGAAACAATGCGCATCCGTGTGGAATTTCTCTGTTTATTATCTGAAAAATGGGTCGAATTCCAGGAACATGTGAAAATGTGACAGGGTGAATGACCATCAATTGGATCCACATGAATTCTCCCCTTTTTTGCCTACTTTACAAGAACCTAAGCTATAAAGAACTCAACAGGTGCACAAAGTCCTTTCATTCTGTGAAAAATCGATGAAGTAAATTGACTTTGGCAACTCCCAAACTCTGCATAGAAAAGAAATTCAAAATAGGGCAATCTGTTTTTTTAATTCTACATCTGAATAGCGAATAATTGCGTGCCAACGATTTTATCTTTCAAGATAGTCAAGCTTAATGGGGTTTTTTTTACCTTGTTTTGATAACATTACATAGGCCTTATGTATTCTGGTATAAGCGCCTTTACCAACATAGTACAATCTACAAAGTCCAAGAAAATTAAAATTTAGCTAATCAAGGGGGACTTTGAGGGGCTTTACCTCACCCCTTACATCTTATAGGTTCTGTATATATGTATGACCCTTATAAAGTACTTTCTTATTTTGCTAAGCCTCTCCACAAACTATACATCGCATTGCCAATTTAATGACTGCAAGTAACATCACAAAATTTCTATTAAAAACGCTTTTTAGTCATTTTGAATCTCAACCACACCCAACAAAAAATTGAAAAAGAAAACAAAAATAGGAAAGAGGGAAAAACCCAAATATCCAACAAGCTATTGCTTCTTTTAGCAAATATGTAGTATGCTCTCTCTATTAAGGGCATAAGGGACTTGGAAAGGACTCTCTTCTTGCACAAGCTGCATTTCTTTGGCCATGTTTATTGGATAAACTGGCAGCTCTCAGGGGGGTCCTGAATAACCTCTGACCTTTAACCTTTTGTTACCCACAAAATCAAAATATTGCCCCAACTATACCAGGAACATTTCCAATGCAATGATAAACCCATCACACTAAAATTTTATGTGGATAAGGACACTAGTGGATCAAGGGGGGGGGGCACAGCAGGCACACCCCCCCCCCCTTGAGAAGCAGAATTCAAATTTGTAATGTAAAAATAAATGCCATTAAAACAGAGGTGTGCCCGCTGTTTTGAAATTTAATTTCTTTTCATGTCAAAATTTTCCTCCAAAAAATTTGCCCCCCCCCCATTGTAAATCTGCATATTACATGACTTTAAAAAGTTATTTATTTGATCATACATTCATTCATTTATTTGTAATAATATAGGAGGTACTTACGGTATTTGAATAGGCCTTTCAGGCCCAAGTAACTTGGCTCCTTCCCAGAAGCAATCCAATGGCGTGATTATTGTACAAGGAATAATGTTCTCTATAATCTGTAGAAAACAAAATAAAAAGAACATTTGAAATACATAAAATATAAGGCGGAACATTAAAGGATCTTAAAATGTTGTTGTTGTATGTAGACTAAAGAATATTGTAAAATAAGGTTCAATTTCCAAAATCGCTGACATAAGGAGTGAAGGATGTGATCAAACAATAAATACATGAATCAATGCTAAGTTTTGTGATATGAAGCCCTGCTATCGATATTTCAATGCAACAGAATCCAGAGATATCAATTCAACGATATAATGCACTTTTGTCTTCATCTAAACCCTAATTGCCTGGGATAAAAACATTCATATTCACTGCAAATGAAGAGAAACCAGAGCAAATTTAATGAATTCTTACGATAAATTTGAGAACAATTCTTCAAAATTCATGATAAAAAAGACTATATCAAAATGATGGAATATTGTAAATCAAATACTCACACTATCTATTAAATGGTCTTCAAAGCTAGGATACTCTGTTATGAAACATACATCTTTAAAACTCCATGTACTGCAAAAAATAAAAATGAAAGAAAAACATGCAATTTAATGAAAATGCACATTTTTTTTGAGATAGTGCTTCGGATGTGAAGAGGGTGTTGTATTGGTGATATACAGATAATGGTTTCAGAGCTACGCAATCAAATTAAGTAAATCCAATCCCAAACTTGAGAGCTTGAGAAAGTGATAGCTGGAGAAAGAGAAAGAAAATAGAGAGAGCAAAAGCAGGAGAGTAAAGGTGCTTTCACAATTGCTCTTGCGATCATTTGGTCATAACATATGTTGCACACAATCGCACCGGTTGTAAGCAGTTGCACCAACTATTGTAAGAGGGGTATCAGAGAGAGAGAGAGAAAATAAATGGCAAGTAATTAGAAGATCTTTATAGCAAGTACGAAAAAGACACAGTTCTCATTACGCTTTCTAAAACTAGTTTACTTGAAACCGGTTCAGGAAACCAGTTTGGAAGATCGCTTTGCTAGCAATCCCATTCGATCACACGAAAGTGGTTTTCAAAATCATTTCACGTAGATTGATCTTGTTGCTATGGAAATGCTCTCAGTGGGGCAACATTCGAAACCGAAGCGTAGGCATTCTACACCTATCGTGTGGAGTCAGTAGCGCAATCAAAATGTGCGAAGATCGCTTCCCGATTGATGGTTGTATCCTCACTTACGCTAAAACTGATTTAACGAGGCAAAGGGATCTTGAAATCTACTTCGCGAGGTGGTTTTATGAACCAGTTTGGAAGATCGTTTCGAATGTACTCATTAAACGTTAAACCAGTTTCAACTAAACAACTTTCCAGTAAACTAGATTTAGGAAGGTAGTGAGAACAGTGTCAAAGAGAGAGAGAGAGCGCTTTGCAAGAGAAAGGAAAGGAGATAACTGATGGCATCAGTGATGGAACAGGAGTAGCATTCTGGGTGTTCTCTGTTTTGAAATGTGATACTGGACGTCACTGCCTCCTCCAATATGACACCCATCTGGAACATCACATTAGCATTATCATCTATCATGATCTAGGCTTGCCCCCAAACAATTCCAAGCAGTTCTTCCCTTGGAAGGTGTTGATTGGATTGACCACAACTCCCGCAGTCTGACATCATGCAAGAGTCTGAGGGGCACTAAGCGTGAGTGACAAATTTCTTAAATGCATGATTTATTTTTGTTGCGTGATTTTATTATGTTAATATTATCTTCTACTGCATTCAATGTAACTTTTTGCAAAGGCTATGATACAAATGTGACTAGTGTCTCTTAAAGACAAGTATTTTTGTTACTATTATACTTCATTTCACTTTTATGAGTGCATATCAAATTCAAAATAAAGATAGTTAACAGTTGAATCATATTATTTGCTACTACTATGGAAGTCAACATTTATTTGGGAAAGCGTCTCGGAGATGTGTTACAATATATGTATAATTACATTTTTCCCACCTACTAACAACTTTTCATCCAAAATAAAGATGATTTCCAGCGTTTCTTAGAACAAATACATAAACTCATAAACATATTTCATCTAAATTTGAGATTTTCTAAATCAGCTTCTCACAAAGTTAAACAATCCCTTTAACTAAAAAACATTCAACATCATAAAACTCTGTGTACTTGTCATGATCAATTACGAAAAAACAGTTATTTCACTTTTTTCCATTCAAGAAATTTACCATCAGATAATGTACTCAAAGTCTCAAAGTTTTAAAAAACTTATTCTACATTGTTAATTTCATCATGTACAACCAACTCATCTTCTAATTTAAAGGGTTTCGAACTACATGGATAACATCAACTTTTGTATCATGAATGAGAGAGCACCTACTTAACATGTAGGCCTATACATTGCATGAATATGGAGCACAATTGCACAAACCAACATTAAAATGACCTCTGTAAATACAGGATATCATAACCACTCCGCAAAAGTATTTGACTAGTCTTGGTTCTATTAGTGGGGTACAATCCTCGAGAATTTCATCCACCGTAATTGAGTTAGTGCTTGCCTGTTGGTTGGGCCACCACAAGGATCAAAGTGCCCGTCTAACCCAGCCAGCTATTTACCATGGGGCGACTCTATTACCCCTGTCTTGCTCCGGTATGGTGAGGATGTGGGTTGGAAGTGGATGGGTGTGGTGAAGAAGGGGGCGATGGGGGGGGGGGGCTTGGGGGTCAATCATCAAAACATAGCCCATTACAGATTTATTTCTTATAAGAATTCATTCAAGTGTCAATTAGACATTGTATGTAAAAATATCTAATGATTCTTCACACATAATTGTAAAACTTTGGAATTTCAGAACACAGACAAGGCTTTGATGTTGCAAGTATCACTAAAACACACAGGAACATCTACGCTATAAAATTTTCAGGAATGGATGGAAAGATAGATCAATGAATAGATGGAGGAATGGATGGATGAATGAAGGAATCAAAGAAATGGATGAAAGAATGAAAACAAGTGAATATCATAAATCAAGATAATAACATGAATGTATTTTTAATAAGCTAGGCCTTCAGAGTATATCTATTTAAACCTTAACTTTCTTTCTAAGGACTGACAAATAACAAAATGTGCTACTTACACTCCATACATGTCGACTTCAACTTGCGTCGCAAGAACGGCCGACCTAACATGTTGCAGTAAGGCCGATTGTGTGAGGATGTTTTCCCCGTCTTTCTTTGGCGTTTGCACGATTATTTGGCTTGTTGCACCCCAGCCCGTTCCCAATGTTGCTTCTGTGTACTCCAATTCCTGCTCTAACCTCCCTCCAACTACACAAACAAAAAAAGAAAAAAAAATTGCATAAAAACAATGTGATCAAAGTTACAATACAATATATTTTCTACCATAACATTTATACCCTATAATTATTTGGAATTGAGCGGTTTTTAAAACAAAGGAAACGGTGCGAATCCATTAATATGAATGTAATTCATACAACACTTTATGAAAACTATGTCAACCTCCCCCCCCCATATTAATGAACATACCCAGAAAATAGGAATTAAAATTTTGCTGGTGATTGACAAAAATTGAAATAAACACTACCCCTCCCAAAAAAACCAATAGCAATAAACAAAATCTATATTTAACAAAAATTAATGAATAAACAAAATATAAATGATAAGACAGGCTTATATATACAAATTTGAATAGATAAATAAATAAAATGAATCGAGAAAAACAGAAACCTCGGAAGTCAGTTTCAAAGAAACCGACTCCACTAACGTCCATCAAATATAAATGGACATTTTAATAATGATAATAACACAACCATTCTGCATAAATAATAATCCTGAGCGATAAAAGTCATTACACCTAAACAACGACTAGTATAACAACTGGTATTTCAAGCACTGCAAGCCATCAAGTTCATCAAAACTGAGAGTGAGGATAGGGGAGTTGACATCCAAGGTCCCGGACCTCCCTGGGTGAAGCCCACAAATCAACCCTCCAATGAATGAACCAAGTGACCCACAGGGGCCAAGGTCCTGGACTATCTAATGTAATCCCTAGTCCAGGAATGGGTCAAGGGCACCCACGCTCCTTGTGGAGTCTGCAGTTGGACTACATCAAAATGGAATAGAATCATACACCAAGCAATAATGCACTATTCCAAGAGACGGTCAACCCATGTTGGAGCAAGGTTTCAAACAACATGTTCACAAGTGTACAATTGAGGTCTGGTGGTGAAAGTTGAAGCACAAAGCCCCCCCCCCTAGTCTGAGGCTAATTGATTGGTCATAGCTTCATTTCAATGACTGATGGCATTCATTATTCAACGTGTGGAAAAGGGTATAGTGGCCCATAATGCAAATATAACAGGTTTTGGCATCTGAATTAAAACCAATAAAATAATAGGGCCTAAATGATATCCCTGATAATAGAAAGTGGTTAACACTGATAAAAAATCATGATACCACAGAAACATCACAAAAGACTGAACAGCGAATCAAAATCAAGGATCAAATGGCAGTCAACATTGGATGGCAATTGAAAAGTTGCCACAATAGCAACATTTTATGAAATGCGGCCCCAGAAATGGTTTCTGACCATATACATGTACATCATGAAACAGGCGACAAGGTAAAGCATTCCAGGAACCTGTTTTGTTTCATAAAACTTGTTATGTTATAATGACGAGTTTGCGATAATAGTTAAAAGCTACTGAAATCATTCCATTTGATTGGCTGATAGTAAAAATTGTGACATAGAAATTAGTCTTTATTAAATGGGTCACAGGAATAGTTTCCTGGACCAAGTGGTTTGGTAATGGTTCAGGTGGTTGCTTCCTGAAGACCTGGATTGCTCCATGTGTACACATTACCATCAGGAGCAGATCGGTCCTAGAATTCAACTCTGAACGGGGTCCGAGTGTTTTGAGGTGTGAATTCTGAGGAAGAAAACTCATTTCACTTTCTCACTTCTGGTCAATACAAGCTGACCACCTACCTTGATCAGGAGTGACCAATGACTGTAATCAAGCCTTCCCACTGACCAGAGAGAGCCATTCAATGATAGGGGGCTGGAGGGGGACATAATAGGCCCTCTTACAATGGCCAAGCAGAAGAGCTCACTCGGCCTAGGGAGCAAATAATTACCGTGTCAATTAAAGAGGGAAACACAAATACGGATGAATGCAGGGGCCATTGTCGGAGGGGCTCAGAGAAGCCCCTTAGAATCGATCTTCGTTCAATATGGGAAATCCTCTCTGAGAAAAATCAATGGGGTGTATACCTCTAATGTTAACTCCATAGTTGCTTTGCTGTCAGTAGAACAAATCTTACATAATCTTATTCCAGCAAGGAATGGAGAACGGGGTGTAAATGTAGGATAAACAACGAGGATTGATGGCCAACTCCAAGATGGGAAGCGCTGGTAGTGATGCGTGGTTGTCATAAGGAAAGAAACATTTATCATTAGGCGGTGCTGCCCCAGCCCGAGTTTGCTCTATCTAGGGATTTTAGCCGGAACGGACCTCTTCGTGATTAATCTCGAGATTCAAGAAACCCCCGTCTCCACCATCGCAAGAAGAGCGATTCCTGCTCGTGCAAGGCATCGATGCATTATGGTCTGACGCTGTGAATAAATAATCCCGAGTGCGTCTGCACCTGTGAATTAGCGGGATAATTCGTAAATAGCGTGCTATTTTTGCAAAAAAATCCCAAGTTGACTTGGGATTGAAATCACGAGATTAATCCTACGAACTAGCGCGACAATCGCATCTCCATTACAAATAATCTTGTGATTGTTCAAATCAAGATAATTTGCCCGATCAACAATAGCGCGCTAATTTGAAAACTTGGGCTGGTGCAGACTGCCCTATTGTGTTTGGCAAGTTTGGATGATTGCTTCTGGTGCACAGACAAAACTTTAAAATCGGACTGTCCTTTTACACTCATACCCTTTTTACACAGGATTTTCTTAGCCCCAGACTATCGCTAATCCTGTACTCTCCTTAACCCCGTACTATTTTAAAAATAAAAATATCACTATTTGCTCACAGATTTTATAATGAATAATCTAGTAAAATAATCGACTGTCCTCTACATTGTTGACCCTCATTGTCACTTTTCAGGCTTTCAATTTTCTATAAAAAAAGACCATTTTTAATTGACCCTAATGACCTTTGACCTTAATTATGTGATATAAAACTTTAACAAAATGATCAGTGATGCTTGATTGTCCATGTGACCAAGTTTCATAGGACAGATCCATTACTTTCAAAAGTTATAACATTTCAAAAAAAGTTCACCTCACAACATGGTCAGATTTCATTGACCTAAAATTACCTTTGGTCTTCATCATGTGACCTGGAAATTGTGCAAAATTATCAGCGAAACTTGATTACCCTATGTATGTCAAAGTTTCATGAAATAGATCCATAAAAATTATTTTAGAAGTTCTGACATTTCAAAAAAATATCCCAACATGGTCTAAGTTCATTGACCCATCTTTGACCTTAATCATGTGACCTAAAACTCATGCTGACGATATGTGATGCTTAATTACTCTTTATGTCCAAGTTTTATGAACTAGATCCCAACAAAGTGAAGACATTTCAAAAAC
Organism: Lytechinus variegatus; assembly: GCF_018143015.1. Classification (NCBI taxonomy): domain Eukaryota; kingdom Metazoa; phylum Echinodermata; class Echinoidea; order Temnopleuroida; family Toxopneustidae; genus Lytechinus; species Lytechinus variegatus. The sequence goes on from NC_054750.1 coordinate 32,465,178, forward strand.
TTAACCTTGAACCTTTTGGTTCAGATTTCAGTGTTGAACCCCAACATGGTCAAAGTTCATTGACCCTAACATGACTTATGAATTCAGTCATGTAATCCTTTTTCCAAGTTTCATGAAATAATCCAAATATGATATTTAAAAAAATTCAACCTTGGTTAAGATTTCAATCTCTTTTTTTGTATTTATATGTTTAATTGGGTCAATACAGACCAAGTATAAACAAAAATAAGAAACCAAACATAATCAAATTATTTACATTAAAAAAATCATTAGAAAAAAAAAATATATATATATAATTAAATTTCAATCTTGATTATGTTGCTGCCGCCGTCAGAAAACAACGCTTACAGTCCCGCTCTGCCATGCAGGTGAGACAAATACACGTGTAGCAAGATTCACTGTGATATACTTGGCATAGAGACCTATTAACTATTATGCCTATAATTCTTATAAAGGACAGAGTGTATATCTGGTCTGAAAAGGGGGATGTGGTCCAGGTGCCACTTCATTATGTATATGTAACTGCAGGTAGCAGATCTACAAACTTTTATAAAGTAAAGGAGTACGGAATGACGGAAGTGGACTGATAGTTGGGCCGAGGTTCCAGAACCAGAGTAAAGTATGGATGTACCAACTGGCACCAATGGTTTGTACAAAGTTCAAACCATTTTAAAGGGGGAAAAAGTTACAGAAGTGGACTAAAAGTGGGATGTGGTCCGAGAGCCACTGTAATATCCATTGCCAGCAGACCTAACGAACCCGGGCCTACAATTACAAACGGTTGTAAAGGGGGGCAGAGTAACGGAGGTGGTCTGAAAGAGGGGCTATAGTGCACCCCTGAATGGCAGAGTGAATAGCAGACAAGGGGAATTCAGGACGAATGAATAGAGGCAGATTGTGACAGGGGTCTACGGAACAAAAGATGCAAGACACCTCATTCTCTGACATCACATTCCATAAGACTGCTTGGTCATCTTCTCCGCAAACACAAGAGGGAGGGGTTCTTCTTATTAAAAAAAGTTGTTGACGTTTTGAGGGAAGTGGGTGAAACACTATGGTCAAAAACAAGGCAAATTCGGTTGAGTCTCCAATTTGCCTAAAGCCAGCTCATTTCAACGGTTAAAATAGAAATGCACAGAAAAGCTGTACTAAAAAAGTTATGAACATGTATTAAAAAAACTTTTTGAAAGTGTACAATTTATATGAATGATATATAATACTGGCAAGACAGTAATTGGAGGTGGAAAAAAGTAATATTCTTGAAATATTAATAGTTACATTATTAAGCAAAGTGACAGAGAATTAAGAAAGTTTTCACTTTAATTTAAAATCTGACAGAAGAGCAAATTCTTTTTATTTTATTCTCTCAAACAGGAATGTGCATTGAAGATTGCCCTTTTGGCTAGGCTGTGTGATCAAAAGGTCGAGGCCACCATTTTCCACTATATACTCAGTTATGTAACGGCCAGTGTGCAAGTGTGTAGGCCGGGCTTCATACCAGTTTGTGAATGGGACTGTTTCGACAATAATTGTAATGATTCAAACCCCATAGGCATAGCAGAGCGAGGGCCAGGAGAGGGGGCTGGCTGGAATTTGTGGAAAGTGAATAGCTCGTGGCTCGCCTGTTAGACTTTGTAGGCAAATAATAAAATGGTTTATTTTTAACTGGTCTAATGCCAATTCGTCCAATTACCATCTTGTCAACTGTCATTTGGTCTACCATCGGTTAGCCCACTATCCACATGGTCTTATAGCCATTCTGTCCATTCACCTACATGTTATAATTAGATTTGGTTGCAAATATTTTTTCTTTACTTTGCAATACTAATTTTCATATCATTTACAACTATTACAAGACCATTACACCTCGAATGTACATGTAGTTTTATCACTCTGTGGCAACCCTAAAAAAAGTTCTTTTACAAACAACTCGAGCATTTTAAAAAATTTCTAAGAATACATGGTGGCAAGGGGGGGGGGCTACATTCCTAACATTCTATATTCCTTCTTTTTTTTCTTTTCTTTGGACCATGTCCCATGTTTATGTTTTCTTGTATTAAAGTAGCAGGTTGAGTGGAAGATAACTGGCTTACATTGCACCGGAATGGGATTATGTTCTTCAAAAAAACTGTTGTTTTTGTCTCAGATGCAACTGATGACCTCCAAACAAAATGTTCAGTTCAATAAGTCTAGCCTCTCATCCAGGAAACATGGAGTTGATTGCCAAACAAAGTGAAATGAATGCTGAACGAAAAACCCTCGCGCGGTCATTTTTTTTGTGATGATTGATGACATTTTATTAATAAAATAATGGCTATCCTGATGATCAATCTTCAAGAATTCATGACAATTTTTTGATCACTTCTTCTATCAACTCCTGGCTATAATCTTGGCTTCAAGTCCTACCTAAGAGGCTGCAGTCAAATGGCAGAAATTTAGAGCCAAGTAAAAACTCAAGTACAAATGTGGACTTGGAAATACATTTAACAGAATGTTATAAAAAAAAATCTTATTTACTTACTACTTCATTTTAAAAAAATAGGCTAGTACTACTGAACATTCACACGGCACCCAATAATTCAGGTGAAAATGAGATTCCCAAAAATGAAAGTTACACTAAATGATAAGTTATTCATGTTTTTCCAACAATACCACAAAAGTAACACAGCAACAACACTAATACCCTTGTGGAATTGTTGGATGGATGGATGGAAGGATAGATAATGAAAAACTGATGATTTATCTTTTTCACCCAATGAAAAACCTTTTGATTTGAAAGTTAAACTAGCCCAGTCACCTTTTATGAAATAGATTGGTAACTTTTGACCGAGTCAATGTATTATTTAAATTTTAAAAACTCCACCTTTTCTCCTGAAAATTCTAGATTTTGGGCCATATTTCTTCCTTTCCTTCAAGATCTATGAAGGCAGCTCGGCCCTATTCTACAATACATTATTTGGATGCCATCTTCTACCAATCTGCTGTATTGAGATAAACAAAACTAATTCATCACATTTCCCTTCAATCAGAAAACACCAGCATTGTTTGACAGGGCCACTCATGGATAAACAGTGTTCAAGAAGGGGGAGTGGGCCTGTTCACATTTGGCAAGATGTCATGGAAAGCGCAGGGGGTTAAACGCACTTAGAATTCATATTATTATCAAGTAACACAACTGTTCACTATAGAATCAATATCACAGACTATTTATCATATTTTCTACCCCTCCCCTTCTCCCCATAAAAAATGTATTCATCGTAATCGCCATCATCACCATCAACCTCACCATAACTTCAACAGGCTCGTACCATCATCACTATCATCAAATTTCTCCAGCTTCATCATAATCATCATTACCACATCATCATTATCATCATTACCACATCATCATTATCATCATCACAATAATCATAATGATCATCATCATTACCAAATCATCATCATCGTCATCACTATTATCATCATCAAGACCATCGTCATAATCATCACCATCACCATCATCATCATCATCATCACCTTCTTTATCACCAACACTACCACCATCACCATGATCATCATAATCGTCCTCATCATCACCACTACCACCACCACCGTCCACCACCATCATTAACATCATCATCAATTTCAACGTCATCATCACCTGTACTATCTTAAATTTTCATCATAAACATATTGTAATTTTCAGAGTTTTTTTAAAGGCCTACTGCCAACAATAGTAAAGGTGACTGCCTATGCCGAGCTTGTGGAATTCAAATCAAATTTTGGGAGTACCCAACAAGTTCACTGGCACATGTGAACACAGTTATGGTGAATAAGCTCAAATGCAGCACCCCTAAGAAAATAAACTTGGCAGAGGCCATACTTTATAGCCTTCTGGTGCCCCTCTAGTCATGACTACCAGATGCCAATGCCAGAACATCCTATTGTGTCCCATGGGGGTGGGCAGGTTGAGCAGAGAGGGTGGGGGTCAGAAAATGGTGTTAATAGATCACAGGGAAAGAGACCTTTGGTCCTACATAAAACCAGATCAAGATCAAAGAGCTTTTTTTAGAAATGCGTGCAAGTGTTTTACAAAATCAACCCTGTACAGCACTTCGCGCTTATTAGTCCTTCGATTTTTATAAAGTTGTACATATTAACAGCCAAAACATGGTGGATCACAATTTCACAAAATTATAATCTTTGCCAAAGAAAGACAAGAACAAGCCTCAGAAAATATAACAGCAGTTTAATCTTTTTGATATTCCACCAGTTTCCTTTTCCAAATAAGTTCTACTTTGAGATGGGTTTCATAAAGAGTGACTGCACAATATCTAGAAAACAAAAAAAAAATGGTCTCAGTGGGTATATGGTCTGAGGATTTAAAAGAGAATGAACAAAAAAGATCACGGTTGCAACCATGGAGGGAAGTCAAGACCATGATACTGCTAGAAAAATAAAAAGAGTTTCTTGAGTGGGAGATGTCAGCCATTCTGTACACAAAGCTTGGGGCATTGTTTTTCCAGCCCTCCTGTTAGGAGAACCAACAGAAACAGGAAGACTTCAGTGACAGTGAACTTATAGGGGTGTTAAAATTATTAGCAGAACCAAGCCAAAGCCACCTCAAACCATTCAAAAGATTGTTTTTAACCTTCTTAGTTATAACAGTGGGATCCACAGATATAAGAAGACAGAATTAGCGCAGATGCAAAACAAGGATGTGATTTTTAAAAAGCTGATCAGAGAAACGCAAGACAGGACTTTCAAAATTTGTGCTTGACCTTGGCCATTTAAAACCTAAAAACCCCTCTAATTTCCATGCATCAAAAATTTTGCTCAATATTGTACTGACCAGCTCTTTCTAGGGTCCTCTTTTAGTTCATTATTTATCGTAATCCAATATATATTTCTCCTATCTCCAGAAACCATCTCTCTACAAAATGTTAGAATTTACTGCAAACATTGTGAGAGGAAATATAATTAATATAAATAGAAGTCTCTTCTCCCCATCTTCTACCAATTACCAGTACCATATCATCTGAACTTTCCTCCTTATTCTTCCTCTCACTCTATCTTACTCCCTCTCTCCCTTCATCTCTGTCTCTCCCCCCACCACCCTTCCTCTACCCCCAGCTCCATCTCTCCCCGCTCCCATCACCTCTCCCTCTCCCATCCTCTATCTCTGCACCCTTGAACTTCTACCCAATATATACACACTCGCCCAACAAACCGGGGACCACACAAACACAAACCCCGCTGTACCTTTAGCCCACAGCCCGGGCGATGAGAGACAAAACCTCTTCCGAGAGCAAGAAGAGACAGGGGGTGAGAGGAGAACTTCATGAAGTTCATTATCAGCCCCACCAACAACAAAATAAGAGCATGCAGGGAAGCCGAGGCGATGTTATTTTAGTTGGAGGGAACAGCGTGGAGGCTGTAATGGAGTTCTGAAGCACAAGAAAGGGGGCACTCCTCTTCTTTGCATGAATATATAGGGGGTTAAAAACACACAGATCATGGAGCACTGATAAAAAACTCAAGTGATCATCCAAAAAATGATCATGTGTATCATGCCTTTCTGGAACTTCCTTGAAGTAATGACAAAGTTTGCATTTGGAAAAAAGGAGTTTCCTCAAGATTACTATAGGCTATACATAGCAATCTACCTTTTATTCCTCTCAGGTACATTTCATTATTCCTCTCAACTCGGAAAGGAACAATTTTGTAATTCAACTGAAATTAATCAAAGAGAAATATGAACACATATTGGCATTCTGAAAAATATCAATACTCATGAGGTCATTTTCAAACCATCATCGAGAAGAGAACCATATTTTTCTACATCCATATCAACAACTTACTACATGTAGACCAATGCCATGGTCAAGTGGTTATTGATCGAAAAACTGCAATGATCTGGGCCCTGTCTTAAAGAGTTATGACTGATCTAATCAATTACAACCATGAAAAGCAGCAACATCAAAATTAAAAAAAGGATGTTTGTTCAAAATAATTTCTAGATATGATAAATCAATACATTCATTGTTTTTCTTGAAAATTCAGTGTGCTTCTCTTTGTTCACAAAGTACGTAGTGCAAATTTTCTAAAGAAAAATTGTAACATTGATGGGATTTCCATATAGCTGATGTTGACTGGATCAATCAGAACTCTTTACAAGATGGACCCAGGTGTAAATTACGATTCATGGCACAAAGCCTCTACAGTCTTAAACACACAGACACAAGAACTTAGCAAGAAGAGAGCATTCCATAAGAGGTTGTTTCCCTTTATCTGGTTTTCATACGTCATACACTGTCAAAAATGGTGTATTTTGAAGGTGAGAATGGGTTCCATTCTCATCCCCTGCACCCTAAACCCCTCAAACAATGGGGGATAGGCTGGGAATAAGATTACCAAACAGCCTGCACAACAAAACAAGGATCATCTCCTATAATGACCAGGACCACCACAAAGTCCTCAGTATATGGGACTAAAGACAGCCATTCATTTGCCATACATGTAGGTAAAGTTGGCACTGGATAGTGTAAGGGCTAAGCTAAGCATATCATGAATGAAACAGCCAGTGGATTTCACTGATATTGAAAACATAAGTGAAAGTCACTGACCAAAACTTGATGAAATCCTCCTTCAAGTTCAAGTGGTGGGGATAAGCGCAGAAGAGCTGTTAAACCCTTACATGTAACTTAAAAAACAACATAAAATCAAGTTCAATAATTATGAATTATTTTCATTACTTGCAACTTTAATGCATTGTGGGCTGAAAAAAAAAGCCAATTATAAATAATTAAGTTTAACGTAAGATCCTATATGACAGCCTAGGAAAAAAATGTAGGCCTATTTGAAAGTGTCAACCTGAAGTGCGAACTGTCAAAACGTAAAATGTGTAGGCCCTATAGGCCTACTTTATGGCAAAACAAAAGAGTTGAATAGAGAATGAAAGATGGAGATGACATTGACCTTGCCTTCTCAATTGACCTCTTCATTTTATCAACTTGCAAAGCAAATGTACACTAGACCGACATCACCAGAAGGGAATTGTGAGTACGTACATTATAATGGTGGAGTACCGGTACATCAAGTTAAAGAATATTTATATGGCACTTGAGTGAAAGATTGACTGAAATATTCTATTACTGGCATTGTAATTATAGGGGAGCTTAAAAAAAGAGAAGGGCAAAGAAGTGTGTCCAAAGTGCATCTGTCTACCTTATTCAAGCTTATGAAATGTCGAGCATTTCCAAACTTTACAAGAATAAAGAAAAGTTTTGAAAATGACTGCTTAAAAGTGCAATGCAACCTGGGTAATATTTTTTTAATGAAAGGAGAAAGTAGAAAGGACAGAATGGACATGAATTCAAAAGAAATCGGACATAGGCCTATGTATGGCTGTTTGAAAGATGAGATCACCAAAACAATAAAATCTCAAATTTGTAATTATCTTGGGCAAATGTGTCAGAACTTTCTAGAGCTACATTAAAGATGATGGTGATTTGTTACTCATCACAACTGGGATAAGTTTGCCTTAATAAAACACTTTGTCATTTGGACATGGACCTCCACATTAAAATACAGTGCAATTCATCATTTGTAGGTGAGCACCGTGGAATGATGGGGGGGGGTCAACTTAAAACATGGGCTATTATAACTTTAAGGCAAGAAAAAGTAGGAAATTTACAGTAAGACAAAAATTGTTCTAGTTCTGAATAAAGAAACCTGTACATTCACTCTCCCTTTACGAAGCCATAGCTTAACAAACAGGGCTGTCAATATAGTCCTATCTCCCAGCACAAAGTCTATTTTGAAAATAGCATTTGATTGGAGTGAGAACAAATAACATCAAATGGAACAATAACCTGAATGAAAATGGGGAAGAAAAAAACACTATTTCTCCACTGAATGACACCTCGATCATCAAAAGACCAGGCAGTTATTGCCAAATAATCAGGATGCAGCAGAACCCCATCGAAGGAACCAGATAGAAGACCGTTTCGACTATTATTGGGCAAGAAGGGAGTGAATACCTTCGGAGAAAGGAATGAACAGAAAAGTAGACTGGGCTGAAAAGGTTGGAGGCACCATTGCCTATTTGGCCCCTCGTTCGAATTGACTTGCTTTTCAGGTCCCTTTCTTTGACTCTGAAAAGTATGCTAATAGCAGCAATTCTCCACCAGAAATTACAACAATAGAAATAAAGAGATGAGCAGTCACAAGCAACAAGTGCAGCAAACTGTGACAAGTCGAAGGAGCAGGCTAACTCCCCTCCCCTGCGCCCCCCCCCCTAAAAAAAAGAAATGTCCATGATAAAAAGGCTTTCCCCTTGATACTTCATCATAACTTTGCAATTGTATTCATGCATTGCATTTGTAGGTGCAAGAAAGTAAACCTAAATCCATTCAATATTATACTTTTACACAAGTAAGAAGATTCTCCATTAAGACAAGGGTGAAGGGGGTGATGAAGGAGAAAGAGAAGAGGGGGGAGGGGTTGTAAAATAACAAGAAAAGGAGGACATGTATTCTAAAACAGGAATTAAATATCAAGTAATGATAAATCATTTTTTTCAGTAAAATTTGAGGCATTTTCAACATACACAAACTCTAAAAAGCTGCACCCCACTCCTCCCCCCATCCCATCTCTTGTAATGGTTGCGATGGCAGGATGAAAACATTGCTACTATCTCCAAACTGTTTTCAACATGACACAGGAGGAGGTTGTGCGACCATGCCTCCCATAGAAAAACATGAATATTATCATCCAGCTTAGCTTTCATAAACAGCCTACAACCCTGGTCTGATAAATGATAGAGCTTTCCTAAACATGCCACACACGATCATGGTTTTTTCTTTGGTCGGGCACTGGCCCATGCCTGAATAAATAACCAAGAGAAAGTTTGGAGGTGGTGGTGGGTCTAGTATTCTTTTATCCCAGTGCAGGCCAGAAAAGGCCAGGTTGCAATTTCTCATCAATCAAAAATATGGACCAAAAAGTAAATTATGGTACAAAAAAGGATATTACATAGGACAAAGTTAGATAAAATAAGACATATCCTTGATATTACTAATGTTGCTGTTGTGCTGTTGCAGTTTTGTTTCATTATGTTTCAGGTTTTGCTTTGTTTTTTTTTGAGGAAAAATAAGTGTAGGCCCTTATCATCAACAGGTTAATATTCAGAAAAGAGCTACATGTACAAGGCAGAGAGAAATAGGTATCAAAACATAATAATCCCATTATTCATTTGTTCAAGTTTTAATGTTTACAAATAATTTCCAGGATGTTAATATCCAAATGAATAAACAAAAGCCTGTTTAAAGCTCGGATGTTGGCAGTGTGGGGCTTCAAAGTCTTGACTTCCTCAAACTCAAAGAACAACCTCTCGAACGTGAACCAGGGATATTACATGATCTAGCAATACTATAATTCAAAGTATGATTTATGACCAAAAGTCAATGTTAAAGTCTTATGACCAACCAGATGTAGTAGGGTATTACTCTTTCAAAGCTCTGTAATGGATAACAGTTATGCCAACGAAGATATTAACATACGTGTATGTAAGAAGTTGTACTTGTAGTCTTGTACATTATATTAGTTTATGAAGTTGAAAGAGCATCTTTAATTTCTAAAATGTAAGAATCCTCCATGGACTCATCGCAGGAAACATTATCTTCAAGGTAACAAAGTAGGGGGCGACAACAAGGGCAACAGGAACAAGGTCACCGGGAACGATATCAAAACTTTAGGGGGAAATTTTCAAATTTCAAGCATATTTCATTTTAACATCCTTTTAATGCACAAACTCACAATAATCTAGGCTCTGTGTGCCCTATCTGCGTCATAGTCCCGATTCACAACGTCCCAGCAGGGCCGAAGACGCCAAAAAACTTCCCTCAAATTGGCTAGATGATGGCTTAACATGACATACTTATCTCTCGTCTCTACTACTGAACTTTGAGCGAACTACTCTCTTAGTGCTCTCTATCCCAGAAAGTTGTGCCTCTGCCTTTGGTTTTTGGCATGCGTTCCATCTGATCTTTCTGGATCGAAACCCCCAAGACAGGGGCCAAGGAAAGCACTGCAGATTGCATTGGGAAGCACAAATGTCTCTCGCTTAGCTCCTGAACGGACCACTGCGTGGGACCGCTGTCAAAGAGCAGCTGTTAATCTATATTTTTCCACCAGATTTCTCTTGGAGGTACAGGAAAGAATGGTGATAATGGGAGCTTTAACAGGTATTATCAAACCATATGACATGCATACTATACAAATCAAGAAGCATGTTATGTTTACACTTTACAACCAAAGGTTGAAAGACTATACAAACATTTGTGTGTCAGTCAATGAAAGTGGGGGTAAAACTAATAGGAAGTTGAGATACTCTTCTAAAACATCAAAGCGTTCCTTCATTTGTAAAATGAACCTGAATTGTTATAGGCCTACATTTACAAAAAAATCTTGATAAATCTTTGGACAATTGCTAAACGGAAAGTCCAACTCCAACCTGAGAGTAAAATTCATGTTTAATGAGAAAACAAAATATAACGAAGGTTTGGTTCAAATCCCAAAGAATAACAAAGTGAAAGATTCTTTAGGTAATATCACATGCAAGCATGAAGCGACAATTACAATGTACAGTAGGCCCCTGTGTCCTGTGATATTGATATAAAATAATGCAATGTTCTTTCAGAAACAAAAAGATTTCAAAATATAATCATGCACATCTTTTCTGCCTCTATAAGAAAGCTGTTTCCATCGACACTCATCATGAACCATTACAATGGGTATTTACAAATTCATCATTCATAACATTGGGTTGTTTTTAGGCAGTTGCTGCTTGCAATACAAATTATTTCTTAAGATTCAGTGAGGAATTTTCTCCAAACACTCAATAACTTTGATTTCATATTTTCTGTTTTTACTCAAACCATGGACCCTCCATGCTCAAACTAAGAGCAGAACAGGGTGGACTTTTCCCTTTAATAACACACAGCCAGAGGGTATATCACATGTACATTTGTTCAGTAAATGCAGGGAGTTTGGAGGTAGGGCCTTGACTTGTTTTAACTGCACTTCCATCAGAGGTATTGCCTAATGAAAACACCATCTCTGAAAGGGTCCATTGTTTTGCAGGGGTTTCAGTTATCAAGGTCAGACTACTTCAAGAATGGCCATAAATTCCTGCATTATTTAATGGATGTCCATTTCAGAATACCTTTTCTGTGGGGTAATAGGGTAACTGTGACTGCCACACTTGTTTGGAGAAGGGGCCCATGCAGTTGGTTTGGTTCTTTTTTGTACAACTACAAGGAATCATGTGTCTTTTCTGAGACAGAATTTTCTGAAGCTTCTTAAAGATTTCCAAGAATGTGATGTCACCTGTTCATGCAGGTAATATAAGAACATACAAGTATGCTTTTTGGAAAGTGGTGCAATGGAAATTTGGAAGTAGGACATATTTACTTAACTCCTCTTGAGATGAAGGTGTAGGGCCTATATACTTTTAAAGACTAAGATCAATTTTAAACTAATGAACCTCTCCCTCTCATTTAAAGTAAAAAAGCAGAGGGAACTAAAATACAAGATACCATGCAATACCAATGGCAAAGCGGACATTGTAGAATCACAAATAGCAATAACCAGCTCAAAGATCAATTACCATCAATGCTTCGAGCAAGGCAGCATAATCTAATCATTTTCAGTTTGTCAGTGTCACTGCAAAACTGTAGTCATTACAAATGTCAACACTGAAATTACAAGTTTTACGCCATTTAATGTTTATTTCCGTAGAGCCCAAGATACATGTAGGGGTCTCTCCCATAGAACAACATACCTCTGCATCATCTCCTTTGTTTGTTTTCATTAAAACAGAAACAGGTGTGGGGCCTGTTTAGCACTACATAATATTGAAGAAAATGTTTGCAATGTACTTTCAAGTCAAAGTTCATCTACAGTGCTGAACATGATATCATTCTTAAAGTTTGAGGAGTCTTCCCGGCCTTCCTGTAATTCAAACTCGCTCCTCTCCCCATTCTAAATTCATCTCGACACAGGCCATGGTGTCGTGCCGCTTCAAAATGTTCACTCACCGACAAGAAAGAGAGTCTCTAAAGAGGGCTAAAATAATCTCACCCTAATGCAATTTGGGAGCACCTCGCATCTCCACAATCGGAAAGGGTTCACACTTGTGGATAATTCGCTATTTTGGGATCAAACCGTCAAGGATGCTTGGGGAAATTGTCATTTGATATCAGAAGAAAATGTCTGCACGAATAGCTATTAATGTCGATCATCAGTGCTTTGAGAACGACTCCAAACAGATTCTTGACAAGGTAGATCTGAAATACATTGTATGTGTAACTCACAGATCTATGTGACCTTGAACTTTTGGTCAGTGACCCCATGATCTCTCAAGGTCATTGTGCCTCCTATTTGACATTCAACCTTTGACCTTATGTCATGAAACCCTAATCTCATTGCAGGTATTAAAAAGGTATTAAAAATCTAAGTTTGATTAAACTTCAGTTCAAGCATTTCCTGCATGCATGGTTTTAAAATGAGTCAGTGGGGCTGACCAGCCGACCTTGAACCTTTGATCTCATAACCCATACAAGTCACCTTCACTGGTAAATAGGGAGTAGGGACAATGCAAAAGAAGTTTGCACAGATGGATGGATGGACAGACAGATGCCTGACAAGTGGACACAGACTAAGGATGGTACACTGGACAACCTGGGGCGAGTTTCTGAAAGCACCTTGTCAGGAACTTTCACTAACATTATTTGCTTTGGGCCAATCAGATTTATAAATTTCCATAGCTTATACAAATAGACTAGTCAGAGCACTATTGAGCGAATATTTGCTTCTTCAAGAAATGCTCCCTGAAAACAAGCCTTGAAGATGTCGAGAATCCTATCTAATATGCTGTAGCATTTAGTTTTAGTGCATTGTTGCGAAGTCAGGCAAGGCACCCGTACAAAAAGGAAAAAAATTGTCATTTGAAGTTTTGACACACACAAAAAAATCAAGGAATAATATCACCCCTTGAATGAGTGTGCATGTGCATATAAACACGGCTTTGGGAAGTGTTCAGGCGGACTCCACTCCTCGGTGGGGGGTGTCTTTTCAGCAAGGTTTTATTGGACAGAATTGTGCTCCCATCAGGAGTTTGTGAACATTCTAGGGCACAGGAATTTTACAATTTACTTCCAAAGTGTACTTCTTAAAGGTAAGGATCAACCAAGCTGGAAAGTTGAAATGGTTCGCGAATAAATCCAGTTCTCACTCAACAGCTTACAAATGAAGCACTAGTTATCTCCAAGTAATGTAGAATCTTCACAAAATCAAATGCCAATAAAATTTTGTAGCCAAAGGAAACTGAAGTCATTTTTTAAAGAAAGGGTCATGGGTTATATCCATCTTTTACACTATTAGTTCTGAAATTAATTCCATGTTTCAAAGCAGAGATGTAGGCATATGTAGCCCAATGCCTCAAATATGACTCAATATTTTTTTATTTAAACGTACTAATTCATCTCTATCCCAAATAAACCTCAGAGAACTTTGAGAACATCATAATCGTCAAAAGAAGTAAATTGATGTCCTTACAATTAGCCAAGGATGAATGTGGTTAGAAATCAACTAATTTCACGCAGTCAAAGTAAGCTTTTGTCATCACCAAATCAGTAACTACAGATCCGCCGCCGATGTAACCTTGTTCTGCTCTAACACACCTCTACACAATCTCCCATCCGTTTAGATTGCATTCAACGACTCTGAAACATGTTAGAGAATCGGTGAAACATTTATGTACACACCAGTCTTCTTGGTGGGATTAAAAACACTCGCTATGAATCTTGTCTAATTGTCTGACCGGAGAGATAGACCACCTCTTTGTAAATCTCAAAGACATTCCAACAGCCGGAAAAATGCCATCCCCGCATTTGACGCAAACCTCCTTTCCCCCTGTGCTATGTAGTATTGGAGTATTCATTCGATGAAAGGGTAAATAAAGAATGACTATTTTTTCTCAAGGATGTCCAACAATAGGGACAGACTGCATTCATTGAGACCGCACATGAACAGGGATAGATTAATACAATTCATCACATTTCATACAATCATGCGCATAATATAGGTCCTCTATCGCAATTTGTGCACTGAACTGCTTTTTGAATGAGGGAGGGTCGATCTCAGTAAACAAACTTCGCAACCGAATGCTAAAAATATTATTACAAATTTACATATTGTCATCAGAGAGGCCATCAATACGGATGTTAGCCTGATATACAGTTAGTTATCAACTTTTCTTTTCATCCTCAGAGGCTTTGAGAGCGAGGAAAGAGTCGACAAAAAAAAATGGGCTCTACCAATTTCCTGAGGGTCAGTTTGCATAGTTTTGACAAATAAAAAAAGTTTGAATTTCTTGTCAGGAGAAATAAATTATAGGTAGGATGGTATATCAAATCAAAGATATGAAATCATCTTTTTCACTTCAACTGAGTTCAACAATATAAAAACCTTTTTTGACCTCTTTGATACATGATAAATCAAATAAAACTCAAAGAACAACCTCTCGAACATGAACCAGGGATATTACATGATCTAGCAATACTATAATTCAAAGTAGGCCCGTTTTGAAAGTCCATTTTTGATGCACGTGTACACGGCGTGTTTTTCGGTCGTGTACACGTGTACACGTTGTAAACACTGTGAGAGCGAGTTCTGTTTTCATGTCGACACGGACCCGAATCAATATGTCATAAAAAGGGGTCTATATAGCCTAAGTCACGGTTTTAAAGCTTACCTGAGAAGTTTGAAGTATCAATCCACAAAAATTCGTGCAAATTAAAAGTTTACTCGGCTTAGCAGCGCATTAAATTAATAAAGAATGCAAAAGAAAATCAGTGCAGGGCCCTAGCTATCGCCGACGCTCGGTGGATGCGCATTTTGTATACTGTACCGTACATGCATGCACAGATCGCTGCAGAATAAGTGTAACTGAAGTTATCGATTAATTTTCATTATTATGTTGCCAATTTGAAGAGCGTTTGTTTGTAGGCTTGTGTGCGAGCGTATAACACATAAGTTGTAGCGATGATCGCTATCGCAATTGGTGATTCTCAAATTGACTCTGAGTGTGATTGAGCAACGCTTTCGAGCTTTTGAGACCGGAGCAGACCCATTTCGTGCCGATTTCGTGGTACAAAAACGTGAGTCTCCAGAAAGAATGTGGATTAAATTGGCGATTTTGGAAGTGAACTCACTCTGGATTAATTGAAATATGTTGACATATTAGTAATTAAAACATGTGCAGTGTCTGAGAACTAAGATTTAATGTGAGGCTGTGAGCTTGTTTATGCAGATGCTACCGTGTACACGGTGATGGAATTTAGTACACGTGCACTGACTTGACCGTGCGTGTACACGTGTACCCGAAACGGGCCTAATTCAAAGTATGATTTATGACCAAAAGTCACTGTTAAAGTGTTATGACCAACCAGATGTCCAAGCTTTTTTTTTTAAATAAAAAAATACAAAAGGAATAGTGACTGTGAGTCTGTTGCATTGCTATTTGTATAACTTTGTTCTTTCCATTACATCCACTTTTGATGAAAATTAGTGTAGCTTGTGCTTGTTATTTCTCTCTTTTATTTTTGTAAGCAATTTTCTCATCAAATATCAAATTATTGTGATATTTTGGGCCTCATTGATTAAATTCTCGACAAGTTACATAAACTATGTCAAATCTATCAATCAGTCCCAAGACTATTAAAGCAGATTTGAACATATTCACGAATAATGAACAGGCTCCAAATACAAGCACTGCACTGGTCAGTACAACTTCCTTCCTAACTATGTAGAGCCTAGAGAAGATGAATAAGGGTCTTGGGTGTCAAGAACAAACATCCTACCCCCACACTCCATTTCCACAATTGGTGATCGCCCAACGGAAAGTATTGTAATCTCTGTGTACAGAGCCTCCGTTAACAGGGGATCAGAACGTCTCTACATACATGTACCGCTCTTGGGACGAGTACCACCGCAGCTCACTTTAGGCCTGTTAGCTCAGCTCTTGAGCCAACAATAGAAGGGTCCACACACTTGATCAACTTCCTGAGTGAACTATGGGTGAAGCCAATGGCAGAAAATAAAGAAATGATGGCAATACTAGGAATCTCTTACAATTGATCTCCACTGCAATGGCAGGAAGGGGGACTTCAATTCATTGATAGATATATCTTTCCTATCAGCATACTACTCCATGGTGAATACATGTATTTATCCTATTTCATCAGAATAGGCCTATACACTTCAGTTAAAAGCAGAACTTATTTTAGGATTGGTCAAAATATCCAATGCATTTATCTGACCGACAAAAATGGTCGAAATAAAAAAATTCATTGGTTAACTTTAACTATTTAGAATAGCTAGGAACTGGGTTAATCTATCTTAATTTAATCTATCAGACAAATTTCACCAACAGGTTGGTTAGATCAACCCATTTTAAGGATGTAGGCCTATAAATTATATGAAAAAGATGAGAGCTCAGTGTTGGATGCAAAATTGATCCAATAAATCTCAAAATACAGGAATGCCAAGAACACCATTATTTATCAATTAACAAGAATTAATTATGTCCTTTTCTTTCAAAGTGTTTTCTGAAACTGATGAATAGTATTATATGCTTGGTAATTACTTTGACCAATTTCTTTATTAGGGACAGTGCACATGCATGTATACCGCCTACTAGTTAGGCCTGTATATGAAATTAATTTCTATATTTGAGATTTATTGGATCCATCACAACTGAGACTATAAAATTTCATAATATTCAACCCATTCCATATTTAGATACCACCTGTCAAGGCCAAGGTATAGATAATAGTTTTTTTTCAGCATTTAGATTTTATTTTAAAGAATATGGAAACTTATTAGATTCCATATCTGTATGCCAATAACCTGCTATGTACAAATGTATACTGTCCCATACACCTAATTTTTACTTCTTTAAAGACAACTTGTCTGACATCTACAACATTTTATCGTACAGTTGTAGAGGTTTTTCTTTGAGTAAATGGTTCCTTTAATTGCTAAAATTGTATAAGTACTTGGACTACAAAATAATGATAAAGAAACCATTATGGTATAAGGCAGGTCCATGAAGAAACTAGATTAGAGCAGATACCAACTGCAACAAAATTTGGCCACCTACACTGAATTCTTTGTCTTTGGAATGCATCACCGCCCAAATATGACATTAAAATATGGTGGGAGGAATGCCATAAGAGGGCAAGAAGTCATAGTAAGTAGGCCAAGTTGGACTAAAGGCTATACGGCTGACCGGGTCAGAAGACAGTCGCTGGGTGGGGGAGATTTATAGCCAGAGGAATCGATATGAACTAGTGAATTATCTTTTTAATTGAACATGTAAATTCATAATGTAACATATTTTTTGTGTTTCATGATGATGATCATATTATGAGTGAACTGTTGTGTCATCCAAAAAGTCCAGTCCTATTCTGTACTTTAAACAAACCACTTGAGTTGACACATGGACTATCCTTTATCCAGAAAAATAATGTGTTGTGATGTAGGCCCAGTTCATATAGTCTAACTCTAACACAAATTAGTTCATCTGTTAGCCTACAACAAATGGTCATTAATAAGGTGAAAACTGGTCTGACAATGAAAAATTTCATGGAAGTTTTATAATTGAGGAAACATATTTCTGACATGGAAGAGTCATTTTCATGTCATGTGCTTTCTTTTGAATTTCTGGGGGTGGGGTGGGGTTCAGGGTGCCCTGCCCCATCCTCACGATACGATTCTGAGGCAAAAGAGCCAGGGCAAATAAGGATCAAGTTGTTCAAATAACTTACTTTATCATAAAAAAGTGATGGAATATTATATAGTACACATAACCAATTTGAATTCTGAAACATTCACATTCAAAGTTGAAATTGATAAAAGTTTAATCAAACTTTAACCAAATACATTTCAAAGACCTGTAATTGTACCACAAAATATATCTTCACATTGGTGAAGTACTACAGGTCTACCAATAATAACAAAGTCATCAAGTTAAGATGAAGAAGAAAAAAGTTGAAAGTGAAATCAAGAATGTATTTAATGACCATATTTAAAAATAATTAGGAAATAGAAATCAAATTCACACAGAAAATTAATGCAGATTTTTTTGTTTGAGAGAGAAAACAAAATGAGTATAAGACTTACCTTGCACCCAAAGTTTTTCCACATTTGTTTCTATCTTGGTGAGTTTTAGTCCAACGGCACATGCGCCCAATATAACCAGTCCAAGAAAGAGTGCCTTGCCGCTGTGGATTTGCAGGTAACACCCCAGAGAGAAGAGGAACCCCTGGAGCTTGCTCCGGAGCCACAATGCCGCCTTGTTCCCCTGTGCCTTGCCCTGCAGGATGAGGGCAGGAAACAACAGAAAATGGCTATAAAGGGTGTCATGTGCAAAAAGTTATCAGATCACAGAATTCAAGAACAATTCCCTGGTCAAATACATAATATTACATATCAAGTAAAAATATATTGATTTAGTCCCTAATTTATTCTGTAACTTTGCAGTGCAAACTAAAACAAGTGGAGCGCCTCTGGCAGTCTCGCCTGCACTACACGATTCAATAAAGCAGCAGTGCTGACTTGGAAAACTACAATAAAATAATTATAAAAAAAAACACCATTTATATAATGATATATAATACTGCGTTCATTGACCCTAAAATGACATTTGACCATGATCATGTGACATAAGACTTGAAAGTGATACTTGATCACCCCTATGACCACATTTCATAAAATATATCCATAAACTTAAAAAGTTATGAGGGTAATTCAACAAATACCCCCAACATGACCAAAGTTCATTGGCCTAATATGACCTTTGACCTTGGTCATGTGACCTGAAACTCGCACAAGATGTTCTGTGATACTTGATTACTCTTATGTCCAAGTTTTGATCCAGGTCTGAAAACTTTTTAAGTTATGGTGGTAATTCAATAAATACCCCAATTCGGCCAAAGTTTGTTGACCTTTAATGACCTTTGACCTTGGTCATGTGACCTGAAACTCGCATAGGATGTTCAGTGATACTTGATTAGTCTTATGTCCAAGTTTAATGAACTAGATCCATAAACCTTTAAAGTTATGATAGTAATTCAACAAATACCCCAACTTGGCCAAAGTTCATTGACCCTACCTTTGACCTTGGTCATGTGACCTGAAACTAAGACAGGATCTTCAGTAATACTTGATTAACCGTATGTCCAGGTTTCACGAACTAGTTTCATTTTCCGAAGGACGGACAAGGTTTGCAAACTTTTGGCATCAGTCGGACTTCGAAGATAAAATTATAAGAGCCTCAAACTTTTCTTTTCAAGTTACAAGCGCGGGAGTTGTGAGAAAGTTTTATCAACAAACTCTTGCTACTTCTACATCAGACTTTTCTGGTGGGGGTGCGGGGGGCTTTATACTGCAAGTGGGCCGACAATTTCATTCAACAATATCAGCATGTTTAAAGATTTGCTCTCTTGTGTCTAATAACTACTAGAGAGACGTATTCGATTCAGATATTTGCTATTTTCTTTCAAGGGTTTCTAGTCTCAAAATATAATCAACGCAAATGCTGACATAGCAACACAATAAACCATTTCATGTTCTCTTCTCTTGTACCTTGAGTTTACATTCTTTGTTTGAAAGACCCAAGTTATAGCTGACGCAATGCAAGAATAGTCAATACGGGTCATGTGCGGGTAAAAAAATGAACCATATACACGTAGGTGTGAATGAGAAAATTAACTAAAAAAAAATTATGACTTCCTGAAGGTGAAATTAGATCAGATTAGGGGCTCAACATCTCTTCTTGAACAAATCATTCCCATACCAATTTTCAAACTTGTCATGATGAGTATTGTTAGTGACAAGTTCACAAATCACAAGTTAACATCTCAAACAATATTTTCAAATTATTAATATTTTCAAATTATTAACAATGTGGTCGGATATTCATCATATGGACCTATAATCTTTCATTCTTATCCAGCTCTACCAAGTATTAGACCATCAAACTCAATTTGATAAAAAATATTGCTTTCTTGTTTATAGGATCACGGACAGGTCAACATATTATACATGTAGTATACATACACTTTTGAAAGGCATAATTGAAAAAAAAATCTATAGAAGCACTGAAATCAAAGTATTACAATGGTAATTATTCTTCTCTTCTCCCATTTTGAGTATAAATCATCTTGCAGAATGCAGAGTATATACTTCAATCAAAATAGTCCATTCGGAATCTTAAAAATAGACACATTATAGGCCCTAATATCATCCAAATACTCTTTGCAGATACATTTTCACGTCGGAAAGCTTCTTTTGCACTTCCATATATTTCATCTGTTTAATGGTTATATTCCTCAACAATCATCAAATAGAGTGGAACAAAAATATACCCGATCCACTTGTTTGTAGGCATAGTCTGCATTGCACCAACTAGTTCTTGTTAGCAATTCCTCATATACATAGTCCTCCGGTAATCCAGGCGTCGACAATCTCCCGTCCTGTAATTGAGATAAAAACAAAACAGAATGATCCATTTATTAATCACGGTCGACTTTCAGTTGAGAAACATGATGGATACGCGATCATCCGCTTGGGAAATGGTAAAAGATATCATCCAGCATGTATTGCATGTGCGCCAACGTGCTATATCCGTAATAGGGGGGTTATAGACCACTATTTCCCTATTTCTTGAGAAATGCCTTCTGCAGCCGCGGTTTTAGATTCGGGACCACCCCTGAAGTTTGGTGTAGGAGCCAGGCATGCGTGGACTTTTCAACCCTTTCTGTGATGTGTGTAATCCGAGTGTGTAACACACCATTCGACCACAACAGAACTTTCACTTCCTTGGGGTCCGGACGACGCTAAAACTCCTTAAAAATCCATATTTCCCTCGCGGATGGACGTGTGGAAAGTTGTGATTTACCTCAGAATCCGGTGTGGCAGGTACTGCCCAACGCTCCATATTACGGGATACATAGGTTTCCTGCCACAGTCGTCCACAATGTTTACACGTAAACTCGCATGTTGCAGCGTTGTACGGAAAAGTAAGAATCTCATTCAAACGGGTATCGTCGTTGAGCGGGTACGATTGGCCTCGCTCTCTCTCGTCTGCCGACTTATCACTGTACGGTGCAGTGAGGCAAGTTTCTCTCCACCGCTGCATTCTCGCAGCGCAGCAGGCCCCGCCTCCACCTGTCACTAGCATTACAGCGCTGGGTCAAGCTCGCTGCCTCCCATTGGTCGATTCGAGGACCTCCAATTGTGCCTTCTACAACGTGTGTCATTAGTAGCCTAGCGACGCACACCATCGCAGCCGAAGTCGGGGGAAAGTTCCCGGACCACACACATGGTCTCGGCGTTGGGCCACCCTCTGTACTTCGGGCTGCAACCTCCACAACGGTGCTCTCCGAGAGCAGTGACGGATGGAAAAAGGGATGAAATGGCGCTATTCACTAGTAAATAGCCGTCATGGCATCAACAGAATAGTGAAAAATATCTCACTCTCTGACCATTTTAAACTTTTGTGCGAAAGAATTTCGCAGTAATGTCTTCTATATAGTTCTACTGGACTATGAGCCTGATGGAAGTTCGTGAGGCAGTGGGGTAGATCGGTGTGTGTGTGTGTGAGGGGTGTTACAGTTACGTCTACGGCAAGCACCAAAGTTGAGACCGGAATTATAAATATTTCTATTAAAAAAACCCAATATCAGTCAGTTTTTAGCGCCACTGGGAAGAACAGGTCAAATCGGTGTGACCCTTAAAAGATATCAAGTTTTCAATATAGACACCGATCAAAGCCTAAAATGCTGAACATATACGGCCGAAACCCATTCGTTTAATTTTTCGTCATAATTTGACTTGTGGGGGTTGTTATTCATTTCATTGTTCCCGTTTTTGCTTCAACAATCTCATCAAGATCATGACATGCACCTAAATTGAGCAAATTTCTAGTAGGATAAAAATTAAATCCAACATAATAAACATGACATAACCATGCAGTTGACCACTCTCTGGCCCTGCCAGGCCTCCCATATTGCATGCGGTATGGAATTATTCGTACCGGAAATGGTCAGCCAGCAATGTTGGGGTGGGGGAGTTAATAATACTCCATGATTTTTGTTTTTCGTTGGCCAATCAATCTCAGACTCATTTCTAACCATCATAGCCTATAAATCCCTAACCGCAATAACTTCCATAAATCCTATCCACAATCAGTTCGAACCACATTTACGCAAAAGCCTGTTGTCATCATCTTTTTTATGTTAATATCAAACATGGAACAAATGGTTGTTGTAAATAAAGAGTACCAAAATAATATAGTATTTTGAAATGTGTATACATCCAGTGTCTCTTGATTGTTGATAATGCTCCAGCATTCCTTCTCAGCCAGATGTCCATATGTTGTGTTTATTCATGGAGCTATGCTAGCTCGATGGTTTATTATGCCATTCTCGATTCTACTTTCAGCAACTTGGGTGGCCACCCACCCCCCCCCCCCCCTCTCTCTCTCTCTCTCCCCATCGTGGCGTCAAAGACTGGATAGTAATAGGTCCATGATAGTTCTCTAGGGACTTTCGTAATCGATATGAACATAAGAAATACCTGCAAGTACATCGAGTATTCAATTAAAGGGAAGTTCACCCTGACAAAAACTTTGTTGCAAAAATAGTAGAAAAAATGATAATAAATATTGATGAAGGTTTGAGGAAAATCCACTCAAGATTAAGAAAGTTATCATTTTTTTATTTGTGACGTCATAAACGTTTTTTAATATAGGTAGGTCTGGGGGCTTGGGGCACTGTGCCCAGTAAAAAAAAACGTTCCATGGGGCCCGCATTAACGACCGACACAAATGAAGAAAGACAAAAAAACAGGGAGCAGTGGCGGCATCGGGGGGGGGGACAAAGCATTTGCCCCTCAGTAAGGATCGTCACCCCCCCCCCTCCTACATATTATATTTTGAAAACTAAAAAAAAAATGTATAGTAAATGCTGTAATAATCGACCTACTCAAGCTGTATAGTGCTCCAAAGTAGTATTTTTCACTCTTCAAATTTTGAAAATTTACCTATTTAGTCACTGTCAGCTCCCAACTGTTAGCCACTAAATAAAAAAAAATCTCATTGTTTTGCAAAAAGAAATTTGGGAAAGGGTATGGTTGGCCGCGGTTTTTTCTACCATTTTGCTGTTCTTATTGTTATTGAATATCGCAGCACAGGGTGATCCCAATTGCTTTGTCCGAACACAATCTCAATTTAGCACGAAAATAAAGCAAAGTCATAAAACTTTCCCTTCATCCCCCACGCCCCCCCCCCCCCGCTACAATTCCGAGGAGACAAGTCTTATCGGAGATTTCTGGAACCTTGGTGGATTTTCTTAATCAACCTTGACCGTTCTGCGTACACACACGAGATTTAAATTTATCACGTTATGTGTAGGCTACTACCCCTCTCTCCCCTCTAACTTCCAATAGTTTCAACAATATTTTCACTTATTTATTTTGTCATATTAAAATGATATATGATCTACGCAATGAACTGTGAGTACTGTATCGCCCGATAAAGTACACTCTCATTAAAAATATACATGTATATATATATATATATATATATATATATATATATATATATATATATATATATATATATATATATATATATATATATATATATATATATATATATTGGCACCCACCAAATTTTATATAATTTATAAAAAAAAAAGAATAGAGATTCTTAACCAGCAGTTAGTAAGTACATTTATCATTTATTTATCCATTCATTCATTTATTTATTTATATATTTATTTATTAATTTGTTCATTCATTTATTTGTTTATTCATATTTTATTCTTTTTCACTTACCCAGGGTAGTCTCTTCTGTAACGAGAGAGCCCTGCACAGTTAACATACAATCGTCATACAATATATAACAGGAGAAATATAGATAGCACATAGAAAAAAAACAATCAATTAACAGAAACGGTGAAAACAATATAATAAATAGAAGGGTTGGTCGAAAGTCAAAACATGTAGGCTACATGCCCAAGTTATGTCGCTGGGTGCACTTTTTTCATTACTTTTTAGGGCTATACGGTCGTATGACCTCTGACCTTTCAGGGTCAACCTCAATCAGATCTCCCATGTTGGTCTCTTTATACTTTTGAACTTTACTTGATTCGGACTGCTTGAATTCAGCATCATGATGAATTCTCGTCTTTAATTGCCCGGATGAAAAGTCATACCATTCTAATTTAAAAAAAATGTATAATGAAAAAAACATGATAAATTTGCCCTCCAAACGTCACATTACAATAAACGTGTGAAAGTTGACATGAGACATAAAACTCTATACTAGAATAAAGCAGATACTTATTTGGGCCAACCTTACAATTAGAAGTTAGACCTGTCATGAAATACGAAACTTCTTTCGAATGAGAAAATTCTGAAAGTTTAAAAAGCGTAATACATAACTGGTATATGAGACGAAGTCGTCACAGACGAACTGGCGATTAAAGGTCAAGTCCACCCAAGGAAAATGTTGATTTGAATAAATAAAGAAAAATCAAACTAGCATAATCGGATGTAAAATAAAAAAGTAATGACATTTGTAAGTTTCACTTATTTTTCGTTAAAAAGTGGTATGCACAACTCAGTGATATGCAAATGACACAGTCGATGATGTCCCTCACTATTTCTTTTGTTTGTTTGAATTATACAGTATTTCATTTTTTACAGATTCGACAAGGACCAACTTGACTGAATCATATAGTATTAAACAATGCTCATTCCAGATGTTCAGGGAGGAATTAATCGTTACTTCACTTGACAGTGAGGAGAATATTCCATATTTCATATAATATACAAAAGAAATAATGAGTGGATGACGTCATCAGTCTCCTCATTTACATACCGATCATGATGTGCATACAATTTTGTGAAATCAAGTAAGTAATTAAGTAACATGTAGTACAGTCTCTTTTCTCTTTCTTTCTTTTAATTCTGAAAAGAATTCAAGAAATATATCCAAATGGAGGTATTTTTTTATAGATGAAAACTGACTGAATAAAGAACGATAATTTGAAATTTCTCACGCAGTGTCGCGAGCCCTATATACAGCGGTGTGTATTTCCGAACCACCCCCTGTGAGTTTATTTTGTATTATTTTCTAAAAACACGACCAAACGCAAGGTTCATTTCTACAAGGTAATAACTCCCGTTTATAGAGAATAGTATACACAATCTGTTTGCAAATTATGTATTGTATATACACTACGTCTACGAAATGTAATAATGAAAGATTCCCAACCAAATGTTTATTTGAAGAAAGGAGTTTTTAATCTAACCATCAGCACAATCGTTTTTGAAAGTTTCATTAAAATCCTAAATTTAAAAAAAAAATTGACATTTTAAAAGTTTGTTTAATGTGATAAAATCATGTACATGCAAATTAGAGAGTCGCCGATGATGTCACACACTCACTCTATCTTTTGTATATACTATTACAATGGCAATATAGGTATCAAACTTTATTTCACATTATGAAGAAAAAAATCATATCATGAAAAATACATATTTAATGAATGAGTGACGTCATCGATCACCTATACTAGGATGAACCATGCAGGATGTAGGCCTATACATAAAACTGGTGAAATTAAGTAGTTTGTTGAATATCATATTCTTTCTTAATCTTATTCGACATCCGATTTCGACGGAATATAATGTCATAATGTCATAACTAGACACTTTGACTTTTTTATTGAAATCATTATTTACGGGGGAGGGATGGACGTGCCCTTTTAATAAGGAGACAAGTCGGGCCTCCATTCTGTACAAGTTTCCGTGATCATTTCTGCACAATTTAGAATACAAAAGTACACACTACACCTTTTTTGCTTGTCAAATTTTCCCTCGGGGAAAATATGCCCCCCCCCCTTGGAAAATCCTGGATCCGCCCTGTTCAGCACGATAGCTAAATCATCAGAAGTGGACATAACTCCTTTTTGGAATGGACGTCAAATACTTTGACCAAAAGCTTAGTCTACACTATTCAGGCATTGTGAAGTTTACATAACTCTGATTTCCATTTCTGACGTCATACATTACATCTAAACTGCATGTTGTATTAATTGATTTGATAACGTAAAATGTATATGAAAGTGAAACACTGGTTGTTCAAAGAGTGCTCTTTTAAATAGTCAAAACGCGTTTGATTCATTTTGGCGGTTGGTATTTTTTTGTACTGGAATGCACAGAAGACTAGGATTGCTAAAGTAGAGTAAATAGGAAGAAAACCCCCTTGATTTGACATATATCACCTGCACTCCCGATGAATGTTGACTCGGTGAGATGGCGCGAAGGCTTCCGGAGTACGAGCTGCCATTTTGAAGAAAGAATAATAATTCCTTGACTTTTGAGTAAATATTTTCTCGTGTCCCTTGAATTTGGGTACAGTTTGGTCAAGCACGGAAACTATCGTTTGTCCTCTTCCGGAATAGTTTGAAGGGGAAGTTTGTTTTCATAATTTTTTCTTGTCATTTGGATGATGAGCAAAGAAACTTGTAGAAACTTGGGGGTATTAGAGAATGGTAAACAGCTTCGTAAGACTGTGCAGGGCCAGTGCACTCGGCTCTCGGTCAACACCAAGATGAATAGACATTGCAGGTATTACTGCTAAAAATCTTTAGAAACGATGTTGGTATACGCTTAGGAGTAAACTCGAGGCTCAAAATTATCTTCAATATTTTTTTAAGAAGTGTAGGCCCAAACTTACTCTAAAACCAGTTCATTGATACTTAATGGCATATACAGACTTCCCTGCATATAGCATAGAACGAAAATGAATGAATATAGGCTAACTCTAATTAATCTATTATTGTTCTTTAGTAGCCCTCCCCGTAGCCCTCATTGTACACGTCTGTCCTCCCCATGCCCAGATCCGCCGATCTTTATAGTTTTCAAGTCCACGATCATTCTTGCTGACTCCTCCTTGGATCGATGGTATTATTACCCGGCGGCCTCCCCACGATTCAGCCAGGAGTCCACTAGCTGGGTGGTCCCCCTCGGTAATTACTGAGGTCAGTCTCAGCTTTGTTATTCCACGAATGGCAGCCATACCTTACCGTAATCTGCTCTTACAAGCAAGGAGCGGTTTCACGAGTCCACCCATTGAAACGTGTGCTGGGATTAACACATGCTTTCTATGGTGCGTGTCCGTGGAAGGATAATTTCGAGTAAAAGGGACCTGCATGGAGTTATGTACGCCATATGCATTGTAAACATGATTACACCATATTCTCATTCCCGTTTTTATCATGATATAAACACCCAGATAAAAATCAGGGCGCTTCAGGAAACAAAGGAGAAGATGAGATATAGGTCTGTACGCGGTGACTGTCTTCCAAGATAAACATGCAAAATTATCGTCATATGCATGGTCATACCAAGGAGGTGGCATCACTGTTCATACCATGGACCTACAGTACATGCTCATGAAAAAAATATGGAATATGGGAAATCATAGAATCAATGCCGCGTACTTCCACTTTGCCGATTTAATTAAAGGTCAAGTCTACCCCAGAAAAAATGTTGATATGAATAAATGAGAAAAAATCAAATTAGCATATAAATGCTGAAAATTTCATCGAAATCGGATGTACAATAAGAAGGTTATGACTTTTATTTTTTTTTCACAAAACTCAGTGACATGCAAATGAGACGGTCGATGATGTCCCTCACTCACTGTTTCTTTTGTTTTCTATTGATTGAATATTTCATTTTTTACAGATTTGAATAAAGGACCAACTTGACTTGAACCATGTAGTATATAAACAATGCTAATTTCACATGTTCATGGAGGAAATAATCATTGTTTCACTTGACAATGAGGAGGAAAATTAGAATACTTCATATTTCATATAATAAAATACAAAAGAAATAGCGAGTGGATGACATCATAGTCTCCTCATTTGCATACCAGCCAGGATGTGCATATAATTGTTTTGTGAAATTAAGTGAAATTTTAAAATGTCGTATAACTTTCTTATTTTACATCCGATTTTCATGAAATTTGCAGTGTTACGCTTGTTTGATTTTTCCTGATTTATTCAAATCAACTTTTTGTTGGGGTGGATCGAAATTCAGTGAATCGATGAAAAACAAATCCTACAAATAGGGCTCAGTATATCATTGTTGCTCATTTCAATTTTGACAAAATTAATGTCAGGAATCAATATCAAAAATTTATATATTGCTCGATCCTATAGCTCTCTCTCTTTCTCTCACCATAGAGCTATTACAGACCTACATCATTTTTTTTTTCAGTTCCTGAAATTATCCTTGCAAAAACGTCAAAAGCTCCTGACTGTCACAGCGACCATCATGGACCGGGTCCATGCAGCGACCATGGAATCGTTGTGTAATGCAACGACACAGCGTGACACAATTTATTAATACCATTGCAGCCAGCTCGTATAAAGGCGACCTCTACGGTTCGAGATTGAAAAGATCGAAATTATGACGCTCCTCCCGAGAGGCTTGTAATCGGCCATGCAAACCATTAAAGGGGAGGGGAGGGGGAATGATATGGGTTGTTGGATTTTTTTCACTGCACAAAATGATACAAATATTCCATTTTAATGTGGAGCGTTGTGGCCCAGTGGATTAGTCTCCGGACTTTGAAACAGAGGGCCGTGGGTTCGAATCCCAGACATGGCGTATAATTTCCTTCGGCAAATAATTTATCCACATTGTGCTGCACTCAACCCAGGTGAGGTGAATGGGTACCTAGCAGGAATGTATTCCTTGAAATGCGTGTTTACTGTAATCTTAGTAATTACGGCTGCCAAGCTACAGCTGGGGTAAGAGTATTCAAGTCCTTAGGAAGCGCATAGAGACATTATCCCCCTCTCCCTCCCTCTCTCACCCTCCCCCCTCTCTCTCTCTCTCTGTCCTTTCCTCCCATCCTGTCAGTCCATCAACTGATTTCCCATTATATAATAAGTTATTGTCAGTGTTGGCAATAATTCATCTTTTAGTCTAAACAATATTCTCGAGAAGACATCTTCGCCACGGGTGGTCGCCTGTCCCCGTCGACTCTTGATTATTTTATCAAAATGGGGGAAACCTTGCTCATTGTTTACTGAAGAGAGAGGATGGCATCGCTAAATCATGGCTAAATCGTGGACTTACGATTACGTCCATGGCTAAATCTAAAGCTTCCTTCATGGGGGGGGGGTAGATTATTACCCCTCTTCAAAAAGGAGGGGTTTGATATGGGTTTCCCCACTGCAATAGAATTGACAATGGCTGCGTTTATTGGATCGCGCCATTGTTCAGTGTCTATTCATGACGACACGTTTGAAATCCGATTAAAAGATAAAACCAAACCTCAAGTTCGAGCAAAGATCAGCTATCCTCAAGAACACCACATAACCTGACAAGACTGAGTGCATAAGCCTGCATGTCCACACGAATAACATATCAAGGATATTAGTCTGTAAACAAAGTAACATGGCCATACAAGCAACGGAAAGGGGAGGGGGGGCTTCCTATAATCAAATCCATTATAATTCATAAACATTCTCACAATCATACATCAAAAGTGTGTAGGACTATAAAATCATCCGATTTCAATCCAAAAATACAAATTACCATAAAATTCAACATGGCCGCTTCGCTCGCTCACTCGTATGGTTGTATTCGAACTCATTCGAATCCTCCACTTTCCGAGTAAAAACCCAAAAATATAATTCCTAACAAAAATGTCAAAGGACATTGAGAACCACGGAATTCTGATGTTTTTGTTGTTTTATATTGGTTGCTGATTTTATTCATTTTTTTCTTATTTCGTCACTATCTTACTATTTTACCTTTTTCCATCAAAAAAGACTAAATTTGAAACATTTTCTTTTTTTAAAAGTTCCACTAAATTGAGTTTAAAAACACACACGTACTCCCCTTCTTGGTCCTTGGTCAGACCCTGATGACCCATGGGTCATTTCCAGGGGGGGTATATGAAATCTACTAGTGTAAGTGAGGAAGGCGACCGAGATCATTAAGATAAAACTTTTGTATATAATCAAGAGGACAATTTCGGTGAACTTTTTTATTTTGTAATTTAGGACATTGTAGCAAGAAACGGACAACATTACCGCTCCAATAACCCCAACCGCCTGGCATGGCCATGGAATTGAACTATATATTTTAGGAAGAGGGGTCCATGATCCGGACAAATAAATAACTTCAAAGGAGTCCGATGTCTGATTCTGAATTCGGCAACAATAATCACTACTTTATTCAACTAAATCCGTTGTGACATTTTCACAATAGCTTGTTTCTTCCATATTTTCTTCGCAAACATGTGTTTTGTTGTTAGAGAAAATGCATTGTAACAATGAACCATACATTATTATTTCTTTTTAAAATTTTGGAATAGTTGTGACGCTTCTGATTATCGCATTGCACATGATTATAGTAACACTTACAATTCATTATTTTCTATTCAACGTTCCTAAAGAAAATACGTCACAAAGAATTTTCGATATAAAGTTGACATTAAATCGTTGCATTAGGTCGAATAAAAAATAAGAATGCTCTTTCATCATTCCGATCTGTGGGTATATTGTTAATCTCGATATTGGTTAATCAATCAGGAATTGTTGAACTTCATAGCGATTAGAAAGAAAGGTATCCAATTCTCCTTTTCAAGAGATTGAATGCATTATTTGAAGAATGGGGAACAAACCTGTGATGATTTTTCAAAGTTAGATTTAGAAAAAAATTCCAAAGTAAAGGGCATCTTAATCCATAATTCATATGGAAGCCGAATTCAATTATGTCGCTTTATAAGATCAATTCAAAATGTGACGTGTCAAAGAAAATTATCGTGCGATCCGTGCCCCATTCACGAGTTGACACCTGCAAAACTTTGAACTTCAAAACTCTCTTTTTTAATAAAAGAGAATATAAAGTAACATTCAAAAGAAAAATAAATTATGACCGAAATGTTTCTGACAGTGTGGGATGATGGAAGCAGGTTAACACGTGATATTCACAAATTGAAAAATGAAAATTGAACATGCCTTTGTTTGTATACATTTTGTATCAAAATAACGATAAATGCACATAATGATTTATTTGACCCCATAGCACGATACGTACAAATGTTGTAGAAAATAAATAAGACTTCTTTTACGCAGTATCTTTATTTTTATATTGTCACACGATAAAACTGAAAGGTTCCCAAAAAAGAAAAAAAAATGTTAAATAAAATAATTATAAATGATGTCGTGTAATATATTTTGGCAGGAATTGTAGCAAGGAACACAATAGTAAGTGCCTTGGGTTTTCCTTGGAGATTGTAAATGGTGGAAGAATTGTTCAAAAGAAAAAGTACATCTATTCTACAGTATCCATATCGTTTGTTTTTTTTCAGCTCATATTTTTTTCACACGATAAAACTGAAAGGTTTGTAACGTCCGAAAACGAAAATTTTAAATCAATGTAGTATGATCTATTTTGGCAGGGATTGTAGCGCGGATGACAATGGTTTGTACCTTTGATTTTTCCATAGACATGATAGATTATTTCAATGTTGCCAACAATGAGGTAAACCATTGGGGAAAAAAATTTTCAAAAGAAATAAGACTTCTTCAGCATTCATATTTTATTTTCATCGACTCGTATTTTTGATACGAGAAAACTGAAAGTGCATCGTATCAAAACGATAAATGTTAAATGAATGATGTTATAACAGATTATTGTGACAGTAATTGTAGTGTGGATTTCAGTGGTTTGTGACTTGGGTTTTCAATATTTTTTTTTCAAATGTAGCAAACAATGAGTGAAACCATTATAGAAGCATTTAGCAAAAAATACTCCTTTCTTTCATTATCCATATTATTACTTTATCGACTCGTATTTTTTCACACGATAAAACTGGAAGGATTACATATCAAAACGAGAATGATATCGTATGATTGTTTTGACAGGAATTGTAGAGTGGATTTCATTGGTTCGTGCCTAAACTTTTCAATAGCTTTTATTTAATCTAGCAAACAAAGTAAACCAACTAAACTGGTTACCAGATGAAATGGTCAGAGACGAAATTATGACTAGACGAATTGATGATTGGACATAAATTGGACCAAATGCTTGTTAGACGAAATGTTGATGGACAGAATGGCATTAGACTATGAAAGTAGACCATGTGGTCAGTGGACGAGCTGGCAGTAGACAAATTGGCAATTAACCCTTTGTAGTAGAGTCCGTGAACCATGGACCCTATCACTATTAAAAATGTTGGGCAACATACTGTCCACACAACAATGGTCATGATGGTTAAATTTCGGGTAGTTTTAAAACAATAATGTGTGCTTTGGGTGAAAACTACACAGTATTGGTTGAAAATCACCCAAAGTTGGATAATCTTTTTAACCAATGGTTGTGTGGACAGTCAGTATGTTGCCCAACATTTAAAGAGTGTACTTTGTAATATAGGGTCCACGATCCATGGGTAAATTGCCAATTCGTCTACTGCCAACTCGTCCACTAACAAACATGGTCTACTTTCATTTAGTCTAATGCCATTCTGTCCATACACATTTCGTCTAACAACGATTTGGTCCAGTTATCACTACATCTAATCACCATTTCGTCTATGACCATTTCGTCTAACAACCATTTGGTCCAGTTATCACTACATCTAATCACCATTTCGTCTATGACCATTTCGTCTAACAACCATTTGGTCCAGTTATCACTTCATCTAATCACCATTTCGTCTATGACCATTTCGTCTAACAACCATTTGGTCCAGTTATCACTACATCTAATCACCATTTCGTCTATGACCATTTCGTCTAACAACCATTTGGTCCAGTTATCACTACATCTAATCACCATTTCGTCTATGACCATTTCGTCTAACAACCATTTGGTCCAGTTATCACTACATCTAATCACCATTTCGTCTATGACCATTTCGTCTAACATCCATTTGGTCCAGTTATCACTACATCTAATCACCATTTCGTCTATGACCATTTCGTCTAACAACCATTTGGTCCAGTTATCACTACATCTAATCACCATTTCGTCTATGACCATTTCGTCTAACATCCATTTGGTCCAGTTATCACTACATCTAATCACCATTTCGTCTATGACCATTTCGTCTAACAACCATTTGGTCCAGTTATCACTTCATCTAATCACCATTTCGTCTATGACCATTTCGTCTAACAACCATTTGGTCCAGTTATCACTACATCTAATCACCATTTCGTCTACGACCATTTCGTCTAACAACCATTTGGTCCAGTTATCACTACATCTAATCACCATTTCGTCTATGACCATTTCGTCTAACAACCATTTGGTCCAGTTATCACTACATCTAATCACCATTTCGTCTATGACCATTTCGTCTAACAACCATTTGGTCCAGTTATCACTACATCTAATCACCATTTCGTCTATGACCATTTCGTCTAACAACCATTTGGTCCAGTTATCACTACATCTAATCACCATTTCGTCTATGACCATTTCGTCTAAAAACCAATTGGTTCATTTCCATTCATTTTGCACAATTTAACACTTAGTCCAATTAGACTAAATGGCTATTGGACCAACTGGTTATTAGACGGAATTACATTAGTCTGAATGAAAGTAGACCGTGTGGTGAATGGACGAACTGATGGTAGACCAAATGTTAGTAGACGAGTTGGCAATTTGACGAATTGGCATTAGACGAATCGGAAATAAAGCGATCCATGGACCCTTCTAGATGAAGCAATCAATTGATCACTGTTCTCTTGGTGCAACACTCCGTTCCTGGGCTCCGTAACACAAAAGGTTTGCGATGAATTGCAAATATGAAATAACACTTCTGATTGGTTCCTGGTCAGTATCTTGCGTGTAAACTTGATCTTGATTGGTCAGTTCATTTAGCAAATGATCGCTAATCTTTGTGTTATGGAGCCCTGGTCATGACCCGGTAAGACTTCGGATCACATTCCGGTCATTTTGTTTTCGACCCGGAAACCCGAGGCACCAACGGACCTGGTTTAAATGTCAATTTGACTCGGGATTTTTTTTACATATTGAATATACCACAAAGTGTGACAGAGCTCGTGCAGGAGACTGCTTCGTAAGTTCGCATAATGCAATTATAATGTTTTCGACTTTATTGAGCGGATTTTTTTTTTTCAATTTCCGTTAAAGACTATACTCTTCTGAATATTCATACACACAGATCGTATAAGAAGTTATAATGTGCGACAAAAATCCTTGCGCTTCACTGACAAAGCTGCAGATTCTAATCCTTTCATTTTGGAGATTGTCTTTTTTTCTGTTTAAAATTTAGGCGAGACTTTTAAAAATACAAGTCCACGTATTGCTGGCTGATTAAAGAGGTATCTGCACGTGCTACGAATAAAAAAAAATATGGGGGAAAACGTTGGAAAAACTGATCCCGCTGGACTACCTCGACAATGTTCAGCACTTTACAACTTTGATAGTACCACTAGCGCCCTCTTCCGCCATAAGACTTATTCGTGAACGAAAGCGCGGGTTTCACTTCGAATTCCAAAGGGTTAAGTTTCAAACCTAAAAGGGGATCAAACGCTTTGAAAATTATGATGCCACCTGTTACTAGTTCATCTGGAGAACACGGCACCATGGCGTTTTACGAATGTTATCATTCACGAACAATTTCAGTGAAATTATTGGTTGGGATCACCTGAGAAGTATACCGTTACTATGGTAACTGTTAGTGAATGACACCTCGTCTATTCCAACAACCTCCAGATCCCCTCGCACCCACATTACACTCAGGGCCATTTTCAAAACTAGCAATAGCCCAGACAGTAGCTCACTAAGCTCAGTGCGTATAGCGCCAAACCTTCGTCAGTTTACACAGGGAACTCCCTGATCAACCAATTAGCATGTGAAATGAACACTGGTAAGGACCATTTCCCTTCAACTAATTTCACGATCAGAATTAGGATATTATTATCAATATTCAATTGACAAAGGTGACCTTTGACTGGTTGTCAAAGAAATTCGACATACCGCCATACCGGATAGTGTTGACGAAAAGATTTGTGAAAGTTTGTCGGCTGCTACGGCGAAGTCACACAACCGTGACGTCATCAGGACGCCATTTTGAGAAATCCCATGCAGTTTCAATTATGATTTTGCACGTACACGGAGGGGCAAAAATGCAACCCGAATCAGTAGGCATACTATCATTTGTGAACATGGAATGGAATAGTAACTTTACCCATGTATTTGCAGCAAACAATAAAGATTTATCATCATCAAAAATCTAGATCTAGACAATGCACTTTCATATAAATCCTAATTTGAAATTGGTAAAAAGTTTACTCAGACTTAAACCAAATCGACGTTTCAAAGACCTTAAAATATATCTTCACGTTTGCTAAATACTACAGCAGTACAGGTCTACCAATAATAACAAAGTCATCTACTTAATGATAAATACCAGTTGCAGTAACGATCTCAAAATGGCTTCAAATGACCACCCAAGTGTTTGTATTCATAAATAAAAAAAAATATGTGCCAAATGACTCAGAAAAAATGTGTAATTGCTGAGAAATTAGCAAAATAAGCAAGGAATTCTATAAAATATCGGATATTTTTCCGAACAATATTATATTAATACCCTGTACCACATAGGCCTAGTTTTTGTGGCATTGATCATCAGAATCATTGGTTGTCAGCTAAGATTTCATGATTTCACAAAGAGAAGTTTATTTCAATGTACCACAATAAGATCTATGATGATAATATTTCACCATGTTTTAAAGATTTTCTCATGAAATAATTGTTTGCTGCAACTACTTTCATTTACCTTTAACACCATGCACATATTAATGATCTCACTAAACTCATGAGTGCTAGTAGGATCCATGCTAAACTCTAAAGATCATCACCGAACTTAGCACATGTGGGAAAGTGTCACTATCTAATACCCTTTTTAGACAGGCTAAAATTTCCTTAAACCCGTACTATTATATTGCTTGGAGAAAATTTTCTACACCGGGCAAAAATCCCATGCTTATTTTACTTGCCTTTTTAATAATTAAACAATTTCTTCAAGAATCATTTGTCACATACATACAGCTTTCACAAACACATGGGCCTATTTAGGGATGATTATTCTTATTGAATTCTGTCACTTATCCTCGCCCTTCCTTTTGTATTACTACACTCTAAAAACAGAGAGTAAACATTTACCCAATCTTGGGTAGAAAGGGAACATGCTTGTTTGCGGGGGTAATTCTCCCACCCCACCCCCATATTGGGCAAAAATGCATGTTAAAACTTTGAAGGGTAAATTTCAACGTAACACTAGTGCGTAAAATTTACAAAATATTTGGTATCTCTTTACCCGACAAACTTGCATGTTTCCATTTTACCCAATATTTAGGTAAACTTTTTTAGAGTGTATTTTGATGAAGACCTTCCTATTAATATAGAATCTACTTGTAAGTTGTAACAGAATTGAGTTGAAGAAATTATGTTCTTACATATTCAGACTTCTTGGGGCAGAAGTTAAAATATTTGCAATCTCATATACGTCTAGTGTCGGAAAATTACTGGGACGTATATGTCGCTGTGCTTGCGAAAACTCCATATCATTACTTCCATTGAAAAACGTCTAGTACATAACAGAAGGTAGAAGCTATAGGTTCCATTAAAGTGATTGGTTAACATTGGTTTGACTTTTAAAAAATCTGAGCTAGAAGGTCACACTTGCCACCTGTTTCTGTGATATGTTACAAAAATGAAACCCAGAAAAAATTGCGTTCGAAAATAATTATTTAGTGCTTCAAAAATTGAAATATAAAGTGACCGGAAACACCATCTTAATTTCATCTCATACACTTATGTGTACTATTTAGGTGTCTGTAAGACGCCTATTTACAAAATCGGGGTTTGCCTTGTCGTTTTAGCTTTTCATTCTCAATAATGGTTGTTTTCAGGGTTTATTAGTTCTAATATATGCACCTGTACATGTCTCATCTTGGTTTGATAATTTTTTTAAATCGGCTGCTCACAAAGTTAAACAATACCTTTAAGCTCTTTGTCATATAGAATTAAAGTAAATAAATCCGTGCAAACTTCAAAATGCCACATCTTCCAGAGAGATGGAGCTGAAGAGGCAAATGCCTCTTCTCCTAGGTTTAAATTTGTTCTCTGTACATTTAGCTATTTGTTAGTGGAGGAACGGAGATTTCAATACAAAATTTGAGAAAAAAAGGCGAAAATGTTTACAACAAATTATACACGATTTACACCCTGCCTTATACCGAGTTGTCCACATTATTTGTTACGTAAATCAAATCCCCCCAAAAATGACTCCTTATTATTCTTGACTGAATAAATTTTTATAATTATAAAACCTTGGTGAAATGAATTAAAATTCTTGTGGAAATTTCAAACAATATACGCATGATGCGTAAAAAAAACACTCCACTTGTTATTAACTGAGTGATTATGATTTCCGGGTCTTCAAGGTCGTTCAATAACATGATAAAATCATAAAATATTCCTAAAAATCATAAGCGAGGGAGCAAAGCGAGATGATCATTTATAAAGGGTGTGCCTGTGACATTTGGATGTTGAAAAGGAAGGGTTTTCACCATAATTTTCAACTGTAGTAAAGCATGAATTTCCGTGAATATTAAAGAGCATGAAAATTCGAGGAATCCTTTATCTCACCTTGCCGGGCGGTTCGAACTGTTTCTTGAGAAACTTGACTCCATCAGCCACTCGAATCGTGGGTATATCAAATTTAGGATACATCCTGGTAGAGCTAGCTAAAGAACAGATCAAGAAGAGACGATTTCACTCAAGTCAAAAGCATGCCAAAGAGATACTCCCCAAGTAAAATAAATCCAATAGGTTATTCGGTGATTGACTGTTGACTGGTGTCGAGTCAGATCATCGGTTCATGGAAGATCCACTTCTGAGGATCGCGTATGGCTGTCATTGGTTGATTCAGTGTTTCCTAACATGCCCAATGACATAAATGGAATTAGGAAATGCTCTTGCAAATCACAGACGAGTAAGGCATCTGATCAGGCAACACTAAAACGAAGCCAGAAGAACATCAAATTTCTTGTTCCCGCCAAACTGAAATGTTGTAGGATACGTTATGAAGTCCTTCCTCTCTCATACTTTCACCACAAAAAGCACAAACTTACAAAGTCAGTCATGGTCTTTCTGGTCTTGTCTTTCGCCCTCTTTACGTTCAAATCAGGTGTCCTTGGTCCTGTTCGGGTGTTCTGCATTCAGTGTATTCCTTCAGTATTCTTCAGTTACCCTCCAAAAAAAACACAAAGGGCATTTCCAACTTCACAAAGCACTATAAGTGAGAACGATCAATAATGTCAATGAACTGTTGAACATGAGCATGAAGAATAGAAGATCGGGCAAGTGGAGCTTAGCTTCAAATCCCCATACAGCAATGAATCTCACTTTCACTTGGTTTCTCGTGTAGTAAGAGTCGGTAGGCGTTTATATCTCAACACTTATGGTATGGTTATATTTTCTCCTTAATTTCCACAAGCAGTCATATTTTTACCAAAGATTCAGTGCTGCTGCTGATGATGATGATGGTGATGACAAAAAGGTAGCGCAGTGCTGACAGAAGTCAGAAGATATCTCGTTAAATAATATTTGATTAAAAATTCGACACAAGTTCCAGTTCTCAAGACCAAGTTTAGTTTTTTGTCAGAGCTCGAAAGAAAAAAAGAGTTACGTTTTGTTTTGGCTTAAGAAACAAAAATACAGTCTCTTGTTAATTGTTAAAATGGCTAAAATCATCAAACACAAAGCATGCGAAGAGAGGACCGAATTCCTGGACTAATTTACTGGAGCCAGATTGCGCAGCGTGGAGCGAAAATATTATATTCCTCGTCACACGACGTACTTGGAACCAATGAAGCGCAATCGGTGTGGGCGACACATCAAAACGTTCACAGCATTTATATGCTTTTGAGTGTGTGTATAGTAGTGTGTGTGTGCGTTTCACGTTTTATTTCGGCCCCTTCATTTTTTTACGAGGAGATTACAAGCTGGTTGGTTCCTTCGGGCCTATAAGCAAAAACATACACTTCAGGTGTGGTCTGGCTATCGAGATGTGTACATTATGGGTGTCTAACATATTGTGAGGAGGTTGGAAAGACTGGCTGTGAAGTTGACTCTCACCGTTATGTCAACAAGCAAGGAATATTTCATCCGCTTTCCTCCTCCTACCCCTGCTCGATCGTTTGTTTCTGCTTATGTTTCTCTCTTTTACTCTATATATTTTATTCCACCCCTCCCCCTTTCTCCCTTCTCTTATCTCTTTTTTCTCCTTTCTGTTGAATCTTGAATCTTCCCGAAACTTTCGTTATCGCATTTTCCTCCCTCCCCGAATCACCCAAGGACTTCAGTACACCAATGATTACACTTTTTTTTTTTAATCCTGAATCATAACTCTGGCAAACATACAACCAAACTGCTATAATTTGAAGGAAAAAAAACACTCCCAACCCTAACCCCAACACCGAGAAGGAAATTCTGCAAGAACCTTGTAAATGCCGTTTCCCTGTATGAGTTTGGCGCCATACAAAATTTACCAGACCCAAAGTTTTCACACATAATATTGTTTCATGTGTTGTTGAGTGGTGATGGAAGAATTGGCGCTGGTAATGTTGGTTGTAGAACAGGGGAGCGTTTCATGAAATGACTTGTCGGACGTTTTATCCGACAAGTCCTGTTTTATCCGACAGTCACCATAGCAACAGTATCTCTTAGCCAATCAGTTTCAAGGAAAGTTGTCAGATCTGACCACTTGTCGGACAAAAATGTTGATGAAACGCTCCCCTGATGGTGCCGGTAGGTGTGGTGGTGATAGCGGTGACAGTTGTGATTGAAAGTGGTGCCACATGATGATGATGCTGCTTGTACAGTTTAAAGGCCAAGTCCACCCCAGAAAAATGTTGATTTGAATCAAAAGAGAGAAATCAACAAGCACAATGCCGAAAATTTTATCAAAATCGGATGTAAGATAAGAAATTTACGGCATTTTATAAAGAATCCCTTACTTTTACCAAAATACATCATGTTTCATTTATTTTTTCCTCAAGAGATCAAGATAAAAATACATAAAAAATAGACAATGTGAATACAATGAACATCGAATTTAAAGAAAGTGAGGAAGGCAGGGGGCAAAAAGGAAAAAACCTTGTGTGAGGCCAACCCATAGCAAAAATTGTATTTAAAGAAATATCAAAAACATATAATCACAAATTCAATGTAAAAAAAAACAGAAACAAGCAAACACCTAACTAAACCTTAACCGAATGAGAATGGGGGGCAAAAATTAATCTAAGACTTAGACAATAAAAATGTTTTGTATTTCCTTTTAAAAACATGTAATCATATGCACAATTAAGTTACATGCAAATGAGAGAATGAATGATGTCTCTCACTCACTATTTCTTTTCTTTTTTTAATTATACAATATATCAGTTTTTAAAGATTTGACCATAAGGACCAACTTGACTATGTTAAACAATGGTACTTCCATATGTTCAGGGAGAAATACAACTTTTTTCAAAGGACAATGTGGAGAAAATTAGAATGTTTCATAAAATATAATACAAAAGAAATAGTGAGTGGATGATGTCATCAGTTCCCTCATTTGCATACCGAACAAGATGTGCATAACTGTTATGTGAAATTAAGCGAAACTTTATAATGTCATAACTTTCTTGTTTTAAATCCGATTTTGTTGAAATGTTCAGTGTTATGCTTGTTTGACTTTTCTCTTTTTATTCAAATCAACTTTATGT
This sequence comes from Lytechinus variegatus, assembly GCF_018143015.1. Classification (NCBI taxonomy): domain Eukaryota; kingdom Metazoa; phylum Echinodermata; class Echinoidea; order Temnopleuroida; family Toxopneustidae; genus Lytechinus; species Lytechinus variegatus. Next base: position 32,506,136 of record NC_054750.1, read on the forward strand.
TGGGGTGGACTTGTCCTTTAAAGGGACACTCCTAGCTGAAACTACTCATATCTAGATAACTAGAGTTCAATTCACAGAGCAAATTGCTGAACATTTCATCAAAATCGGATAACAAATAACGAAGTTATTGAATTTTAAAGTTTAGCAATATTTTGTGAAAATAGCTCTTATGCACGTCATCATGAGTATTCATTACTTTCCTTTTTTCTTACTTTATTACATGAAATCGTATTTTTTCATACATATAAAAAAGTGTCTCCTTTATAATGAATTAAGTTACAGCGATGAATACCTAATGCACTAAATCAGTTGTCAATCCATTTTTTCACTTCTTGGTAGAAAAAAATTGAATAAACCTAATTTCTAGTTATAAATAAAATACAAAAAAAAGAACATGTGGGGATATGACATCATCAAGTTATTCATTGAATATTCATGAAGACATGCCTAGAACTGTTTTCACTGTTTGTGGAGACAAAATGGTGATGCTGATCATTTGGTACTTGGTGTACAGAGCAGCCATGATGTAATGACTCTCATTGTTTTTGCTGGTGGTGGTGGTGGTGAAGATGATGGTGCTGGTGCATGTTTGGTGGTGTCGCTGATATTAAAATGATAACATTCGTGTATAGTGTTGGTGGGAGTGGTGTGAGGGTTTGAGTGGTGCTTGATGGTGCTTGGTGGTGGTGGTTGAGTTGCATGTATGGTGGTCCGAGGTGTAGTGACTGAATAATAGACTGTTTCGGTGGTGATAACAGGTACTGGTACCATTCTCTGCATGCTGGTATACATGACTGTGGTGAATTGTGGTGCTAGTTGATGATGCAAGTTTGGATAGTGGTAGGTAGGTGTCAGGTTATGGTTCTTGTACATGGTAGAAGTGGTGGTGGTGATGGTGGCGGCGGCGGCGGCACGATTTGAGTTGTATGGATGTGTTTGATTGTTTATTCACTTTTTTCATTCATTCAATGATAATTTGATCTCAAAATCATGGAGCTAAAGAATATTGAAGAAGAGGGGTGTAAAAGAAGAGTTACGCAAGGGAAAGGGCAACGAACAGAGCATGTAGAGCGAGAGGGGAGAGATATGATAGAGAATGAGGAAAAAAGAAATGAAAGCCAACAAAAAAAAGGGCGCTGGTGCAAAGCTTTATAATACGAATAGGAGAGTTGGAGTGTTTTGACTGGTTAAATGGCAGGTTATTCTTCACTTCCACAATAACCCTTTTCATTGGTTTATAATCATAATAGCACCAAATAGCTCTAATTTGGTAAAAACCAGTGAGCTTATGAAAGAAAGTAAACTTTGTTAGGCCTGATTATGGCGGTTGGTACAGATTTTCTTTAGTCAGAAATTCTAGAGTATATAGTAACACGGGACATGCAGGAAGAGCGCTGAAAGTATACATGTAGAGGATGAATTCAATTCTTTTTAGTTCATTTCCATTCAAAACATAATGCAAAGTGATATGAAGCAATACAAATCAAGTGCAATTTTACTAAACAAAATGTGAAATGGTCGATTATGCCGAATGAGAGAGTACATCAAAATAATAACATGAATAAGCATCTTTTTTTATTTGATTTGATTTCATTTCATTTATTTTTCATCTGCATTCATAACATTCGTATATACATTTTCACATATAATAAACATAATATATTGGTTACTGCTTTCTTTGCATAAATCATAGAAAAAATATGGACTAACTTGAAATAAAATGTCTTCCATATCAAATATGATCTTCTGCCAAATAATTCTACCATTTACAATTTGCAGGAGAAGGGTTGTCATTATAAGCAGATTGCTTGAAAAAAATGACGACCCTGGATTAAATTATTAAATACATTTATTAAGCAGAATGGTAATATTTGTTCATAATTTCAATAATGAAGATGGAGATGAAAATGAAAGAGATGAAAATCCATAATTTATTGTTCGAAATAGACATGAACTGAAATACTCCGAAAACTTGCTTTGCCCTATAGATCGTGGGCCCGGCAGCCACTGTGCACCGCCTGATCGACAAGGCTCTATCCCTTTGTTGAACACCAAACGGGGTAGCAGCAACCCCCATCTTCTTTTGGTCTGACGCAGCCGGGGTTTGAACCCCCGACCTCCCGGTTATGAGACGGACGCTCTACCAACTGAGCCAACACACCCGTCTGATGAGATGATAAGGATTAGGACGATGGTGACAATGATGAAGACCTTGGAGATGATGGTAAAGTATTTTGTGATGATTAAATCAAAGGAAATGTGATTTAATCATTAACTAAAATACTGACACAGAAACTTTACTTCAATTTTATTCTAATGATAATTCCTAACTTAAAATATCGAAAATTCAGAGTAGACCCTATATAATTTTACATCATGTACAATATACATTCTACAAATACCATGGACATACTAGCGAAATAATTCACTCCAATATCTTGACTTTGTCATGTTTAATACATTCTATACACACGAATACTCATACTTTAAGAATGTTTAGTTTTAAAAAATGATGATATAAGTATCCGTATCTGTTCGTATAATTTACATTACCCAATTTTTGCAAATGTATAAGGTCATTACTTTTGTTCATTTTTGTTATGTATTTTTTTATTTGTATGTGAAAAATGGAAAGAAATAAATGAAATAAATCAATAAATCTAAAAAAAAATCTACAAATTTGCTAATACGTAGTGTCTATTTTTGTTTTTCAGAGAAATGGAAAAAAAATAAATAACGCGGTGTTTGTATAATATATGAAAATGTGGATTATCTAATTCATGTGCTATCTAAGATGGCATGCGGCCTCGAAATGTTGGCTCAATAATATTGAGCCATTGGCAATGCATGAGGAAATAGATTATCCACACTTCGTCTGGGGCCGGGTCTGGGGCATCGTTACATGGTCGGTGATATACGGACAGGGTAACGACCAGAAAGTTCAGGGTGTACTTCATAACTCTTGTTTTCCATTTGAGAAAAAATTAAGTTACCTTTGGGTCATTCTTTTAATCTTCAAAATTTGAAATTCGTATTCGTTCATCCCCCCCTCCAATCGAAATACCCTGGAGTTGCTCCCGAATGTTTATTATATGGAGGGTGGGAGTACGGTTGATGTTGTTAATGTTCTGTTAAAGGAATGGTTCGGGCGGTAAATATTTATATCTATATAAGTAGACTGAAATTCACATATCAAAATGGTGAAAATTTCATCAAAATTGGATAATAAATAATGAAGTTAATGAATTTTAAAATTAATCAATACTTTCGTTATAAGCACATCTTCATGAATATTCATTAGACGGGCTGATGATGTCACATCCCCACTTTCCTTTTTTCTTATGTTATTACATGAAATCATAAATGTTTAATTTTTTCATAGTATTACATGTGTAAATGATGTGTCTTCTTTATGATGAAATAAGTTGCGACAGTGAATAACTAATGCACTTAATCAGTTGTCAATCCAATTGTTTTAGTTCTTGGAAGAAAACACTTGAATAAACCTAATTTCATATAATAAAATACAAAAGAACAATTGGGGATATGACTTTATCAGCCCACCTAATGAATATTTGTAAAGACATGCCTAGATCTGTTTCACTAGAATAATGCAAATCTTTAAAATTCAGTAACTTCGTTATTTTTTTCCGATTTTGATTAAATTTTCAGCATTTTGCTTTGTGAATTTTACTCTATTTATTGATATATAAATATCTCAAGCCTAGACCATCCCTTTAACGTGGATAAGGGTGTACTATTTGATGGTTTTGGTTGACATTATGTGCTTCTTGATTCGTTGTTTTTGATGTTGTTAACTCGTGTGTTTATGATTGTTCGGATAATCGATGATGTTCAGTTTCTCATTATCATAACATCGTTTTATCATGTAATTTTATCGACAGATTTGTTCATTTCTTAGTTTCTAATTTTTAAGCTTTTTTTTGTTTGCTTATCATGTTTGTATTGCGAGAAGGATTTGGGGACAGTAGGCAAAGCCCCAGCGTGGTGCAATAAGGCTTGTGTATACAAATTGATAAGAAATGAAAAAAATAATAATTTGAATTTTAAGAAGAAATTGCAAAAATATGGTATATAATTTTCATTGGGCAATATAGAATTAAAACAAAGGAAACTCTAGACAGCTACGCAGATTATCAAACCACACATTAGACCAAAATTAATGACCTTGCCCCCTTCCTCTGGATTCTTATGTCCAAAGCGAGTAGTCGGTAGTGCGAGCGCATGCCACCCCGAAGTGGTGATCGTAGAGCACGTCTGTTTATGTAGGTAGGAGTAAAAAATAAGAAAGAAAGATGAAAATTAATTGAGACGTTGATTAACGGGCCAGGATTCCCAATATCATACTCATCTTTGGTGGTCCACGGTGTTGCTAGTCTGGCTATTCAGACAAGATTGCAGAAATAAAGGGGGCGTATCATTTAGATCGTTTGCGTTTTATGTCTTCCAATACGGAGAAAATTCAACAGAATTATGAAAAAATGGGTTAAAAAAGAAACAATACTTTTCTGCTTGTGAACGCTCGATTTTGATAATTCATCTCGGGAATGAAAATGAACTAGGAAAATTAAAATCTTATTTGATTTGTATGTATGATAGTATACGGTTTTCATTTCATTTTCCGAAGATCGATTTTTATACCGCCCCCCCCCCCCAAAAAAAAGGGAGAATCAAATGTGTTTTTCATCTCAATACACTCTGAAAACAAATCAGTCAAAAATGACTAGTTAATAGGGTCAGCTGGGTGCACCTGTTATTCTGGTCATATTCGACTATTTTATAACCGTATTTTACTAGAACAGAGTTATTTCTGATTAGAATATAATGTCAGAAATGTGACTATCAGTGATTGTCATATCAGTTGCTCCCAGCTGACTACTGGTCTAGTCAATTTGACTGATTTGTTTTAAGATTGTATGAGATGATACATACCTTTCATCAATTTATCGTTCATAAATAATTTATCAGTTCCGGAGAGCAGCACGAGCATTTTCAAAACATTATGAAATAACTGAGACAAATGTGCAATATCAACCAGTACGGTGGCCGAGTGGTTAAGGCGTTGGACTTAAGTTCCAATGGACGCAATGTCCGCATGGGTTCGAACCCCATCCGTACTAATTACTTTTTTTTTCAAGAAGTGTTGCAGATCCGGGTATTAGAATACATTCGCCACCCCGGCCCCCTCTGCTTCATGCGCGCAATAATAGGCCTACTGTTCATGGGTCGGTTTACCGTTGGAAGTATTGTCGATTGAACACGGTGAGCTTACATGTGGATAAGGACCTATGGCAAGCCGTTTTAACATTTAATCCTATTTCTTGATATCACGAATTCGATTTCTTGACATCAAGAACTGAATTCTTAATATCAAGAAACAGTATTAATGTTAAATCGGCTTGCCACACGGGCGCTGTGTTTTCTTAAGAAAGAAAGAAAGAAAGAAAAGATAAAAGAAAAAAGTAACTAAGAAAAGAAAGAAAGAGAGAGATTGAAAGAAAAAGAAGGAAAAGACAAAAGAAAGAGAGAACGAAAGAAGAAAGATAGATAGAAAGAAAGAAAGAAAGAAAGGAAAAAAGTAAAGAGAGAAAAAAGAATGGATGAAGGAAATAATAACGATAAAAGTAAAGAAATGAAAATGTATATACATGTATATATACAAAGCTGAGAAAAATATTTTAACGGAGGCATTTCTTTGAACAATAATAATTAATTGACATGGCAATATAACGATAAAAATTGAGACATTAGAATAAAATTTCACAGGGAGATGGAATTATTGTTCGTACAAATAATGAAATCTTGTGGTTCAATGATAGAGTGCCCAATCGCTTGATTCGCACATGAATGACAAAATATATGTATTTTATCATCAGTAGAAAGCTTCAACCTCAGCACAATAAGGGACATTACGGAATTAACAATGTTTTTCGGCCATCAATCGAACGGGAAAAATCCCTTGATTTGAATATCTCATGAAAGAGCAAGAATACTCGTCCAAATTTTGACTTATTCTTGAAAATAGGGCGTAATTTATTGGCCTTTGTCAGAAATGTTTATGGCCTTGTGTGAGCGCCCTGCCACACAAACAAAACAAAAAGACGAAAGAAAAAGGAACGAAGAAAGGAAAGAAAAATGGTCGAATGAGAACATAAGCCGACATGTGTGGTCCATGTCTAGTCTATAAGTTCGAGTCGCCTTAGCCTTTGGTACAATATTATTTATAAGATTTAATTTTTATGAATAATTGGATTGCATTATCTCTCTGTAAGGTACATGATTTTTAAAAGTGTAGCTACATTATCATTATCACAATTACAGACTGTCCTCGCATATCCACATTTATTTACCTTAACTTTGTTTATCATGGGGGGTGTTGTCTAATCCTTTTACTTTAATTGAATTTCTACTTATTCTCATGCTGGTTGTTTTGTCGAATGTCTTTCTTGACAATGAACAGCCAAGAAGTCTGTCGAAGGCCTTGGGGATCAACACAGCAATTTCGTCCAGGAGTTCGACAATTTTTCGTCAACTCGAAATCTTATGACTTGCCATTTTTTTCGTCAGCACAGAAACTTCGGACGAAACTGCTGTTCCGCGGTGCACCAATTTTCGACAAAGTCCTCCCAGCTGTTCATTGTCATTTGACGGGCATTTTCAATATATTTACTGTGTTCTCGAATCCGTCGTATGTCGCTGTGCTTGCGAAAACTCCATATCATTACTTCCATTGAAAAACGTCTAGTACATAACAGAAGGTGGAAACTAGAAGGTTCCATTAAAGTGATTGGTTAACATTGGTTTGACTTTTAAAAAATCTGAGCTAGAAGGTCACACTTGTCACTTGTGTCTGCGATATGTTACAAAAATGAAACCCAGAAAAATTTGCGTTCGAAAATAATTATTTAGTGCTTCAAAAATTGAAATATAAAGTGACCAGAAACACCATCTTAATTTCATCCCATACACTTATGTGTACTATTTAGGTGTCTATTATAAGACGCCTATTTACAAAATCGGGGTTTGCCTTGTAGTTTTAGCTTTTCATTCTCAATAATGGTTGTTTTCAGGGTTTATTAGTTCTAATACATGCACTTGTACACATGTTTCATCTTGGTTTGAGAATTTTTTAAATCGGCTGCTCACAAAGTTAAACAATACCTTTAAAAAAAGGTATTTTGCGAATGACTCAGACGGAGATCGAACCCATGATCTTCCATACCTGAGGTGAGCACCCAGCAGCGCCACCAGTCAACATCAACTTGATTTGAATAAATGTAGAAAATAAGGGTGTAACACAAAAAAAGATCATTGCATTTTTGTCAGTCTCGAAGTTAGCTCTTAATTACTTTGTTTATAGTATACTCTGTCCGATTTCTTTTTTATTTATTCTTATATTTTTTTTTTTTGGGGGGGGGTTATCCAGCCAATATTTTGTAAATATTGTAATTCTTGTTGATTTACAATAAAAACATAGATATAAAAGAAGTTCATGGCTGTTTTTCTCAATTGAATAGTAGGGGTATGTTAAAGGGCAAGTTCACTTTGATAATAAGGTACTTTTGATAAAAACTGAAAAATGAGAAAAAGTATTGGTGAAGATTTGAAGAAAATCTGTCCAAACAAGAGAAGCTATGACCATTTAAAGTTCACAAATGACATCGTCGTGCGATATAAATTTAGAAGAATGCTATTATATAAATATAAAAAAAAATGAAATGACATTTACTACGAAGAACAGCTACTTTAAAGCTCATAGGAACAGTGGTCGCCCCGCCCCCCCCCCCCCCCCCCTTTGGCTCCGCCCCTCTACTCATTCATCAATGTGATTCTTCCCAAAATTGATGTCTTCCCATCATGTTTCTCTCCCAGACCACTAATTTGTATGTCCTTCTTAATTCACAATATTCCAGGGAATTGTAATTTTCCTAGATATTCCATGGTCTTCCTTGGACGATCCTATCGAAGCCCTTCCAAATAGGGGAATTTTCAATAATTTGTCTTGCTCGCACATTGAATTTCTCACCTCAAAACGAATGGTGGAAATCGCGTAAGAGACATAAATATAGGATAAAAAATTTAAGGTCGAAAATGTATCATTATCGAGGTTTTTACTTCCTTCATTCAACAAACGACTACAAAGAAGAACAAACTTGTTGAGAATCGTATTCTAAGGTTTCTTTTCTCCTTCCCTGTAGTGTCCTTATTATCACATTATCAAAGTACATAATTGCATTTTTGATCAAATAATGCGATCATTGATAACATTTATCATCCCTGAACCGTTTCTGACCCCTTTCCCATTTCCATGGCAATGGGAAGGAGGTTGGTATGTTTTAAAAAGTAGAAATTTGACCCCTCCCCCGAAAAAAAAAAATATATATATATATATATATATATTTTTTTTTTTTTTTAGTAACAACCTTTTTATTTTTCCAAACAATCACCACCTCTGCGAAAATCGTAAAAGGTCCTGCCATTTCCTCACCCCCCCCCCCACTCTCCCCCTCTAACCCTTTTTGTTTTTCTCTTGCTCTCTCTCTCTCTCTCTCTCCCTCTCGATCTTGTGAAGACCGCTTTGTATGTATATCCCGTATTCTTATTTTGAAGGAACATCCACGTGTAACACAATCAAAATAATGAATAAATAAATAAATAAATAGAATATTAAAAAAATATTTTTCGTATATAAGGTCCAAGTCGAGTATTATTGACTACTATTACAATTATTGCATTTGGCTTTTGCCTTTTTTGTGTATGTCTTTGTGTATAAGTATGACTCGCAATACGTTTCTGCATTGAGCATGATGAGCAGTCCAGTAACACCATGCGAGAGAGCAAAACGAACGAGCAACTGCGAACACGTGAAACATAAAAGCGCACTGGAGTAACCTCACTATCCCCCCCCCCCCTTTAAACATGTCAGTTCAATTCAAGTAAACATTTAATTACTTCTATTTAGTACAGTTACATACGATCAGAATAGGAATGGGCCCATAAATGCTTTAGTCTATAGAGTGCCAACAATACGAGAGGGTAAAAGGGCAATTTTTATAAGAGAAGCGGCATTAGAAAAGGGGAAAGTGGTATTCTGGATATGCATTTAGGCTATCTCTTCCCTCATATTGGTCTGGATTTCCGTGTAACGGTGGAGTGTTAGATTGCATGCCAAGAACATTTACAAATATGTTGATAAAATATGTTGATTGAATATTTTATGCGATGTCTTTTTATTCCACAAATTAATCTTGTTCCCCAAATACAACAATTGCGTTAAAATCCCTTACTTGTTTAAGTTTGATACCAAACTCATATTTTGCAAAGTTAAGGATTTTTGAACGTGAAATAACATCAAGTTTTTCAAACTGAAGTAAAGAATCAAAAGAAAGACGACACATTTTCAGAACAGAGCAGTATTGTTTCTTGCAAATATATTTCTATTCTTTTCCCTATATAACAGGCCGTTTCTAACATCAAACTCACAATTTTAACAGTTTCCCTTTTGTTATTTTGTGTTAGACACTCTCTCCACAACCTCTTTGCATTCCTCCGTGAAAAGAACAAGAAAGAGGGAAAGATTTTGCTTGCAAGTGCCCTTTATCCGGCATTCTTTGAAAAGTGGTAAATTTGGCAGGGATATGCTACACCCGGGATGCTATGAGCTCATCAGTGCATTGACCGCCTGTGATACGCTTTGGTGGTTTGACGAGTGTTGTGTCAGCAGAAAGGATTGGTGACAAGTACCATGGACCTACTAGCAAGTACATAGCGTGGACAATGCAATGGCACATCCTTGCCATTTCTCCTATTGACGAGAAAGATTTTACTTTTTCACAAAGAACCTGATGTTATTTTGTACAATGCTTTATTGGAATTCTGTCTTTATATTCTTTTCAGGCTTTTATTCACATAGACTATACATTTTCCTTTTTGGTAGTTTTTTTTTCGTGAGGAGTCGAAGTTGAAGTGGAGGTAATGATGGAAAGTTTTAAGATATTGAGAATAATGGAAGCATTTCATTTTTAATAATAAAGTAACTAAAGTTATAATGTGTGACATCATCGGTTTCTTCATATTAATGTATATCAATTTTTTTTTAATTAAACAAAGCTGAAATTGTCATACTTTTATTCCGCGTCCAAATTTGAATAAACCTTTTGTGGTTGGTTGGGCTCGTTTAATTTTTCTCAACCCATTAAAGTGGACTTTTATTATAGCTATGTAGGTGGACTACATAGGTTACACCATGGACCTACTGATATACTTTGTAGCTATCAGAGAAGAAAGGTACCCCCCAAAAAATCCTCAGAGTGTATGGCTAATTGTACCAAATAGTTAGGTATATGGCCGTACGCAGCGGGGTGGGGACAAGGGGCAGTCGCCTACCCCCTCTGAAAATTGAGAAAACTTACATTATATGATACTGAAAAGTTCACAAATCTAACCAAAAGTGTCTTTTGCACGATATCCTTCAATTTCACAAAATGCAAAAGCGTCTCATGACAAGCTCGGTCTATTCGTTTCCTTGATTTCCAGATCTTCCATTGTTTTTAACAGGGAAGTGTTATCTACATAACACTTCCCTGGTTTTTAAGGCATCTTGCCCCCCCCCCCCGAAATCGGGTCACCAAATGAATAAAAATAATAGTGAAAAAAAATAGTATAAGCGCTTTTTAGTGAATGATAAATCCATTAAAAATTTTGAATATGATTCATTGATCCTTATTACATCGAATTATTTCGTTTCGTTTTTTTCAACTCAATATCTCTTTATCCATCATGTTTCCCAAATTTATATCTGATCTGTACTACATTGATAAAGCATATTGATAAAACCATACACAAACAGCATTCTTATATATACACACATAAATGAACAAAGGGGCATTATTTTCCTAGAATTTTAATAAACTTTTAGATGAATGTAGTAAGTGCCCCTCCGTACATTCATAAGACGTAGGCCATATTTCTTCAATTTGGTTAGATTGTTTTTAGGATGAACTTATTTTCAAATTCTCCGTCGGTATATAGCTCAACTGAAAGGAAGCAGCAATGTTTCATTTTATTTACACAATAAATTCACTTTTGAAATCAACAATATAACTCTCTTTCGGAAGTTCGTATGGAAAAGTGAAGATATTTTATCTCAGAAATCGTGCTTTTCCTGTGTTCCGAAGCACGTGGACGAAGGGCGAGGTGGTTTGGACAGGGGCGAAGAATAGGCGATAGATAGAACTTGGAAAAACATTTTTATCTTTTTCCCACTTCTTCAAAATAAGTTTTTCATGTCTGACTTTCGCGAATTGTAATATTGGGCAGCTGAATAATATATATATATATATATATATATTATGCCGGAATGTATACTATAAAGCTAATGAGGAATCAGCCCCCCCCCCCCCTTACTGGCGTAAATCCAAAGCGGTGAACTATTGTTCGGGGGGGTGAATAGTATGACGTCATGGATTTACACCACTGCCCCTCCCCCTTCCCCACCAGAGAACAAATATTTTTAAAAATATTTTTAAAAGTGCGAGTCGTGTAGTCAAAGATGGTATTTCGTCTCCTCTGCAGCACCTCTTTAAACGGGAACAGATGGAGGGGAATTAAATCAACCTTTTCTTCAGGAACATAATAAACATAAATTTGTTAAGAACATGACATGTCATGTCATGAACATTTTTTACCCCCCGACTCACAATCGCGGAACACCAACCGGGCACGAATTTGTCATAGCGACGCGTCAAGCTGACCTGAGCCGAACTCTACCCGTGTGGTCTTCACCACCGCCCCGCTGCCATACCGAGCCAGTTAGTACAGCCGTTACCTTCCAACATGCTCCGAGCATGCCGAGCGAGCAGGTTTTGGGATGAAGACCAGCGGGTCGCTTATTTCCCTCCCACTTTTTTTCTCCCTCTCTTCTCTTCCCCTTCTATTTTCTACACGGAGATCTTGACAAATAACAGCCCGAGACCAAAATTGAATCTCTGAAACTTATTATTGAAGATGAATTCGATTGTGCGGGTCTAATGCAATGTGGGATCAGGTGAATAAATACAAAAAATGCCAAGACTCGGGTCGCCCCCCCCCCCTCCACCGCACTTCCAACAAAGTCTCTCTCAACCATGTCTATCTCTTCCAAGCTCTTCACAGAACTGTTCAACTCTTTTCCCCTTGAATGAGCGTTTTTTCTCCCTTTTCAAACGATAAGTTTAGACCAAATGGAAGCTCCTTGTTTAGACGTATGTAGGCCTATACCCTTAGCTATAGGGCTATTCTCTATTTTCCTGGGCTGTTTATTTTCTTTCAACCTGAAAATTCTTCGAAATATTGCCATTACTCTTTCATTCTCGAGTGAAAAGTGTACTCGAGACATGTAATCCAATCTCATTGTCACAGTTGCAGTCACACTGCGAAATTGGTTCAAGATCGATCAAATCCGATCGAATCAGGCGAAGGGCATGCATGGGAGAGGGAGGGGTAGGGTCACTAGCGTACCTAAGGGGGGGGGGGCGGGGGCAGATTTGCACCCCCTTGTCAATTTTTTTTCTGATGACGTGAATTCCATTTAAGTTTCACTCCATTTTGCAGTGAAAACTCTTTTTTTTTTCTTCTTGCTTTTCACATTAAAAACTGCCCCCCATTAAAAAATCGTTCCCAGAGCCCTACCACATTGTATAACCACCCCTGCATCACCTACAAGATACACATGACAAAGAAAATCTAACACGATGTCATATTTAGAAATAAATCATAAACAGCAACAAACAACAACCTTAAGTGTGAATTAATATATTTTGTTAAGTTCTGAAGTGTAATGTAATGAGCAATATTGAAAGACTTAATATATTATTGTGTTTTTCAAAAGATGCTTGAACTTTTTTGTTAAGAATCCGTTTTAGGTTGTTGCCAATTCCTGTACGCGACAATTTCATAAAGGTATATTGTTTAACTTTGTGAGCAGCCGATTTAAAAAATTCTCAAATCAAGATGAAACAGGTGTACAAGTGCATGTATTAGAACTAATAAACCCTGAAAACAACCATTATTGAGAATGAAAACTAAAACTACAAGGCGAACACCGATTTTGTAAATAGGCGTCTTATAGACGCCTAAATAGTACACATAAGACATAGTGTATGGGATGAAATTAAGATGGTGTTTCCGGTCACTTTATATTTCAATTTATGAAGCGCTAAATAATTATTTTCGAAAGCAATTTTTTCTGGGCGTCATTTTGTAACATATCACAGACACAGGTGACAAGTGTGACCTTCTAGCTCAGATTTTCTAAAAGTCAAACCAATGTTAACCAATCACTTTAAGCTGTTCGTAAGTTAAGAGTGACTTTAAGAACGACTGGTGAACCTTTCTTGCGCACTTATTCATTACTATTGAATATACCATTTTCCACAAGAAAGGATCACCATGCAGTCGTTCTTAAAGTCGTTCTTAACTAACGAACAACTTTATGACGCACCCACCAGGCATGTAAGATAAATTATAAAACTGAAGTCAACCATTTTTTGGTGATGGGATAGACGGTAGAGTCACTGGAGGGGATGGGGTCGAGCCAATTTACTGATAATATCGATGGATGGACTGAAAAAAACCATAATGATAAATAATACACATCAAAAGGGCCGAGGATTGGCATCATTGCAAACTGGTACGAATAGTTTTATTAGGAGACTAACCGCCCTTTCACACGGTGAAAAAATCGTAATTTGAATGATGATTCCAGTGAAAAATAAGGCTTATGACGAATATTTAGCATGTTGAAACCAAACTAGAACATGATTAGAGTCACGAACGCTTATCACAATCACGAATTCAAATTCTACTCCGGATGTGAATTCTAGTTAAGTTTCACTCAAATTGCGGTACGAATTTTGCGTGTGATATGCTTGACCTCCAATTTTTTTTTTTTGGGGGGGGAGGGCGGAGCTTATAGACCTTTCAAGCACTTCCGTAGATAAGACAATTGTCATGCCCTCTTCGAAGTTTGAATTTGCGATGCAGAGCTTTGATTGATAAGTCACCATTGACACATACCGCCTTCGCACGGGAATCAAAGTCAAATCACAGTTTTCGAATGCGCGTGTGAAAGGTCCGATGATTCTACAGACGAATTGGAATCATCATAACAACGATGATTCAAGATTTTTTCAAAGTTTTTTTCAAAATTCAAAGGTTTTTTTTTTGAGGGGGGGGGGGGGGATACTGGAGACCCCGGCTAATATACATAAATCATTGTACCAGTACCGTCATTGAACTTATAGTTGACCGATTCCATTCTCTTAGTGGTGTAATGAATTTAAAACATTTGAGAGGGCCGAATGGAACGAAAGTTCTTAAAAGATACGAGCGAGCAAAGCGAGGAGAGAGCAATTTTTTAAAAACTTTTTAATGCAAAAATCTAACATTTTGGGGGATTAGTCTACTTCACTCGCCCGGGATCTTTCTGTAAGCTCACACCTAAAACGTTTTGTCTCGTTTTTCGTCACTCTCGATCTACTTTGATTTTGAAAATGCAATTAATCACTCATCAATATTTGTTTTTCGAAATATTTGGATGTTTAGACTTACTGACAAGCGAAAAACATTTTGAAAGAGAGACGGTGGTGGGTTTATATTCGATAGAAATAGTTTATTCATAAGCAATATCCATTATTGTTCATGATAGCACATCCACTTTATGATCATGAATGAATCGAGCTGGAACGTGCACGTGTGGCTAACGAGCAAAAAATTAATGAAGTATTAATAGTTATTTTAAATTGGCGATCGAGCGTAGCGAGTGAAGGTTGTATTGCCACATAACGTTGGTGGGTTCTTGTTCAATAAACTTTTCTCATATTCCCTCTAATATCTAATCAAGAGTTTATTGTTATGCCCAATATTATCCGGCGATTTGGTCAAATTATAGTGCAAAATGGTGTCTCGTATACTTAAATAAAAATTGTACCACTTTTGACAATAATAGTAGATGGACTGCTCGCCGACAGTTAGAATTTTTAGTTAAAAATTTGAAATGAATCTGGGGCTATACCTCGCACTCATTGAAAATGAAAATGAAATTGAACTTGAAGTTCAAGGGAAAATGAAAGAATTACGGTAATGGAATCGCTCGGACATTCTATGGTGGAGGTCCGAATTAATTCTTTGCCTTGGCCGTCCTGTATCAAGGGCAATGGTATTTTACTGCTGTCAGGATCATTGTGACAGGGGTTGGGTCAGGGGCGGATCCAAGATTTTCCAAGGGGGGGGGGTCGAATTTGTCGGAGGGAATTTTTGACAAGCCATACAAAAAAGGATTTCAACCACAAATTAAGGATATTTCGTACCTGAAGAAAAATTGACGAGCAAAAAAAAAACACATTACAATTTTTTGTATTTTTCTTCTCAAAGGGGGGGGGGGCACATGCCCCTGCCCCCCATCCCCTGGATCCGAGCCTGGGTTGGGTTCAGGTAGCTGGTTGTAAGAGGGCGACCCAGGGGGGTACCACCCTCTGTGATTTTTAAGCAGTGAAAGACATAAGAGAAGAATACATGGAAATAATTGGTCTGGGTCGTTTAACTCCTATACGTTTGTCACCCAGTGGAGTAAATGATGCCAACTGCCAACAAGTAACCATTTCCACACATAGTTATGTAGTAGTACCACGTATTAGGACAATCTTCCCATATTGTAAGAAAATATAAAAGGGATTTCCATGAAAAATTTGATAGGTTTCTTGCCCAAAATGCAAGTATCATGTCATTTTCATACAAAGACGATCTAATCATTTAGACAAGATTTTGAGGGGCAGGACCACCCAAAAA
Organism: Lytechinus variegatus; assembly: GCF_018143015.1. Classification (NCBI taxonomy): domain Eukaryota; kingdom Metazoa; phylum Echinodermata; class Echinoidea; order Temnopleuroida; family Toxopneustidae; genus Lytechinus; species Lytechinus variegatus. Next base: position 32,521,982 of record NC_054750.1, read on the forward strand.
AAAGGTATATTTGCATGAAAAGGGAAAAATCAAACAAAGTTAAACAATGAAAACATCACCAAAATTGGATTAATATGCAAGTTACGACATTTCAAACTTCCCTTGATTTTACAAAACAGAAGAAGAAGTATTCTTCGTCGATCTACTGAGGTTGGTAAGCGTTGCGAAGATCGCGAGTGAGTTGAACAGTTATTAAAAAAAAAGAATCCCCAAAGGACAAAATAAAAATTATGATTTTCTAGAGGGGCGTATTACAACCCAGGTGTCGTTTGATTTTCATGCCCACTCTATTACTCTCAATATCAACTTAATTGAGAAGGGAAAAATCAAACAAAACACGGGGACATAAAACTATTCTGAATGTGAGAAAACAGGAGAGGAATAATATGAGAAATCAAACATTAATGCTCCGAAATTGACTCGTATGACTCCCATATCCGGACATCGCCGTGCTTTATTATCTTTTCATCGAAATACAAAATTGACGTGTCAGGAAAAATCAGCGAGGTCCGCCCTTGAGCGCTATCTCTCACCCAGGGATCTTGAACATCCAACATCAGAAAGAGAAATAAGCGATCTCAACAATGAGGGCGACATTGACAATTTCATAACAGTGATTGAAAAAAACAAAATATTTTGATATATTTCTATGAATGATGTTTGGGATTGAATATTTATGATAACGAAAGCCAATGTAAATCAACGATATCATGCTGACTAACTGCATTATTTTTATTGATTATATTTGAACGTAATGGAAATTTATTTTTTCAGAGGCCAAATTTCGCAAGAATATATGTCGGCCTTCATTATTTCTATTATTCTGTTTTAACAAGAAAAATCAATGTCACCATTTTGTGATAATCGTTTAATACAACGAAATGTAGTCAGAGACCAGTCTTTCACAAAATATTACCTATAAAACTTGATAACTTTATTAACCCCGTGATTTCCCTGTTATATAGTTTTCTTCCCTGGTAACTAGTTTCCACGGCATAGACTTTGTCTTCTACCATGATTTAAAAGTGAATCGGATTAAAAACGATACACCAATCCATTGTCATATCAATCGAAGACAGAAAATGGATGCATGGCATAGCAGATACCTCAAAATTTATCAAACATCAGGTCTACACCTTGTCTTTTAAAGAGAAATTAATACATTGCAAAAATTATTGTATGCATTTAAACAAAAATCTTATTTCATATTTTTTTCGACTTGGCATGGAGGGATAACACGTATACCCCATTAAAAAGATTGCTTCAATATCAAACATTCCTGCCGATGCAAATATTTACTACCACCGGGCATGCGCAAATAAACCATCGTGGAAATGTTTTCGCGCGTTACTTTCGTTATTTATTTGTTCACATTAGTCTAATGTAGTGGGTAGGCATGCATATATACTAACCAGTCTTGCCATCAAACATTGACTTCAGCAAGATACTTCTGGTGCCCGTAAAAAAAACTTGTTATAATAATTTTATTCATAATGTCTATCATATAAATAATTGTGTTATAGCAAATCTTCCTGAAATGGAACTCAGCCCCCCCCCCCACTTTTTTCCAAAACCAGTGTACAAAAACGTAAAAATACCATAGGATTGTGATTTTTTGCATGGTCAGCCCCCCCCCCCACTTTGAAAACCGTCCCGCGACCCCTGTAAACCAGCGACCATGGTCTATGACAAGCAAAGGGGCAGTCAAACGAAATATACATTATAACTCTAATAAATTATACATTTCACTTTTAGAAAACGATTTCTCTTTTAGATCAATTGTTTTCTTTAGCGTTTATCCATTTCACTCGAAAAACAATCTTGTATTCGACTAGAACTTTTATCCCTCCACTCTTCTCCCCGAACTTAAGAAGATCATAATTTTGTTTACAATAGCCTAAGACCACACAAGTTTCAATTTATTTCCCTCTCGCTCTCCCTTCCCTCTTCCTGATTTATTTCTTATTTCAATATCAAAGCTTCCCCAGACCCATTTTTAAGGCAAAGTAACTCTTTTCCATATTTTCATTTAAAAACATGGACAAGGAGACACTTCCTATATTTACCTTCTTCTTGCTTTCTATTTCAGCTTCTGTCTTTCTCGGTTCCCATTGGCGGCGGAAGCCCAAAGAATTAGGGGGGGGGTCTCACTGAAATTTTGTGATGGACACAGGTAAAATATTTGACAAGCAAAAAAAAAAAAGGTCATCAGTCTAAATTTCAGGGGGGACACGGTAAACAAAACTGACAAACTGACAAGCCAAAAAAAAGGTTCTCAACAAACATTTCAGGGGGGACCGTCCCCCCCAACCTCAAATTCAGGGGGGGACCTGTCCCCCTGCTTCCGCCGCCTATGTCTGTTCCACATTCGTCCATTTTATCTTCTTATTTTTTTTCTTCTTTGCTTTTTTCTTTCTTTCTTTCTTCCTCCCCCTCTCTCCCTCTCTGCCTGTCTATCTCCGTTTGTCTCTCCCCTCCCTTTTCTCTTTCTTTCTTTCTTTCTTTTTTTCTTCCTTCCTTCCTTCCTTCCTTTCTATCTATCATTCTATTTCTATCGTTTTCTTCTTGCAATTGCACTGCACTATTCTGTCATCAGACATTTCACATGGATTGAGTAACATTCTCCAGGCAAAGATGATACGTTCCGTACACACCTGACCGGTTGAAACACAAGTCAAGGAGCTTATCCTTGACGAAAGATGTATCTGTTTGGGACGTGATGCATGGGCGGTACCAGGGTTTCGTGAGGGGTAAGAGGGGGGGGGGGGGGGGTAGAACATTTTCACATATTGTTCGGCACTTTCTTTTGGCAGGCATTCAACAGTTTTCGTTGTCCAAAATGACCATATTGACGCCATAAAAAATACAAAAGAAATAAAGAAAGAAAGTCATCTGTTTCAAATGTTTCCAATTTTTTTTTACCTGATTGCCAAGAAAGCATGAATGCTTGTAAGCAAGCAACCAGAGGACCGACGGCTGAAGGTCCTCTCTGAAGGACCTGGTAATGAGGATTAATGCCTTACCAAAGGGCACTATAGTGTACCAAGTGGGAATCGAACCCGGGTCACCGAAATACAAAGTATTATTAATCAGATACAAATTGTAATAATAATAATAATAATATAGGTATATTTACCCAGGGAAGCCGCTTCAGTTCCGAAAACTGTTCTCCCAGCGGGCCCTGCTATTATTATTACCCCGGCTTTAGCTGGGCTGCCTAGGTGCTCAAAGCATTCAAGGAATTTCTTCCTACCGGGTACCCATTCATCTCACCTGGGTTGAGTGCAGCACAGTGTGGATAAATTTCTTGCTGAAGGAAATTACGCCATGGCTGGGATTCGAACCCACGACCCTCTGTTTCAAAGTCCGAAGACTAATCCACTGGGCCACAACGCTCCACAAATTATAACAGATGAGATGAGTTATTACTTAGACAAACATATAACTAATTAGAATAAATTTTCTTTATTAGTCTGATTTGTTCAACTAAACTTAAATTTGGGTGGGCTTAGAACATAATAATAATAATAAATAATAATAACGTTTTATTTACCCAGGGTAGCCACTTCAGTTAGAAAACTGCTCTACCAGCGGGCCCTGCATAACATATGTTATTATTACCCTTCTCCAATCTAAATGCTGAGCGCCTAGCAAGAAGGCAGAAGGTCCCATTTTTATAAGTCTTTGGTATGACTCGGCCGAGGATCGAACCCACGACCTCCCGTTCATGAGGCGGACGCTCTACCACTGAGCCACCATGTCCGGTGTAACATAATTCGATAAAGTCCCCCATTGACGATGATCGCTATTCAAGTTTATTAATATACATTGTAATGAATATGTTTGTCAAAAAAAAATTATGATGTGGATGACAATACAATAAATTGTATGCGTCGATGTGATATCATTTGTGATTTTGATCTTTTCTAAGTTGGGATCGAGGCTGACCCCCCCAAAAAAAAAATCAAAGCAACTGCGTATTTTTTAAATAAACTACTATAATGTTGCCGGGTATTGAAAAGCTTTCGTGGTTGGAATTGTACACTGTAAAAACTGTGGTATTAAAACTGACATCAATTGGTGTTAATAGAGGACCACACCATGATGTGTTAAAATTACTAAGTTACACCCTAAAGATTGAACATAACACAAAAGAGTGTAAATGTAACAACCAAAGGTGTTGAAATAACACCTATAGATGTAAAACTAACACCACCAATTTAACACCGGTGTAAAATAACTGGTGTGGTCCTCTATGTACACTGGTTAACACCATAGTTTTTGCTGTCTATATATTTTGTTTGCATGCGTTTATGTCTGCGTTCAAATAATACAATATCAAATGTGACGCAATATACAAAATAATCCTAAACATATACATTATAATCATGAAAAATTATGAATACAAACTAATGTGAGCATAACTTGACTCTTTGAAAAAAAAACGATAATACTTAATGAACGAAGAAGACCGACATGTAATGAACAAAATCAATCAAAAACCTTCATTTTTGCTTGATTATGACTGTTGTTATTGAATAGGGCCTACGCCAGGCATTTTTTCTTCATTTGTTTTTATTTTGAAACAAAGCAACCCCTGTGGTTTGATGTCTCGAACATGTTGTATTAAAATATCGACAGTTTATTCGCAAGCGATGAAAGATAGAAGATTTAACATTGATAGCACGAGAATCTCAATCTATGACACATGCATAACACCTGTATTCGTGTGTGTTCTCATTGAGGAGGGTGTTTCAAAAAGCTGTTCATAAAGTGATTGGTTAACATTGGTTTGACTTTTTAAAAATCTGAGCTAGAAGGTCACACTTGTCACCTGTGTCTGTGATATGTTACAAAAATAAAGCCCAGAAAAATTGCGTTCGAAAATAATTATTTAGTGCTTCAAAAATTGAAATATAAAGTGACCGGAAACACCATCTTAATTTCATCCCATACACTTATGTGTACTATTTAGGTGTCTATATAATAAAGACGCCTATTTACAAAATCGGGGTTTGCCTTGTAGTTTTAGCTTTTCATTCTCAATAATGGTTGTTTTCAGGGTTTATTAGTTCTAATACATGCACTTGTACACATGTTTCATCTTGGTTTGAGAATTTTTAAAATCGGCTGCTCACAAAATTAAACAATACCTTTAAGTTAAGATCGACTTTAATAACGACTGGTAATCAGATCCTTTCTGCACCCTTCTTGTGGTAAATGATAAATAATTGGCGATGGTTGAGCGCGTAAGAAAGGTTCACCATGCAGACGTTCTTATAAAGTCGCTCTTAACTTATACGAAGAGTTTGATAAAACGCCCCAACAAAAAGGGTTCATCTGGTATTTTGCGATGACTGTGAACAATCTGAAATCCTTTTTCTTTCTTAATTCATATTGATATGGAGATTATGAGTGTTTTTTTTCCTCTCCTATACTCATTTTTATTCTTTATTCTTTTACTACTTTGGCTCCCCTTATAAAAATAAATAAATAAATAAATAAAATCGATATGCTTCTTAGTCTTTTCTTCCTTTATTCTCTTTTCTTTCTTATAAAACTTTTTTTTGCTTCTGTTACTTCTATTTTTATTTTATCGATTATTATCATTATTATTTTTGTCTAAACATAAAGGGGGATTATGACATATTAGGATAATGTATCTTAACAAATAAACCTCTAAATGTTACTTGTCGTCTTAACGACATACTTTCTACTAGGTAAGATAATTATGTGTTGCCATGTCAACATGTAACTTTTTAGGACCTTTTAGAAGTCGACGTGTCAAGATATTCCACTTATATCGACGTTGCTTTTCTGCATTACCTTTTGAAGTAAAAAAAATATGTTTATGATCAGATTCGGTCATTTACGCATTTCTCTTAAAACAGACTGAAGTTATACATATATATTAATTAAATATATATTATTTGGCTGTTATACTTCAATCATATATTTGCTTATATACAGTAGTTTGCCTCTGCATTGTACTCATCATATTTGTTTATGTCTTTCTCCAGTCACTACAATAAGACTGTCACTTGGTTATGTACTTTATGCTATATTATGATTATGTCTCAAGCGTTGTAAATTTGTTTTTTATATTATAAATAAATGCAGAAAATCCTGCAAAAAAAATACTTATCAAACTTATGATAATAAGATATTCATATATAGGATAAATTAATCTATAAAACTATTCTATCTACTGAGAATATTTATATTTTGATGTATTTTTTTCCTTTCCTGCCTGAGGACAAGAGGTAAAACAGATTTTCCGTATGTTATTTCATTAATCATTAATTAATTTTAGAATGATTAATGACAAGTCTCGTTCATCATGGTATAATATTTTATCCCAAATCTCCAAATAATATGTAAACTATGTTGGATGAATGCATAATTATGATAGCAAGACTTTTACTCGTGGAACTCATGGGAGCTGATGATTCTCATATTTTTTCTTTACAATATGTGCATTTTTTAATTTTATCATGTAACTTTTCTTCATCAAAATTTCTTAGATTGTGTATCTGGTTCTAATTTTTACATGCCAAATCTATCACAAAATGCTGTAAATGTTTTTTTTACTCGTTTGCCTCCCTCACTCGCGTTCTATTTCAAAGGGCAAGTTCACCAAGACAAAAAGTGGTATCATCGGCTCTCTTATTTGCATATCAAACATGTGCATAATAATAATATTATTATTTCATTATAACTAAACGAAAATTCAAAATGTCATGAAATGAAATTCATTTTATGATTTTTTCAGCGTTATGTTTTTTTTCATTTTTTTTCTCTTCTCATCAAAATTTACTTATTTTGATTTTTTTTTTTTTTTTGGGGGGGGGACTTGTAAGTGCTATACCATGTCCAAAACTTAGTATTCCACCGCAAAATCATAGATGACACCAGTCACCAGTGAGAACAATTTATTTATTTATTTGTCGTTTTATTTTAACAGGGTATAGCCTTTCAGTTACAAGAACTGCTCGACCAAGGGGCCCTGTATCAACATAAATTAAAAACATGACAAAACAATATCACATAAAAAAATCGTCAACAAAATGAACATAATATGAGAAAAAAAAATGTAATATATAAAAGTTTAAAAAAATCAAATTCACTATAAACTTATAATAACAAAAAGTATTCATGGATATCTTAAAAACATATTTGTGTGAGGGATATCGATTTACATTGTTTTTTAAAAGAATTAAGTGAATTTGCTAAACGGAGAGAAGGGGATAACGTATTCCATATTTTAGAGCCATGATAACAAAATGATCTTTTATAATATTCGGTTTGGGGTTTCTCAATAAAAAGGGGACAGTTAATTATTGAATATCTATTTTCGAAATGTATTGTTCTATGGCGCACTATATCCTGAATATATTTGGGGGTTATATTGTGCATCACTTTATACATCCATATTTTAAATTGGTAATCAACTCTATCTGTGACGGATTGCCATCCTAAAGATGATAATAATGTTATTCGGAGAGTTAAATAATGTGCGTTAAGTATCAGACGTGCATATATACCGGTTTTGAAGCTTTTGTAATTTATCCAGATGGCACTTTGCTGAAGCCCCATAAAATTATACCATAATCAATATGTGATAATATCAAACTATCATATAGCAATTTTAAAATTCTTTTTGGTAAATAAAATCTAATACGTTTTATACATGATGGTTCTCGATATTTTAGAGACAATTTTCGATTATGTGAATCCCACTTTAGACAGTTATCAAATAATTATCAAACCTCAATAACACTTTCTCTATAGGTCAGAGAAACAGTTTTATTTCTTATGCGATTTCTAGTTCCAAATAGCATAAGCTTGCACTTTTTGATATTCAATGTTAAATCATCCTTTTCAATGTGATCAACTATCTTTTTGAACTCATGTTTAAGTGTTTTTTCAACAGTTGCAATTTCCTTGCCTTGGCAAAATATTGCTGCATCATCAGCGTACAAACAAATTTTAGTATTTTCACAGTAGGGCAAATTACAAAGGTCATTGATAAAAATTGTAAACAAAAGGGGCTCTAATATTGATCCCTGTGGAATTCCAGAATTAATAGATCGAAACCCAGACTGAGCACCATTACATTGTACTCGATCACTTTCAAACCATTCAAATTCTCTGTCCTTTATATTTTCTTAATTTATACAGCAAAATTTTATGATTTACTGAGTCAAATGCGCGTTTTAAGTCCAGGAATAAAGCACCAGAGATAAGTCCTTTATCGACATGATCGATTTCCCTCAGTAAGAAGTCATTTACATAAATAGTGCTGTTCCTGTCGATGTTATGAAGGCGATTTGATTAAAACAATGTTATGAATGCGATTTGATTAAAAGCAATAATTGGAACATTCTATATCATTTTGCGCGTTTTAATCGTTTATCCTTGTTTATTTTTCTTCCCCTTACTCCCTTTCGATGTTTTTATTTCTCTTTACGTTTTCTTTTCTATCTTCCGTTTACCTTTCCATCACATGTACCCCCGTTTGATCCAGAAACCCATTTCGATCTAGGTTAATATTGACCCTGTTGGTAATCTAGGGTAACGAGATAAACAGTTTCTATTTCAACTATCTCATGGGGGCTTCGAAAGGTCGGGATATATTATCTTTTCCTTACTGTCTCTTTCTCTCCCTAACCCCCGCCCCCAGCATTGATGCTGAAAATTTCATAGAAATCCAATGGAAAATTTAAAGTTGTGCGTATTCACTAATTGCAGTAAAAACATACATTGTATACAAAATCAATAAATTAATTGATTGATAAATAGATAAATGAATGAAAGAATAAATGAAATAAACAAATAAGTAAATATATAAATAAATCTATTAATTCAACAAGCATTAATGCTGAAAATTTCATAGAAATCCAATGGAAAATTGAAAGTTATGGGTATTCGCTAATTTCAGATAAACATTGTATACATAATGAATAAATGAATTAATTGATAAAAAATAGATAATGAATGAATAAATAAATGGAATGAATAAATGAAATAAACAAATAAGTAAATATATAAATGAATTAATTAATTGATTAATCAATCTGGATAAATTATCAAGTCACTGAATAAATAGATTAAAAAATGGAAAAAATAATACTTGCAGGAATTAGTCAATGATATTGGTGATAAGTCGTCATTTTTCATCATGTTTTGAAACTCACAACGCGATGCATGAAGACGTGAATTCATTAAGTTGACGTGCTATATACAAAAAAAAAAACAATTGAGGCCTATATCAGTCAAAAATGACTGGTTAATAGGGTCAGCTGGGAGCAACTGTTATTCTAGTCATATTTAACTATTTTCTAGTCATATTTTACTAGAAAAGAGTTATTTCTGACTAGAATATATGTCAGAAATGTGAATATCAGTGATTGCCATATCAGTTGCTCCCAGCTGACTACTGGTCTAGTCAATTTGACTGATTTGTTTGAGTGTAAGTCGATGTAAGATTAATACATTATCTTAACATTTGAGAAAGTTTGAATTGAGTTTATAATATTATGTGGAAGTCAAAAGATATAGTAATGCAAAGATTCCAGAGATACTGCCGACTTAAAAGTGTATCAATGAAGGAAAGGAGAAAAAAAATTAGGTTGAATAAAATAATAGCATGCTGTGAGATAGACTTATGACCTTATCACGTTTATTGTAATCATATTCAGGGTGGCATGCATACATGATTGACTTTACTATTATTTTTATTTCTCGCAGATATAATTCCTTGTCATCATTTCTTCCATAATTTCTTGGCAGTATAAGTTACAAAACAAACAATAAAAGTCGTCATATTTCCCCCATGCTTGGCTCTTCATTAATCGAAATCTTCACTTTCAATCCACGAGTAGTCAAATTCAGGAATATCTTGTCAGCTCAAATATACTGTAATGGCGTAAATTTGAATTAAAGGAACTATATAAAACAGAGAATCGAAAGAATCGTGTGTGTTTTTCTTTTGGAATACATGTATCAGCTGCTAAACCGATTTTTTAGTTGATTTTATTTTGCTGTTATATTTTTGTAACGGTATATTTTCCAGATAATTAAAAGGCATCAAAATAATATATTTATCCATAGCTTCACTAAAACAAAAATGAAGGAATTACAATTACAAATGACTGATTTGTTATAAAAGTAATCATGCGCATCCAAAATCTCTGCGGATAATCTAATTACTTCGAGTTTGTTGTACAGTTGTTGTTGTTTTGGCTTATATGGCGCGTGTCATTCAGTAGTGAATATTTGCGCCAAAGTTTGTTTTTGTTTTGTAATAGTTTTTATAAAGTTATAACATTTATTTAAATATCTCTTGTGTCTTTATACGGGCCTTTGTTTTCTACACTGACCACGTTTTTCTCTATTTTTCTTCAGAGTTATTATTTTTGATAAAGCGAACAAAATGCACAATCATTTGAAGTGATCACTACACCCTTTATCTTTTAGTAATTTTACTATAAGAACAGCTTTGGCAACGAAATGTTGTTCGCTTGCACCATAGGCCTATTCTGCGTTAATGAGCGTACAAACACTTAGCAAGGACGTGAAAAAATACGAAAGAACATGTTCGAAGAGCTTTAAAATCCCACTCAACCATTTTCGATGGTTGTTAACTTTTTTGGTATATGGTTCGATATAAAGCGAACCAAACATGCCAAATGGTGTTTAATTGGGATTGAGATAGGAGGCATAAAACAGCGAGAAAATGGACAGTACCACCAGCAAAAACATCAACACCAGCAAACGCGCGGGGTGGCCCCCGTCATGTCGAACACAGCCCACCCAGAGAGTTTGGGTAGAAACGATGTGTGTGGTCCGATGAAAGCCCCTCAATTCGACGTGGGTGTCGGCTGGTTATTTGCTGCCCTGCTGTCGATAAAAACTTGTTGGGGGAAGAGAACGTTGTTTGGTCGTGTAAACTTAGCAGTCTCCCTCTACGGTGATAGTTATGTAACTGAACAAAAAAATATAGTTGTAAAAAGAAATCTGCACAATCTGTAGTTCACTTTTACACAAAAAAATGGATGCACTTTAAAAAAGGTCAACAATCTTGCACAACTCAAAGATAAAGATCTATTTTCTATAAACTGCTCAAGTAAAATAAATTAGAAATCTGAACACAATAATTTGCTTATAACTGACTTAGTAAATCAAATATTTGTGTTCGTTAACATCTATAAATTGACATTCATTCCCGGGCATTCATTTCTTTTTTTTCTTCACATTCCCTTTCCTGAGATATTATTAGTATGAATTGACCAGAATTTTTGGAACTATTGTTCTTTGCTCGATCACTACACTAATAAATATGCACTCTAAGACTTGGTTGAACCAACTAAACCCAAAAGTTGGTTCAAATATGATACGATCTTTACGTTAAAAAAAATCCAATTCATTTAGTATATAACATGCAAATTGTTTTAGCCAACAGTTAGTACGTGCATATTCTAACTAACTCATAGGTTAATTTAAAACAAATGAGAGTGTAAGCATCATGCTATTAAAATCTTTTCAGAAAAGTAAAAAACAATCAACAACAAAAAATGAAAAGAAATAAAAATGGATATATAACCCTTGTGTTTAGGGTGACGTGTTTTCCCGCGTGGTTTGGGTGATGAAAAGCGCGCAAGTCAAGCCAGGATCTCACATTTACAGTGGAAAAAAAATATGCAAGAATAGGTTTCCGGGAAATATTAAATTTGAATGCTCGCGGATCTGAATGGGGTCTCTGTTTTAATCCTCCAGTCTTCGGAGATTAGCGATAAATTGTGGTCAATCGCATAGATGGGATGATCTTGAGTATTACAGACCCCCATTCACTCACGTGTTATATCATAGCTCATCAAAAAATCATTAAAAATCAATCCCTCAATAGATTCACTGACATTAGTCACAATTAACAGTACATTAAGACTTGATATGTTAATCAGGTACTTGCCCAGCTCAATCAAAGGTTAAATGGCCTGAAATAGGACTAACCATAATTTCGGCCAGGTCACTATTGCCAGAAAAACCAGAATCCAGAAATGCAGTCTAGCCACCCCAAACGCCTTGATTATGAGAGTATGAACATAGCATTATCTCTATCGCTTTTCATTTTTGATATAAAAACATTTGATCTATTTTTAATGAATTATTTTAATCAATAAAGTCATGTGATCTTTACTTACGCCTGTCCGGCATGCTTTGTGTGCAGATGAGTTAATCTAGCTCATTATTTAGCATGTGAATAACAATAATGATCATATTACATATGATTTATTTAGTGTCTTTTAAATTAAATGCTCAAGGCGCTTAGAAGAGAGCAAAACATAAAAGTAAAGAGAACTAAGAGAAGTACAGGAAAGGGTAAATTGCAAATGAGAAAAAATGTCTGTCTTCAAACCTGCTACCTGCTGGTGAACAAATGCAATTTTAGGTTGCCTTTAGAGGATGTTGCAGAGTTGAGTTCTTCAGCTCCTGAGGTTAGGCCTATATAGAGTGGAAAAAATATCCGAAAACTATATGAACTATTACAGGCGATGCATGGGCATGCATTTTATATAATGAAGAGTCATCTTCAGGATCGGGCATCAGAAGTGCCTGTTCCACAAAATGAAAAGAAAGAAAAGACATTTTATTATTTCCTGTAGTGTGTAGTGACATCGAAGCCCAGAGGATGCAGACCATGTATGCAGGGGGGGGGGGGGGGGGGGGGGGGCTAAGGGGCTTCAGTCGTCATTTTTTTAAGTAAACGTGATTAAAACCGCAACATATTATACTATGCATCTCGTCAACTTTTTTTTTCTTTTTCGCTTTTTCGAAGCAGAAAAAGCACTTATTTAAGTCACAAGTGGAATCGGGTACATACAAATTATTTTCACCATCAGACTGCGTGTCTTCTTGTTATAAAGGTGAATGAAATTCCTCCCTTGAAATGATTTTGTTCCGAGTTGAACATGTTGAAGAGAAAGTGAGCATGGGAAGTTCTTTCACGAAAAATAGTTTTTTTGTTCTTATTTTGTTCCTAAGGGATTTCATGATTGCTATTATTAATATTTTTATTATTTCTTAAAAAAATTATTATTAATATTATTATTTTTTGGGGGGGCTGCTCCCACCGCCCCGGCCAAGGAAAAGGCGCTTAATGAAAATACCTTACAACTGACTGAAAACTTTAAACACACTAGAAAAGAAAAGGTACATCTATCACATACAAATAAGGCATATTCATAACACTTGGTCAGAGGTAAATAGGGACACACTGCCAAAAAAGGGGGAATTTGAATTCGAAAAAAAAAACACAAAAGCCACAAACACATTTGAAAGGGACTGTTCAATTAAAAAGTGCATTTGCAGGATGGAACAAAGACTCTTGTTATGTTCCATCTATTTAATATTGTTTGATTTATTGGTGTTTTATCATGTTTATGTCCCAATAAATTAAATAACTTTTTTTTTGCAGAACAAAACAACAATGACAGAGATATACAGTCCATTGTCGTTGATGGCGTTTTAATTTTAATTCAAGAGCCTGCGTACAATTACAACGAAGAAAACAATCGACGACAACGTCAACCAACGTCAACGATAAAAAATTGAGGAAAAATGCTCCAAGCACAAGGTAATAATTTCTGGTCTACTACGTTTGTATTTTTGATATTTTCGCATGCTCACTGTATTTTTGTTTCATTTTAAGATAGCGATAGCTATAAATTTTTGACGGATTTTGAAATAATATAGCATTTTTAATGTCATTGCCCCACATAAAGGGTTTTGTGTAACTACTGTAAGTTCTTAAGCTGAATTCTCGGTTTTGTTTTGTGTTTTTTTTTAAAGTAAACTTTACTATCCAGTGTCATCTATTCATTGATTATGAGAGCATGGATACCAACTGTAATCATGGTAATAATAGAATTTAGAAAGAGGCATGGCAAGACTTCCATATTTTCCCTCCACTAAAGTAAAATTGAAAACAAAAATATGGAGGTTTAGTCATTAGATAGAGATTTACTATAATCTATATTCTAAGTAGAAGTTAAGAAGAAGGAAATGTTGAATACATTAATATGGCTTCATTCTGTCAAAATTTCGAGTGTGTGTAATTCCAAGTGGCATTGGTGTATTTAGTCAGAAAAGTAAATACCCAATTAAATATTTTTAGTAGACTAGACCTAGTCGTAATCAAGGTTATATTATAAACTTGTTCATTGAATGAGTGGTCGTAATATCGGATGATAACCATGGGCATGCCATGTCTTCCAACAAAGTGCTAGCTGAGTAGCTCAGTGAATAAGGCGACAGACTGGAAATGCCTCGTCTTGCAGGGAGAGGTTCGAATCTAAGTTCCAACCAGAACTTGAAGTAAGAAGAAAAAAAAGAAGAAAAAGAGAACCAAAGAAGGGAGTTTTGGAGAAGTGGTTTTTTTTAATTAGTGGAAGGGACATAACTCAATTTACCTTGGAATTTACCTTGGAAGTAGGCATAAAGTTATACACAACTTATTTGCCCCTCTGTATCCAAACGTTGGTACCTAAAACTTATTTGGCGTTGAGTGGCATGGGTAGAGCATGGACAAAGAAAATTTTCATCTGGATTGTACATGTTCAAGGACCTTTTCCACACCTTTTCCAAACGTGATTTGAACATGTTGACAGTTTGACTGTTCACAACTTCATCTGGTAGATTGTTCCATTGAGTGACAACTCTCTGAGAGAATACACCTTGTCTCAGCTTTGAACGAACCCGATTCTTATGAATTTTTAATTTGTGTCCACGTGTTCTCTCTGATCTAGACAGTGTAAAGAATTGGTCTGCACAGAAGTCGTCAATACCGGTCAATAATTTGAAGATCTGCAACATGTCTGTTCGGTGTCTCCTATAGGCAAGTGTAGGCAGTTTCAGGCTTTGGAGGCGTGCAGGGTAGCTGAGGTCCCTTAATGGAGTCAGAAGTTTAGTTGCTCTTCGTTGCACCTTTTCAAGCTTCTCAATATCTTTTTTGTAGATAGGATGCCATACACATGAGGAATATTCTAAGACAGGCCTTATTAGTGTCTTGTACAGAAGTAGGAATCCTTCTTGATCAAAAGATGAAAAGGTACGTCTGATCATTCCAAGTTTTCTGTTTGCTGCAGCGACAACTCTTCCGACTTGCTGATTAAACTTGAGTTTATCATCGAAAGTGACTCCCAAGTCCTTTTCCTCCGATACTGATGCGATGTCGGAAATCATACCATCTTTCTGCACTTTATAAATCCTGTCTGAACTTTTTCTACCTAAGTGCATCACTTTACATTTTGACGTATTAAAGGGGAGTTGCCATGTATTGGACCAATTTGAAAGACTGTCCAAGTCTTGCTGCAACACCTCACCATCATTGTTATTGTTAACAGAAGAGTAGAGTTTGGTATCATCTGCAAACATTTTGACTGTCGATGAGTTACCAGATATAACCTCGGGGAGATCATTAATGTAAATAATGAAGAGAACGGGGCCGAGCACACTCCCTTGAGGAATTCCGCTGGTAACAGGTACATGATGTGAAAATGATCCATTGACATTTACTCTCTGGCTCCTATTAGATATAAATGCTTTAATCCAAAGCAGAATCTTCCCTTGGATACCATAAGCATGCAATTTCTTCAGCAGTCTTTCATGCGGAACACTATCGAAAGCCTTTTGGTAGTCGAGGTAAATGCAGTCCACATTACCACCATTGTCCAGAATATTACTCCAATCTTCAATCACTTCGAGAAGTTGAGATGAACAAGATCTTCCTTTGCGAAAACCGTGCTGGTGCTCTGACCACAGACTATTTTCATTCATATGCTGCACTATTTCTTCCCTCACCATGGTTTCCATTATTTTGCTCACCACACTCGTCAAACTAACTGGACGGTAATTTCCTGGAGCTGTCTTATCTCCCTTCTTGTGCAATGGAACTACATCTGCTAGCTTCCACTTAGAGGGAACTTTTCCTTCCTCTAGAGATGCATTGAACACATTTGAGAGTATTGGGGTGACATTTCACCGAGTTCCTTGAGTACTTTGATGTGTACCCTATCTGGGCCTGGAGACTTGGACTGGTCCAGTGATTGTAACACTTTAAGGACTTTGTCAGTGTCAATGTTGATAGATGTCAAAGGTTTGGCATAACTTCTGTCAGAAATATCTGGCATGGTCATCAAATCCTCCTTCGTAAACACAGAGCCAACGGTGTCCGCTGAAAAAATTGTTCAAAAGTACTGCCTTCTCCTCATCATCAGACGTCAAGGATCCATCAGGTCTTGAAAGAAGACTGATGTCGTGCTTTATTTTTAGTTTACTCTGAACATATTTCCAGAAACTCTTGGAATTAGTCTTCAATTCTGAGATTAACTTGGACTCAAACTTTCTTTTGGCTTGATTGATAACTCTTGTAGTCTCATTTCTAATTCGATTGAAAACACATCTAGATTGAGCCGACCTTTGACTTTGATGAACATTCCATGCCTTGTGCTTCCTCTTAATTGCAGATTTGACTTCTGAGTTCATCCATAATGGTTCTGCTTTAGTAGTTGAAGATGCAGTTGACTTGGGTACAAACTCCTCGGTTAATTTGTCAATATTGTCTTTAAACAAGTTATATTTGTCTTCCACATCTTGATCCTCTTCAAAGTCGAAAATCTGATGGTCCTGAACAAAGTTTCTCATATCATTGTATCTTCCTCTGAAATAGGCATATCGAGGGTGTGACATAGCCTGCTTAAACTCCAGACTCAAATTGAACTGAATCACAATGTGGTCACTTTTTCCTAGTGCGGCTTTATATGACACATTATCCACCGAATTTTCAGAATTTGTCAGTATCAGGTCCAGAATGTTTGCCTGCTGGCCATCTCTAAATCTTGTAGGCTGATTCACCAGTTGGAAAAGAAACAAGTCTAAAGTTGTGTCTAGAAATCTCTGTGCAAATTGTTGATCTGGCCGTGTAACATCCAGCGAATCCCAAGCAATTGTAGGAAGATTAAAGTCTCCTGTAATAACCAGATTATCGTACCTTAAATTCTCTGCTTTCTTCATAAGTGATATCAGCGCCTCATCATTCCTGGAATCGCTATTTGGACTGCGGTATATACAGCCAAATAGTGTAGAACCAGAGTCATTTACAATTGAACACCATACACTCTCCACAAAGTTCATGTCAGGAAACTCAACTTGTTTTGCATACAATCCGTGTTTGACATAAATTATTACTCCACGCTTTGGTTCCTTAGACAAGAACATATTGTAGCCAGGTAAGTAGAATTCAGAATTGTCTATGGTACTATGAACATTCTTAGGGAGTATTTCCGTCAAGGCTATGATATCTGGCTTTTCTGCTGAAACTCTGATAAGCAGTTCATCTCTTTTATTTAACAATGAGTCAACATTACTGTAAAAAACACGTGCCGAAGAAGTAGCGTCAGACCGAACAGTGTGTGTGGAGGAAGAAATTTCTCTTAAAGTTCCTGCTGATGAATCCACCTCGCATTCAGAAAATGATGATTGTATATTATCTAAATCAACTACTGATGGTGCATCACTGGTGCAAATAGGTGCTTGTGCTGTTGTTGTGCATGTATTTACAGTGCTCCTTCTCCCTTCACTATTTCCGAAAGGGCTGGTTCTCAACTGGATTAGAACCTGTTGTGCTCTGAGTCTCACGTAACACTAGTTTATTTCTAGCAATCTTCCATCTTAAATCACCTTCTGATTGACGTGATTTCAGTTCCTTCACAAGTTTACTCCTTTCCTCTCTCTCCTTTTTAGTTCTGTCAGGTTGAATGTAGATATTCTTGAAGCGATCAGGAGCCTTAGCTAGATTTGCTGCCTGTTTCAGTAGAGTATCTCTTGTTTTCGCCTCTTTAAACTCCATAAGTACAGGTCGAGACTTTTCTTTCTCAGGGTCTCTTTTCCCTAACCTGATAACTCTTACATACTGAGCATCAGACATGTCAAGCTGCTTTAGAATGTCTTTTACAAAACCAGTATCTTGATCCTTTCTTGTAGACGAATCATCCGAATCTACTTCTGGTATCCCCTGTAGTATCACATTATTTCGCCTTCGAGCCTTTTCTCTCTCTTCCTCCATACAGCCTTTACAAATAGACACAACGTCAGATTGTGACAGTTTCAGATCATCTGGACTGTATCTCTTAGCACTGGCTGAAGCTGACATCAAACCTTGAGAGAGATCAGCTTGTACTTCATTGACTGATTCAGTCAAAATCTTGAGTTTATGGTCTAATTCATAACAGTGATCCTGTACTGAGCTCCACTTTACACTCTCTAACTCCAGTTTTGAAATTCTATCATTTGCTTCGCCTAAGAATTTGCTACATCTTTCTTCAACAACTTGATCGGTTTTAATGGCTTCAATCGCTCTTGATTCGCATTGAGCACAAAACCAGTGTGCAGCTCTAACTTCTTGAAATAATCGGAAATCCGAAGATGACAATCTGCTACAATTCATGCAAAACCATCCTTCACAACGTTCACATTCTATACAGTCAGAGTTGGTATCTATGAATGGTAATTTACATTTACTACATCCAGAAGTAGAGGCTGATTCACTTTGATGAGAAAGATCATTTGTTTTAGTTGAGTTTTTCCTAGTTTTGCTCTTTTCAAGTCCTGATAATGTTCCTTTCTTATTCTTTTTGGATTTTGTTTCCGAACTACTGATACTAGGAATTATTGATCCTGTCAAAGGAGCACTCTGGGAACGTTTCTCAGGGCTGCCACCACTACTTCGCTGACTTCTGTCCTTCACCCTTCCTCTATCCTCCATCTCTGAGTCTGAGACTGTATTGTAAAGCTGGTGACAGTACTGCAGTATACTATTAGCAACTGAATATCTCAGACAAAATTACTTAATCAGCTTCACTCCTAAGTTAGGCTAGGAAATGTTTTAACCGTAAGCCTGTAAATGTCCCTTACAGTTCAAACTCAAGGCCAAGCTTAAAAAAAATCAAAGTTCAAACTTCAAAGGATAGGTTGTCTCATTCTCAAAACTCAACCAAAATCAAGCTAAATGTAAGTAATTGACAGTAAAATTCCATTTGCACAATCTCATAAGTAGCATCTGCATAGGTTGAAAATCTCAGGTTTGGAAAATCAATACTGAAGTAGGGTGACTTACATTATCTGAATGAGACTGAGTGTGATTACATACATGTACAAAGTCTATGGGCTCTTTGAGACTCTGACTAAACCTAGTCCCACACACACATCCTGGAAGGCATTGAGGCTGAAGCTTTCTTGTTGAAATTTGAATCCAAAAACATCTCTAACATCCACAATCATCAAACGTTGAAAATCACATTATTGGTAAATGTATGTTAAAATCCTCAAAATATCCCAACATGAAGTAAAAAAATGGAATCCTTCCTGTGAAAAAACGAAGTTTGATACCAAAAATCTGCAAGCTAGAAAAAAATGCACTACCCATGCCAAGCGCCCTCTTCTTAGTCTTTCCTGAGGCATCACTCATATGAGCGATTCATGACATTGGATTCTAAAGGTAGACCCAATCCCAGCTCCCGGGGCCAGGCACCCCACTCACTCAGTCAAGCCGGGGTTCATTTCATGAAATCAAGACATGACACATGCAACTAGCAGCTCGCTCTATGAGCTGATCCTTCCACTTCTTTTGAGATTCCTGGAGTCGAGATAAAATACTTCCAATTTCCATGCGATTGCACAAAATAAATTATTTCTAACAAAATCTAAAATCTAATCATATTGTTTCATTTCACTTGCCGATCCATATAAAGTCGGCATCTATGCAAAAAGTAAATTGAAAATGGAAAGATTAAGATTGTTAATGTTGCTTGAGAGTATGCTTAGATGGAACAGAAACACAATGTGCTAATGATGTTCTCTCAATATTTCCTAAATCACTGATCTGATTCTCTGGAAAATTATTGTAATCTCAGGTCAATTGATAAGAACGATAACATGATTTTTAGATGATAATTTTGAGATAATATGCAGTCTGTGAGAAATGGACAGTGTCATACAATGATGAATTGACTGTACAATATTATTTCAGGTCTGTTGAATCCCAGCAAGGAGAACTCGCGCATTGCTTGTAAGAGATGCGGCTACACGGGTCATCTCACCTTCCAGTGCCGTAACTTTGTGAGGGTCGACCCAGAGCGTGATGTGACCCTTGACATCAGTAGCACCAGCAGTGATGACAGCGAAGAGGATGCGGCTATGATGCCGGCTTTACCACCAAAACCAAAAGGTAAGTACAACCACAATACATTCGGCATTGCCTGAGCAGTTGATTCTGCAGGAATTGATCAAATATCTTTGTCTCAGACCACTCACAGGTATTGCAAGGTTAGTATTAGTAAACAAACCTCGCACCAATTTCTAACTAGTGGGTCGCGCGTGCTGCGATCCCACTTCTGGTGTCCACAACACACGACTTCTACATGTATTGCTTGATTTTTCTGTGTGCGGCTGCATGTAATGAACCCTTGGATGGTCTTGGACAACATTTTACTTTAATATAGTTTGACTTCATAAAGAAATTACAATACGAAGGAGGGGGTAAGTCATTGCAGTGGACTTTGTCTCCAGCATAGTTTTTGCATTTGTTAGGAAGCTTACAGCAAGACTCGCCACCAATTTAATGAAACCTATAAGGCATAATTAAAATTTTTCTTTGTCATTTTGATTGTTGATGTTATGTTGATAATCATTGTGTGGCTTAAATTTTGATGTAAACAATGCAACATTATCACTTGTGCTACATGTAAATTGTTAATTTGTTAATTGAATATAATATACAAGAATCAAAATTATATGCGAACTGGAGATGAATTGGCCAATAAAATACACTACCTTGTCCCTGTAACACAAAGGTTAGCGATTAATTGCTGATTTGAAAGAACAATTCTGATTGGTTCCTAGTTAGTCTACTGAACAAAATACGCATGCAACAAAGAACTTGACTGGCCTTTTAATTTAGCCATTAATCCCTAACCTTGGTGTTGCGGGGCCTAGATGTAGCTTGTTACTGGCCATTGAAAACCTTTTTTTTAAGAAAAAGACACTGAAAAATGAAATGACTTGCTTGTGGATGAGGAAAATGGTTTGAAGTAGTAATGGTCAAACTCTTGAATATATCTTTATGACAGATGAAGATGCACATAAAAACGATAGAAGTGAAAAGAGGAAACATAAAAAGAGGAAGAAACGGGAAAGGTAAGTGTTTTTTAGGGAGTAGTTATGTTTCTAATCCAAATTAAAACTTTTCCCATCCGCCTTTGTCCTCTCATCATTCAACTCCATCAGTTTTTATCTTGAAAGCTCTTGCTTGGTTTAAAGTCCTTCATTTGGTATCAACAATTTTCTTACCAAAATTTTCCCATCAAAATGAAAGATCAAGGGAGGGTAAAACTTCGGCAGAAAAGTAAAATTCTGGTCAAAAGCAGTTAATTCGAGAACTGGAAATCTGTGACGAAATGAAATACTTTAATGATATAGTTTTAGGGAGAACTTCACATGCGTTTTGTGTACATATTTTCAGGTTTTCTCTTTTGTCTTTGACACTATTGCTTTCCTACCCTTGAACTCCAAAATTTAGGCCATATGCTCCATTTTTACTACCATTGAGCTAAGATAGACACTGCATCTGTACAGACTTGTGTAACAGGGAAAATGTGAAAGATTGTAAATGAAGTTCTCACATTTTTACTATATGTAAATGATTATTATGTTTTCTGACTAGGCTTTACTATCTGATAATAGCAAAATGTTGGTTATTTGAATGCATAAACATTTCATAATGGCTGGATATTGTAATTGCACTTGGAAACAAACACTTTTTTATTATTAAGTTCTATGTTTAATAAGTAATGCATCTAAACATATATTGCCATTTTATACCATTATTTGTATATTTGTAAGCCTAAACTAGTTAGGAGAGCTTCAAAACAGAAACCAGTTTTTCTTTTAGTCATCCTCAGGCACTCTTGTACATATTTTTGTCTTTTGCCTAGACATAATATAAATTTCAAAAAATGGACATGTTTAAATTGAAATATACAATATGTGGTAATTTCTTCCTCTTGTACATATTTTTGTCTTTTGCCTGGAAATAATATGAATAAAAATGGACATGTTTAAATTGAAATATACAATATGGAGGGAATATTATCACTAATATTTCTTTCTGAAATGTGATTACATTCATTGCAGAAGAAGTCATTCCAAAGCAACACACTCCTTAGATGATGACAGCGAGAGTTCTTCCGAAGACGAAAGGTATCATCGCCACAAAAGACGCAAGCACAAGAAAAGATCGAGACAAGAGACCTCAAGTGAAGATGAAGATACATCAGAAGACGAAAGACATAGGCGACACAAGAAGAAAAAGAAACACAAAAAGCACTCGCGCCAGGAAACTAGTTCCAGTGAAGAAGAAGACGAAGATAGTTCTTCGGAAGACAGTGAGGAGGAGGAAAGAAGAAAGCGCAAGAAAGAGTCAAGACACCATAAGAAGCATAGGAAAGAGAAAAAACACCATAAAGACATGAAACATAAATCAAAGAAGAGACATAAAAGAGAGAGGTAACAGTAATGTTTAGTAGGGTAGCGAATTGTCCTATAGAATTGTGCCAATGTCTGTAGGATTTTTTTAATGCAATCATAGACGAGGTAAAGATCAAGTGTCCTGTGTCATAAAGATTTGTAATAATAATAGATTCACCATTTCTATAACAAATTTGCTACTATCCAATCAAATTGAATGATATCAATAGCTTTTAACTGTTAATTGCTTAGCTTAAACTGTTATTGCAAGTTTGTTATTATAACAAGTTTTATGAAACAGGCCCCTTTTCCTGCCTTAGGAAAAGTTTTGATTGATCCAATTCCATATCAATTTTTTTTATTTATACTTTACAACCATAGCAAGATTTCTGGGATCATGCAACCTTTAAAACTTGTTTCAACCCCGTCTTACGCAGAGTTGTGATTGATCTGATCAATCGCAACTATGGACGGCCAGCAACGTCAACATCTATTATGCATGCTTGTTCAAAATATTTTCAATCTGTGATTTATATTCATGCATTCATTGTCTTCTTGAAAATTCACTGTGCTTCTCTTTGTTTACAAATGACATTGTGGAAATTTCCTGTAGAAAAAATCGTGACACTGATGGATTTCCATAGTTATGATTGATTGGATCAATTGTAACTCTTTGTAAGACAGGGCCCAGATATGAATAATGTGACGGCTAATTGCCAATTAGTTTTCACCCACTTTGTCTACTTAACATGTGGTCTCCTCCCACCTGGGTCATGTTTCATAAAGGCATGTTATATTTACAAATTTATGATCAGCCAATCAGATTGAAGGATTTCAGTAGCTTTTAACTGTTAAGTCAAATTTGTTATAACAAGTTTTATGAAACCATTTATTCTAATTGATATTTAGCCCATTTACAATTTCATATGATTTCCAGTTCAGCTATAACTTTATGACTAATATCCACATGGTCTAACACTACTTAATCTATTTGGTTAGATAAACTGTATATGAACCATATTTTGATTGGAGAAAAATTGAAATGTAATAAATACACAAAGTACTTATTAGACTAACTTATCATTAGACTATACAGCGCGTCCCAAAAAAAATGTCCCTCTGATATGCGGCTGAATAACTTCCAAAAATAAAAATTATTCTCAATGAAATGTATGGATATAGGAAGCCCATCTCTTGTTCTAACTTCTATGAAAATTTCATTGGTCTCGCTTCAGTGGTTTTGAATACACAGCCTATTATGTAACAGTGGTGCTTTTCAGCCCATTCCAAGTTTGCATGCATGCAGCACTGCTCTGTGTTCTGCATTTTCTTGCATATCAACCCCCTTTGACCATTCTGACCAAGGAGATATTAACTCTATCTCCATGTTCTGACCAAGGAATTCCCTGATCTGACCAGGGAAATCTCCATGATCTAACCAGGCTCGTCAAATCACAACCTGGAGCATGTTCAGAAGGGCAAAAACAGTATTTGACAGTACGTTTCATGTTTGATAAACGGGATATGCACAATGATTGAGACAACAGGTCATGTCTGTTTCATGCATAATTCCAACAATACTGCATTTTTGTTTTAATTTATTTTTTTAGTTAATAAGCTACTGAGGACAAGTCAAAATTTTCTATGGTAAAGTTTGTTTGTAAACGCAAAGGGTGATTAACTTGTGGATTTCCCCCTTTTTTCAGCTTATTTTACTCATCCATCATTCACATTTTCTTTCAAATTGGTGCACTGATTCCCCTTATTAATCATCAAACAAATTTAATTTTTAAGTTTCTTGTCCTTCTGAACATGCTAAAGTTTATGATTTAATGAGCCTGGATATGATTAGGGAAATATCCCTGCTCAGATCCTGGATGTAAGAATGGGGGTTAACATGCTACAGAAAATGAAGAAATGCATCAATACTGCAAACTTGGAATGGGCTAAAATGCACCACTGTTACGTAACAGAGTGTGTATTCAAAACCGCTGAAGCGCGACCAATGAAATTTTCATAGAAGTTAGATCATGAAATGAGCTTTCTACTCATGAACATTTATTTGAGAATCCTTCCACATTTTAGAATTAATCCAGTCCTATGACAGAGGGACATTTTTTTTGGGACGCGCTGTATGGCATGTATTCTGAAATGGGGTTTGATTTAATCTCTGGTTCAAAGTTGGGGTTTAACTGTGGACAGCCAATCGTGACATAAATCTCTAACACTAGAGGTTCAATGTATCAGCTAATTACACACTCAAATCATTCATAACTGTCTTGGAAAGATTAATAAGATAAATTGCCTTCAGCATTAAAGAATTAGAGAACAGCATAGTAAACAAAAGAATCATGTAATTTAAACAAATTTTACACATTTGGCTTCCCATAATTTTAGCACAAAGTCAGACCATGGTCCAAGTTAAACCCAACTCCGGAATACAGGCCTGTGAGAATAAGACTGAATGGGTATAAGGCCAAATGGTAATTAGACCAAATTGATTAAGGACCAAATGTTTAAGTTCATATTTGACTATCTGAGATTTGTAGACCATGTAAATAACTAATGTGACAATGCTCAACTGCAATATTGAGTTCATATTCAGTTGGGACATGATGATTTGCCGCACTTGTGGTAATAAAAATACATTATATGCTCCAAGTCTAAACACATCTTTGTTGTTTGTATTACTTGCATGGGCATACAACAATCCATTATTTGAAGAATGTTCTCGACAATAGGTTGATGATATTGATGAGAACTAGGAATTCCTCTAAGAAGAGTTGCAAACAGGTCGTTAATGAAGTGAGAATAATTCCTCAGAATTTGAAATTCCACATTAATAATGTGGAATTCCACATGGAGGTAAACTTGATGTGCACAGAGATAAATTCTGGGCTCTGATAAGTTCTGATTCTCCTGAAAAATCTCCCAGCCTTTTATATAAATTTCCAGTATTCTCGAAGCTTCCAATTTTATTTGTCATAATATCATTCTTTCTTCTTGGAAATTCCACTTCTACATGTGATATAAAAATCTTGATTGACCTCAGTGAAATTAACACATTTAAACAACATACCTTCTCTATTGTCCTTTTCCTTTCCAGTGATCACTATTTTCTACTGAGATTAACACAAGGTCAAAGTACATTTCAGAATAGCTAAAGTTCTACTGCCTCATTAAATATGCTACTATCACATGCCATTGAATGGAGTGTTTTAATAAGACTTAATTGTGACATCTAGAATTTGCTTTTCTACTACTCATATCATAGCACATGCATGAATCATTTAGTTTTCATATCTTTTATCTCTTAATGTTTTCGTCATTTAAAATACCTTCTGCCAATTTGTTTAATGTATCTGTTAATTTGTTGATTATTTCCGATTTTATTATGATAAAGTTTAATACTGCAAAGTCATTTCCCAGACACACAATTTACTTTCAGTTAATATTCATTTCTAGAATTCTACAACACAAGTAGTTTCAATTCCATACTTTATCCGTATTATTTATTTTGTAATTATTATCTGTGTTATGGTTTGAAATTTTTTGTGTCATTATTACTCTGTAATTATACATCGCAATTCGGCCTTAGCCGCGATGATGTCTTGATTTTTATTAATAAACCATTTATCTAGCAGAACAATTCTTAACTTATCAAACTGGCAATTTCTCATCTGTATTCAATCTCTTGATTAATGAACAACCAAATAAATGAAGATGATTTCCCTTACAGTTCTCCTAATGTAACAATTCGTTGCACGCACCACGAACCGTCCTCTCTGCGCACTTCGATGCGAAAGTTAGTTTCGCAGAAAACGCATTTAAAGAGAAGCCTTTTTAAAACCAACAATAAGTGCACCTACAAGAAAAGCAAATAATTTGCCGGTGTCTTCGTTCGATCGTTTAGGTTCCAAAGTTTCATCCTGTATCTTTATATTTTCTTGAAGTGAATTATTTATGCCACAGTTGGCATCGTAACAGAGAGGACGATTCGTGGTGAAATCGCAAGGCGCGATAGCGCACTGTATCTATTCCACGAGGACGGTTCGTGGTGCGTGCGACGAATTGACATTCATCACTAGCAGATGATTTTATCTATTAAGCAGTGATGCCAACTGAAAAATTCATCTTTCAGGGAAATTTACTGAAGGAGAAGGGAGATCTTTCCCACTAACACACAGTCCAATGAAAGAAATCAATGTATGAATGAGGGAGATGTTGAAAATCTGTGCTTTTTCTCTTGTAAATTAGTTAATTTTCAGAGAGCCTTTCTCACAATCAGAGAGACTTGGCAGCCCTGTATTAAGTAGTACTGAATTTAAATGTAACAGGAGAATTGCATTACAGGTATTGAATGATTATAAATTACAGTAATGGAAATGCAAATTAGATTTTGATACTGGTTGCTAGGTTGGACAAGCATGCATGTATGTATGTCTGGTCTATTCTTACACATATGCCATTATTGTGATATTGGGAACCACCGTTCACTTCATACAGCAGCGCTTTATTCAGTCACAGGCAAGGTTCCCTATTTGCACCTCCATTCACTTTGTACACAAATGCGCATATACAAATCGACGAGTGGTTCCCGAAACCACAATTTGGCCCATATGATAATGCACTTTTCATTCTGGGGGCCGTTTCATTGCATAAAGCTGTTCGTAAGTTAAGAGCAATTTTAAGAACCACTGGTGATCCTTTCATGTGGTATGGTATACACCAAAATGTTCATTGGCAATGTTTTAGGGTGTGAGAAAGGATCACCAGTCATTCTTAAAGTCACTCTTGAAGTGCAATGTGAAGGTCATTACTTGGTATACGTTGATGTTGATGTATGTATGAAAATCTGAAAGCATTTTGAAAATGACTTAATAAAGACTTACCGGTATCTTTTTATGAATAGATCACTTTTCAAAACTGTTTCATTTTTTCCAGTTTCTTGCCCAAGAAATGACATTTTTGTCATTCATTAATTATGAAAAGCCAAAGCCAATGCTAACATCAAGGTGATATAAATAAAGAAAAAATAAACAAGCATATCATTGTACAGGTCATGTAAAGGTGATATATATATATATATATATATATATATATATATATATAAACGGGGGTACGTAAATGAATGTGCTAATGACGTCACTCTCTATTCCTAATTTCATATCTTTCCTTTTTTTTTCAAGTCTACCCCAACAAAAAGTTGATATGAATAAAAGGAGACAAATCCAACAAGCAGAACACTGAAAATTTCATCAAAATATGATGTAGAATAAAGAAAGTTATGACATTTCAAAGTTTTGCTTAATTTCACAGAACAGTTGTATGCACATCCTGGTTGGTATGCAAATGAGGAGACTGATGACATCAACTCACTATTTCTTTTGTATTTTAATATATGAAATATTATAATTTTTAATTTTCTAGTGAAACAACAATTCCTCCCTGAACATGTGGAATTAGCATTGTTTAATACTATATCTTTCATTCAAGTTGGTCCTTAATGTCAAATCTGACTTATTATATAATTCAAACATTAGAAAACAAAAAAATATTGAGTGAGGGACATCATTGTCTGTCTCATTTGCATGTCACTGGATTGTGCATATAACTGTCTTGTGAAAAACAAGCACAATTTTATAAGGTCATTTACTTTCTTATTTTACATAATCCAATTTTGATGAAAGTTTCAATGTTATGCTAGTTTGATTTTTCTCTCATTTATTCAAATCAACATTTTTTCTGGGGTAGACTTGACCTATAATTACAGAGTTCAATTTTCCATTCTAATAATCTATAACATACATGGATATTTACTACTCATTGAACATGTGAAATTATTATTGTAACCCTTTTTGTGTGACAAACCAAATAGCAATTTTATTATCACATCTATAGAGATTGAATATTTGAAATTCCTATTTCAACATTTCCAGTTTCAATGTTAAGTGAATGGAATCCTCAGATAACTCATTTGCCAATGTTATACATACATGTATATTATCCTGAAATGTCTTATCATATTTTCACTTTTACATTTTTGTGATCTTTCTCTACTTAGAAGCCTCTCTTAAAGCCTGTCTTAATGTTTGGTAAAGGTTTTGTAACATGAATTATAATTGGTTATATTCTAACAGTAGAATATTGCAGAAGTGTAGTGGGTCATTTTTTTCAGCCTTACTTTTTTAGTAACTTTACCCTGCAATGTGTTTACCCTTTGAGCATTAACTTAAAGGAAATCAAAACCTAAGAAGAGAAGCAATCTTATTGGAAAGAATAAAAGGAAAGGAACAATTTAAAACAAGTTTCATCAAAATCGGTTTTGAAATAAGCAAGTTATGTGCGTGTAAAAGGTCTCATACTTTCTATGGGGATCCTCAAATTTGCAAACATGCTTCAAAATGGCTAATTTTGTGGACAATTCTCCATTTGTTTTGTACACATTTTTTTTAGATTTTCCCCATTATCTTTCAAATTGCATATTGCCTCATTCTGAGCATAATGTATGTCATAGGAAAATATAATTCACACCACATATGTCAAGGTCAGGAGGAAATAATGTGAAATATGTAAAATAAAGAGGGAAATCTGAAAATTTGTGTACAAAACAAATGGAGGGTTGTCCACAAAATCAGCCATTTTGAAGCATTTTTGCCAATTTGAGGATCCCCACAGAAAGTACAAAACTTTTTAAACATCCATAACTTGCCTATTTCACAACTGATTTTGATGAAACTTGTTTTAAATTGTTTTTCTTGTTTTACTATTTCCAATAAGACTGCTTCACTTCTTGGGTTTTGCTTTCCTTTAAACAAATTTACAAGTCATTTGAAGTCATTTTGAAGTCCTTTGAAATTAGAAGGGTACAAGTAGTATATCCTGAATTTTGTTTTTTAGCCCAAATCCATGCTTGAAAGTTGAAACTTCTTCTCAAGCATCGATTCGGCTAAAAGAAATCAAGATTTCCTACTTTTACCTTTCTAATTTCGAATGACTTAATTGCACTTTTTTAAAGACAAAAATATGCAGATATTCCATTTTGATGCAGCTCCCGGATAAATAAATTTTGATGTACATGTGAAACCGGTAAATTTATTAAATACAACACATATTTGCTTTAAGGGCACACACTTCGTAATAAAATGGAATAGTGACATAGACTTTTGTGAGATTTACCATTACTGAAGATAGATGTGAAATCATGGTAAATCGCACAAAAATTGATGTTCACTATTGCAGCTTTTTATATTACTACATTAACTACGTACGTATTTCCTAAAACTATTATTGAGCGGATGATATGAGACAAAATTGATTGAAAAGGATTATTTTGTAATTTACAAGGAAATCAGTTTGGATTCTGACTAAAACTGAAATGTGCTTCTGTTTTATGTATGAAACCCATGAAGAATTAAATAGGCTGAAAGTTACAGAATAAAATCTTTGTTGTTTTCTCATATATATATATATATATATATATATATATACCGGTATATATGGAAACACTAAATTGTAATACACCATTGAATAATAATACAATTTACAGAGAGATTAAAGATACAATATATATTTATTGTTGACTTACAGTTATTTGTTAGGCTACTGACATGAATATAGAGTATGTGTATTTCATCTTTTAAAGGTCAAGTCCACCTCAGAAAAATGTTGATTTGAATCAATAGAGAAAAATCAGACAAGCACAATGCTGAAAATTTCATCAAAATCGGATGTAAAATAAGAAAGTTATGACATTTCAAAGTTTCGCCTATTTTTAACAAAATAGTTATATGAACGAGCCAGTTACATCCAAATGAGAGAGTCAATGTCACTCCCTCACCATTTCGTTTGTTTTTTATTGTTTGAATTATACAATATTTCAATTTTTACGAATTTGATGATTAGGACCTCCTTGCCTGAAGCACAAAATGTTAAAATAATGGAATTCCACGTGTTCAGGGAGGAATGAAACTTTATTTCACATGACAATGACGAGAAAATAAAAATATTTCAGATTTCATATAATAAAATACAAAAGAAATAGTGAGTGATGTCATCAGTTCCTCATTTACATACCGACCGAGATGTGCATATAACTGTTTTGTGAAATGAATTTAAACTTTAAAATGCCATAACTTTCTTATTTACATCCGATTTTGATGACATTTTCAGTGTTATGCTTCTTGAATTTTTCTCTTTTTATTCAAATAAAGTTTTTGCTGGGGTAGACTTGTCCTTTAAACTTGCCTGGCTCTAAACTTGTATGTGAACATTTACATATTTCCAATAAATACATGTAAAAACAGAAAACAAAATTCATAAACATTGCATACCGTACATTAATCATAAATGTACATTTCATTTACACCGTACATTAATTATAAATGTACATTTCATTTTATATAAATTTACAATATATACATACATATAGGCGAGTATTATGTAAAAATCCATGAGAAAACCCCTATAATTTTGATATTGGAGAGGTTTACTTTACTTCATTTTCGTGTTTATTAACCCTCCTTATCTGAGGTTGCAAACCTATACTATCCAAATTGTCAATATAATCTCTGCGTAGTCTCCTTGCCCAGACACAATAAATGACCTAAAGTAATGTGGCTTGTGATCTTGCAAAGTAAAAATAGGTATTTGATTTTTTTTTAACATTGTCTTATTTCATTAGTTTGTTTTAATGAGCAGTTTCTGTAGTTAACTGGAAAATACATAAT
Organism: Lytechinus variegatus; assembly: GCF_018143015.1. Lineage (NCBI taxonomy): Eukaryota > Metazoa > Echinodermata > Echinoidea > Temnopleuroida > Toxopneustidae > Lytechinus > Lytechinus variegatus. The sequence goes on from NC_054750.1 coordinate 32,553,292, forward strand.
GTACAGTATGAAAGCCTAATGGTGGTCAGTCTCCGAAAAATAATGAGAACCCTGAAGACAGATAAATAATCTCAATCTAACCTATTTGGGTATGAAACATGAACTAAACAAATGGTAAAACACACTATTGCAACCATGTATATCATTGTGAGTTGTATGACATTAACATCTAAACTAAAGAGATAATACACACACTATTGCGACTGTATATTGTGCATTGTGAGTTGTATGAAAGTATTATTTATTAACATAAGTACTATTTGATGGTTACAAAAACTGATAATAGAATCACACTATTGCAACTAGTGGATAATATACTGAATAATGGCATTCAAATTTGATGAATAAATGAAATTAAATGAATACATAAAACTTCAACAACATTTACAGACGACTAAAGAGTGTAGAGAAAACGACTTCTGATCCAAAATGTTAAATATTTACAATGCTTCTAGTAATCGGGACTGTTTCATATGAAAAGCTGTTCATAAAATTTAACTATGACACTCTGATGGGATCATAGCTGCTTATAAGTTTATTAATGACTTCATTATGAAATGCTAAATGAGCTATCCAAAGATTTCCTTGTTATTTCAAGTGAATGTGCATGGATCCATTAGTCCCAAAGTTTTGCAAGAAAGAAAAAAAAACAGACAGAAAAATGTATGTAATGTCATTTTACAAAAATAATATATCAACTTCACCTGACGACATAAAAAATAGTGGAAAAAATAGAAATACAATACAAACAATACACTTGGTGAATAATGACCCACTGGATGAAGAAAAATGTTAGTATTAGCACACTATTGCATCTTTATCTTACATTATAGAATAAAGTCATACAGAACCAAACTTGAGTATTATGTTTCCTATTCTACTACCAACACTATTGCATCTTTCTAATTGCTAAATATTTGAAAGGAAAAAAAAAACCTTTTGTATTACGTTTCCTGTAATTAGAAGAATATTTGACTGGCAAGAATAGTTTAGAAATATCTAAATAAAGGTGACATGTAATCATAAAGTCCACAAGAAATTTAACTTAGACTTATTTGTAAAATGTTTAAAACTTGAGGAATAGTACCATTTATAATTTTTTTTTACTAATTTCCAAAAAAAAACTTTCAAAAATAATAAGTTCCATTAAAATTCACAAAAATGATAAGGTATTAAGGAAACAAAACAAGTTTCAATAAAAAGAAAAGAAAAACCCTATCTAGAGAAAAAAAAACATGAATACAACAATTAACAGTCTTTAAGATAAAGAATATGATGTAAAAAATGGAATCAACTATGATATCATTCAAGTACTACCCACTTTTAAATGAAGTATATAGTTTGAGAAGGATTTTAATACAAGTTCATAGTGGTTGTAGTTGATCTTTAATGCTAGCTTTAAATAAGCTATGAAATAACCTTTGGCTCATGAGGAAAAACATAAGAAGCCGTAACAAAGCAATAGCAATGATCGTAGAACACTTTCCTATGATTGATTGCATTGACTACAATGTACAATCTATCGTGAATATCAGGTGTATGATTAATAACTAAACTTTGTGATATGGGACTCTGGTAAATTTTCCAGATGGAGATTTAAAAATAAATATCAGAAACTGAAAAAGAAAGAGATATGGAAATATGGAATACAGAGAGAGTAGGTGAGAGAAGGAGAAAGGATACAAGGTGAGAGGAGAGTTGTAGAGAGAAAGAGAGAGAGGAAGAAATGCAGTAGGAGTGGGAGAGAGAAAGACTTACAGGGGGGGGGCAGAGATAAACATAGTAATTAGGTGCACTGTCCCATACACATTATGCAAACTAATGCTGCCAACCCCCTTTTCTTCAGATCATAAACAACATGAATATCATCTATTGAAGCTTTCAAGTATCAAGGCACTGAGTGGAATGCTTAAATACACTGGAGATCTAATCAAAACATCATTAGCGGGAGGTTGCCTGGCTATCCCAATCAACAGAGTATCTGCACTTAATTAACCCCGCGTTACCTCCCTGTCCAGCGGTTTCCTGTGTGGCGCTGCTATGCTAATTGGCAGCTGTATAGGATAGTTTATTCGAAATAGATGGCAAAGACAATAGCTGCAGCGAAGAGGGAATGGTTCTCGTAGGTAGCTGAAGCGAAGGTATCCCGCTGATGATCCCAGAGGCAACGGCTTCCCATGTGGATGTCCTGGTCTCGCTTCTCACCAATGTCAACCAAGCAGATAATCTGGCAGAATTGGAGGCAGAGTGGGAAGGGAAGAAACATAAAATAGTACAATGAAGTCCTCTATATTTTGTACAAAGAAAAAAAAAGTTATCTTGAATAATGTTTGATCTTGGGTTATTTGACCTTCTGATATCATTTACCATCACCACCATAGCATTACAATGCCATCATCGTCATCACCATCATCATCATCATCCCCATCATCATCATTATCATCACCATTACCATTATCATTATCCCCATCATCATCATCCCCATCATCATCATCATCATCCCCATCATCATCATCACCACTACCATTATCATCATCATCACCATCATCATAATCATCATTATCATCATAATCATCACCATTACCATTATCGTCCTCATCACCATCATCATCCCCATCATCATCACCATTACCATTCTCATCATCATCACCACCACCACCATCATCATCCCCATCATCATCATCACCATCACCCCCATCATCGTAATCACCACCACCACCACCATCTCTGTTATCATTTAATTTGAGGATAAGTGAAAGAAAACCCAACACATTTCTACCTACTGTATACAAGACATGTTTATAAATACATCTAAAATGCGAAATGTTACGTTCACATCTAATGAAGATGTAACCTCGCACTGGGAAGGAGGGAAAAGGGAGGAGAGGGAGGAGGGGGTGCTCCTATCCATCCCACAGAGTTTTCAGAGTCTTCTTGGGGTCTTACCTTGTATCTTTCAAAGTCAAGTTCTTTGACTTGGAGTTTGATCTCTGATACAATGGTCTTGGCTAAAATGCTGCATTGGATAGGCTCATAGCTGACTTTCTCCAGATGCTTCTCTAGAACATCATTCATGATTGGTTCTACCCTTTCTGCAACAAATCTATTTACCAATCAAAAGAAGTGTTTCATCAGTTGTAAGAACTACACAGTCAGGAAATTCCTTACACTATACATTGGACAAATAATTCCAGTGAAGGGGAGAGGGGATTTAGCTCTACTTATTACTACTGACATTATTCATACATAATGACTATTCAATTTGATATAGACAGTGTTCCCACAGAACAGAATTCCATGACTTTTCCATGACTAAATTGCTGCTTTCCATGACTTCCCAGGAGAATTTGGGATGTCACAAAACTGGGAAAAATGGAAAACATGAACAGCAATTATAATAGCAGAGTATGAGAGTTGCGAGACACAACAAACTGGAATGCTGCAATAGCCAAGAGACAAATGCAATTCCATGACTTTTCACAAATTTTCCAAATTCCCTGACTTTACCCTGACTACAAATTTTTCCAGGATCTTCCATGACTGTGGGAACCGTGATAGATACATGTAATTGTTACTGCATCATTGTCACAAATACCTAAAGAATCAAAGAGTAAGTGATGTCCAGCATTGGGTTGATTTCTATTTCCAGGTACATTACATAATGAAACAAAATACAATATATTTACACATTGTGATATAAACAACAAAAATGTTCCCATATCTAAACAAACCTCTTCTTTGGTTCCATACGGTAAGTGTTCTCATATTCCACAGTATGTTTCACGTTGTATTCTTCAATCTCATGGTCACTTGGAGCGCATCCCAAGGCCAAATAACTCGTTCCCATCTCGTTGGGGCGCCGCGCCGTCAGATCAAACAAACTTGACCGTTGAGGCATGTTTATACTCTCCACTTGGAGGGTGGCCCGACGATTCATTTTCTACGCTTTCCTTTTCGCATCCACTTCAGCTATAACAAATGTAAGATTCTGTGTATAAAACAAAAGTGCAAGAGAAAAACGATAACAAAACATATGTATTTTCAAGTTTGAACAAGACAATGAATATGCAATTATGCACACATCCAGTTCAACCTTTCCTTCCCACTACTCCAATTTCAGCATTTTGACAAACTCTGAAAGTCACAGTGAAAGGTGTTGAGACTCCTGCTCAAAGATGTAGCACAGACTGTTTTAGGTGCAGTTTCTCACTTGATTTTTAACAACAATCCTTATGAAGATGGATTCATACAGTGTGCTTTGCTGGAAAATCAATGTTTATATAGACTCGAAATAACAAAATAAACAGAATATGTATAAATGAGTTGTTCAAGCAAAGATCCAGCTGGATTAGACAATAGTTTTGAGGGGTCGACTATTTTGCAAAAACAATATGGCCCCTGAAATGGAATTGAGTTCAACTTGGCTATATGTATATTGCCTATTGGGTTGAACTGAGTATATTCATTTATAATTCAGTATAGAATTGATCTCAACCCCATCCATGAAAATCTCTCAAATGAAATCCATTAACATCAGATGAAATTAAATTCTACAATAAAAGAGTGAAAAAGATGGTACTGAACTTCAGTATTGAAGTGTATTGTCACAATTTATGGAATAGCAGCATCAATGAAAACCAATGAACATTTAGCAAGAACTCTACCTTCACCAAATTAATGCATAGAAAAAGTATTGTGTTGTATAATCAACAGCAAACTATAGGCTCATCGTTCACAATAAGGAATTGAAACACAAAGACTTGAGAATAAGAGCAATATATGATGTGCTCAGTTGCTAAGGTGACATTTGTTGACATTGTGCATTGATGATTATCATTTCAATTTTCATTATGTATTGTGCACAATAGGCAAGGACAGGGTGACATTATAAAGCCAATGGTGATTGAAGTTTTTTAGCATTCCACAGGAGATAGAACTGATGAATTCCTCAATAGAACAATAGCAATGCAATTACTACTCATTACCAAAGGAATTCATAATCAATTTCACACAATGGTCTTAATAACTTGATATGTGTTGATTACTATTGTGTTGGATAATCATTTACTAGTTCATATTGCTGTCTCCTTGCAAGAAGGAAGTTAAACACAAAATTGTAATGCTTTCATGAGAAAAAATGAAGACGAAAAACATTGAAACAAGTAAAAAAGACATATTATTGACTTTTTAAATCAATCAATTAAAAAAAAAACTTGTTGTCATCCCACTTCACATTTTACTCTCCCTATCTCCCCTTATCCTTCCATTAATCATTGGATTTCAGAATAAAAGACACACAGTTCCTACTAGTCACTGCATTGCAAGAAGTCCCTGATTCAGTTGGATTTGAATACACTCAGAGTAACATTTTTTTAATTGTAGAATGGAGAGAAAAAACAACAAGACTGAGTAAAGATGTCTATTAGAGATCTGCATTTGATTCCCCCACCCACAAAAAAAATAAATAAAAACCAGGCCCATCCTCCCATCATAAAAAACTAATTCACTCTAAAAAAAAAAGAGAGATAAATTGAGCTCTTAAAAAGCATGTATAGTGACTGCACTTCGGAGTGCTGATTTGTCTAAGTCAAATTTGAATGAGAAAAATCAGCACTCAGAAGTGCAGTCACTATACACGCTCCTCAAGAGCTGAATTGGCTCTGTTTTTTAGAGAGTTATTGTCCTCATGAATATGAACTTCCACTCAAATGTGCACAACTTTCAATCAATTAATTATTACACCATTAACAAATGCTAATGAGTGATAATTAGGAATAGAATGAATGTACATTGTATGAAATTACCATGCTGATAATCCAATGCAGTAAACATACTAGACAAATATTCAAATGCTTATTAAAGGTATTGTTTAACTTTGTGAGCAGCCGATTTAAAAAATTCTCAAACCAAGATGAAACATGTGTACAAGTGCATGTATCAGAACTAATAAACCCTGAAAACAACCATTATTGAGAATGAAAAGCTAAAACTACAAGGCAAACCCTGATATTGCAAATAGGTGTCTTATAGACGCCTAAAATAGTACACACAAGTGTATGGGATGAAAATTAAGATGGTGTTTCCGGTCACTTTATATTTCAATTTTTGAAGCACTAAATAATTATTTTTGAACAAAATTTTTTCTGGGCTTCATTTTTGTAACATATCACAGACACAGGTGACAAGTGTGACCTTCTAGCTCAGATTTTTTAAAAGTCAAACCAATGTTAACTAATCACTTAAAAAAGGAGACTGTTAGATTAGAGAACCCCCCCCCCCCCTTTTTTTTTAATGAGCAGGGTTTTTCATTTTAGAGATCTCATTTTCTTTAATTGAAAGTTTTCTTTTGTATAATATAAGAAAACGACAAATGGCATATGGAATAAAGGGTAATTCTTAATTAAAGACACCAATCTCCCGATGGTTCCACTTTCATTTTACTATGGTACTTCAGGAATTTGAATCTATTTCATGTACCTTAATTTTAAACAAGATAATGATTGACTAGAGGTCAATTACTCTGCTTGGTCAAAGATCACTTTTCACATTTCTTATAAATTAAACATACCAATTTTCTATGAGAGTTATGAACATCCTCATATGGGTTACATGTACACAATCCCCAATGAAAATCTGGAAACCAAACACCTAGAATATGACATTTTAAATATTTCAACATTAAATTCACCATGTATCAGCTTTGATAAGTTTGTAAATAAAAATGAATTGGTCTACAGTACATGTTCATCTGTAGCATGTAGAAGCTCCTTGGTCTTCACAATAATGTTTTTTTTTCTCATGACTGTCCAATTGCCCTTGTTCTTTCTATGTCATAAAATGTTTATCTGGAAATGGTATATGGACTACATGTAAATGGCTATTGGACCAACTGGTTATTAGACGAAATGATGAGTGGACAAATTCGCAATTAGACCATGTGGATAGGGGATGAACTGATGGTAGACCAAATGATAGTAGACGAGTTGGCAATAGGATGATTTGGCATTAGACGAATTGGAACTAAACCGTTCATTTATATAATGAAAAAGATTCTATTTCAAGTGATATAAATCAAACATGTTAAATTATAAAATTGTTTGAGAAATTAATCTGTGAAGTTCCTATATACTTGACTAGTATAAATCAAAGTCTCTTTTTTTCTAGCTAGTTACAAATAAAAAGATAAAAATGCCACATAAGGCAAATTAAGAGTTCATAACATTGTCATTTCTGCATACTTGCTCTGAAAAGCTGTGTCAACATTGATATGTATTGCTGGATCGCCTGGATGGATTGTAATTAATCTTTAGGCAGCATAAAACTTTGATATTGATCTCTATTGTTTGCATGGATGCTTCACCGAGGCAATATCTCTCTTACACATACCAATAGTGCTCATTGGTAACATATTTTAACAGTGGACTTTTTCCATGATAGACAAACATGTTAGTGAAATACAATTGTTTATTTAATTATCCCTATTTTTCCCTCTTTTCTCCACAATCTCTCCCTTCCCCTCTCAATTCAGTTATAAAAGTGAAAGTAAAATATGAAATTATATCAAATTTAGTACAACTTTATAATATTCGAGAATTACTCAAGAATTGAAATACTTAATAGGGACTACTCTATCTGATTTTGCTCCTCTTTCTGCCTGTTGAACATTTTTTTTTTCTCTCTTTTTTCCAATAAAGCAAAACATTAATTTATAAATGTACTGTCAATTTTTTAGGAGCAAAGCATCCACTCCCCCTGTCTATTAATTTATATCTTAATGTCAATGCAATCTCTCTCTCTCACTCTCTCTTTTTAACCTCCTTCATAGAACACACAAGTCAAGGCACTATTCTTAACTCTCTATTCAGGACAGGATCAGATACTCTTTTTGTCACTTTGTTTTCTATCCCTACTTGCAGGCCTATAGAAGTATCAATCAAGGTGAGGAAAGAATAGAACCAAACTCTACATAGTGGTCAATCATGCATTGGCCCAGAAATGGCCAGAATGCACTCAATGAAGAATGTAAATGAATGAAATACAAAAATCATTTTATCAAAACTTACATCACAGTCACAGTCATCCACTAGCTGAACTTTATCACAGCATATGAAAATTTGATACACTGCCGAGGCATCACCAACATCAAGTAATGCACTCACCTCAACTCAAGAAGAGCTTGCAAACTGAATGAGCACACAATATATACCAATTAATCTAATGGTTGTCAACTTGTATGTTCCACCTCTGCACGACCCAATTGCACTAATCTTTATCACAGCGTTGCTTTCTTGATTAAAACTCCTGCCCATACACATAATCATATGATGACAAGCAAGGACCACTCGACATTTGATTAACAACTGCCCAGTGCAACATCATTGTATGGGAGCAAGTAGAAGCTACTTATCTGCTGAAGCTGGATTTCCCCATATTATTTTGTATGGTAGAGGTCAAAGAAGGAGAGGATAGAGAGAGGAAAGAGATGACCTCAAGATAATCTGCCACTCCTAAACAGTTCAAAAGTTGTAGAAATATTTTCATGCTGTGTCTGAGGTCACATCCCAGGAGTATGGTTAGTCTCTTATTCAGTTGGTCCCAGCTTGTTGAACAATAAAAGAAAAAAGTGATCTGTAGAACTGTAAAATATTCCTTTTATATTATATCATGGAGCTAGCTCTATGATTATATCATACATTCCAAACTTAGATGTTATATTAGACTACATTTCTGAAAAAAAACTAGCAATAATCAATTTGACATAAAGGCATAAAGGCTACATGCAATCTGCTTGCCATTAGAATTTTCTATTTACTAGTAGATCTACTCAGCTTACAAATAAACACCTTATGTACAAGTGTAGGTTATTTTTTTTAAAGTAAAATTAAATAAAGGTAAAAATTAAAAAGCTTCTCTCCTTGGCCTTTCCAAAATCATCTTTAAATAGAATTTTATAAGATGTAGAAGATTATACACCAAAGTTTTGGAGCATTACATATTGTTGCTATAAATCTGTCTGTTTTCTTTTTTTAAAATATTTTTAAAACCTTATAAGATGTAGAAGATTATACACCAAAGTTTTGGAGCATTACATATTGTTGCTATAAATCTGTCTGTTTTCTTTTTTTTAAATATTTTTAAAACCTTTTTTTCTCTCTTTCGATGGAGGTTGCTAGCAAAGACAGATGCAATATGAAACCTCAGTGACAGATAGAGACTGAAGATTTTTTTTGTCGAACTTTGAACATTGATCTATAGCTACTTTGATTTCTCAATTAAATTAAGTAAATTAGAGTTATTATAGATCTAGATTCAATTTCAACTTCAAGTTTAGCAACTTTACATTATGTTTAGATCTAGTCCCCCTCTGTTAAAAATATCAAAAGACACCTCAATAATAATAAACAGTTCTTGTATAGCGCATATCACAATTATGAATAATGTCTCTATGCGCTTCCAAAGGACTTGGATATTATTACCCCAGCTGTAGCTGGGGTAATAATGTTAGACCCCCCTAGATCTACTCCTGCTGTTGTAAATTAATACACCATAGTACTCAATACTCATCATTGTCTATTTCCTGGTGACTGGACAGTGACTGTACATGTAAGTCCTGGGCCCCGTTGTACAAAGAGTTACGATTGATCCAATCGATCGCAACTATGGAAAGCCAGCAAAGTCAACATATGAAATGCATGTTTGTTCAAAAAAAATTCTAGATATGAATCCATATCCATAAATTCATTGATTTCTTGATAATCTGGTGTGTTCTCTTTTGATTAAAAAGGACATTTTGCAGATTTCCTGTAGAAAAATTATGACACTGATGGATTTCCATAGATTTACGATTGATCGGATCAATCGTAACTCTCTGTACAACGGGGCCCTGCTGTAACTATCTCTCCATTTATCATAACCCAGGGAGCTCCCGCCCGCTGTGGCGGGAGCCCAGGAGCTTACCGTGTATTTGACCATACTCACGGGACTAGCGTGATTTATGGTCTAAATATTTCTCCAAATGAATTGTGAAAAGAGAAATTATTGTTGTAACAAAATGGCCGATCGAAACGGGGGTAGAAGGAGAGAACTTTTCGTTTTTTGAGGTTCCAGTCTGTGCCCAGATGTCAGGAAAACTGCCACTCGTTAGACCTTCATCCATACAATCATGGTAAGTGCGTAATTTCTCTTTTCACAATTCATTTGGAGATATATTAGACCATAAATTACGCTAGTCCCGTGAGTATGGTCAAATACATGGTAAGCCCCTGGGCTCCCGCCCGCTGCGCAGGCGGGAGCTCCCTGGGTTACCTTTAATCACTGGCTTTAATGTTTAATACTAATGACTAATTAATAGGCTTTTTAACACCTATATTACTTTCGGTAGATCTAGATTGTCTAGATCTAATCCTGGGGCTGGGTTTTTTTTTTTGGGGGGGGCTAAATTATTTGCACACTGTGCCTGTATCTGTAAAAAAGAATTGGCGCCATTGGCATTAGGCCTACACAATTAAGCTCAAAAGCATCTAAACTAGGCCTAGCCTATAGTTTTACTGATCAGCATTGAAACAAAGTCATACTAGTCATATCCAACTCTCATCTTCAGTAGATCTTGACCTACTGACTGGGTAGTGGGTACCGCCGAGCTTATTGAACACTCACTGGGCCAGTGCCACTGTGGGGACGGCGAGAATGACTGCAAGAATCTCCAACACTTTTAGTCTTTTTTTTTGTGCCGAACCTGGCTGTGTGAAATGACAACACTGCCATCACCTCGTAAGTCGTAAAATAATGAATGCTATTGAGATTTTCATTCAGTTCTTCCATCAATTCACAACAGTAATAAACAATATACATATTCTTAAATTCATTAATTTATGTTTAATGCTGGCAATGAATTAATAACAAAGACAAAAAAAAACTTACCCACCTCGGATAGCTGCACTGAAATTACGGGATCCCAGCCAATTTAATCGATCGATATCCACTGACAGCTGTTATTTTCGATCAATTAGACGATCGCGATATCAACTAATATTTTTGTACAAATTTCTTTATAGCTTTCTGAATTCTTATTTCATATGATGTATTATTTTTTATACGTAATAATTATGGTACATATTATCTGCCAAAATGAATTGCTTGATAATATTTAATGTTCTATCTTACCGTGACTTGTATGATATTTCAACAGTTTAATTTAATAGTTATATTTTGAAACAATACAAAAAAGTAAATTTGACATTATAAGAAATTTCCCTTCCCTTTTCTTTCTTTCTTTCTTTCTTTCTATCTTTCTTTCTTTCTCTTTGTTTCTTTCTTTCTCTTTGTTTCTTTCTTTCTCTTTGTTTCTTTCTTTCTTTCTTTCCTTGGAGGTGGAACTTTCGGGGTCATGCTCGCTAATCCCCCCCCCCCGAATTGCACTCAATAGCTATAGTTTATCAGTTTTGGGACACCCAGATTTTTCATCACGGCGAAAAGGGCACTTGTCCCGAAGACAACATGACCAATTTCCCTATTTATAAATAAAAAGCTGTCTTCGTTTACCGATCCAAATTTGTTCAAAAGATCAAGAAAGTAGCCTTATAAAGAAAGTGTGAAAATATGAATTCTTTCAGTTGAGTAAAATAATGTCACCTATATACATTTTTTTTTCTTCAGAAAATAAGCCCAAATTTTGAGAGACAAATACAGACATGGCGAATAGAAGAAAATTCTGTAAGGCTGTTAGCGAGTGAAACAAGAAAGAAAATATTTTACATTTTTAATGTTTAAATATGATAGCTTTTCACGTACTATTTAGCAAATTGTATTCACTCTTTTCCCTTTTCTTTTCTCTGTTTTTCTCCTTTTTTCCCCTTTGATCTTGAAAATTTATTGGGAGCGCCATGGCCCCAAGCCCCCCATTTGCATACGTCAGTGCTTTTTCAGATATATTTTTTTCAGATATAACAAGAGTTTTCATAGTGTATGTGGTTTTATATAATTTTGCAGGCATGCTGTTTTGAATCGACGCTTTTGATCTCTTCATCATCATATTGGCACAATTAAGTGGCGTATAATGAGCCAAAAACAGGCAGGGGCTAGACAGCCCACCTAATGAATAGTCATGACGACTGTTTTCACAAAATATTGCTAAACTTTAAACTTCAATAACTTTATTATTTGTTATCCGATTTTGATGAAAATTTCGGCATGTTGCTCAGTGAATTCTACTCTATGTATTGAGATATAAATATTTTCAGCCCGGACCATCCCTTTAACTCACTGATCTCTTTAACTCTGCCAATTTGCAGTGCGCCATCAACGTTAGAAACAACAAAATGGCGAGCTACTTGAGAGTACGTCCCGTTAAAGACAGCACGTTAGCCATTCTCTGATTGGTCAATTAAGGAAGTCCGATTAGAGTGTGCGTGTTACGTGCAGTCTATGTAGTGGGCTAGCTACGTAGCCGTAGCTGTTCTTCTTCTTCCTATATCGTTCGTTACGACTTATGAGTAATGTAGATTCTTGCGAATTAATTTCAGATGATTTATGGGTTAAAAAAACATGTAGATCTATTTAATGTTCACGATATCGTGAACAACAGAGAATCTATGAACCCGAACAGAATACAGAGCTTGCAATACTCGTTAGAGGTAAGCTCAGGCATGTGTGCGCGCGTACGAATTTAGATGCGAGACCAGTCGTTTTTCGAAAATGGAACTGTGCAATTACCACCATTAGAGTACCAAATTCAATAAATTCAAGGGAAGCGAGCGCGAGTTCTGCAGCCATGGGCGGATCCAGCCTTCGCCAATAAGGGGGGGGGGGGCCCAGAATTTTTTTTCCAGCCATATTTTTTTCCGATCGGCCGCCTCGAAGATTATTTTAGGTTTCTTTGAATGGTATAGTCCTATGATAGTCACTTCTATTCTTATGAATAAATGTAAATATATAATATCATAATCCTCATTTATATAATGCGAGCGCGAAGCGCGTGCTAAATTATTTTGGAAATCTTATGTATTTTTTCCTAAACTTTTGAACATTCTGGGCAATGTTTAATATCCCGAAAAAGATGTGTATGCAAATGAGTAATTACTACGAACGTAAAGCGCGATCAGAAATGAACTGATGGAAAAGGTACTGCTTACAGTTAGCAAGGCATGAATACGTTACATATATTTGAAAAATCAAATAATGCGATTGCGAAGCGCGAGCTGATTTTTTTTTACATTTTTACCAAAGGAATGGAAATTCTCAGCACTTTTTGTAACTTAAACAGAATAGGTATATAACTAAACATTGATGCGAAAGCAGCGCGAGCAGAAAATTTCGAGATTTAGACCTACTGAACGAGACACTTTACTCAAGTTTGTAAATCATGAAAAGGATGAGTAAGTGGGGGTCTCCCTTACATTAATAATGCGAGCGCAGAGCGCGAGCAGAAAACATACCTGTTAAGGACTGCTTGGACTTAGCCATGAAGACGTTACATATTTCAACAGTCAAATAATGCAAGGCGCGAGCTGAAAGATTTTGACATTTCTACATAAAAAATGTAAAAATTTAATCAATTTGTTTTAATCGTGAACATGATAGGTATATAACGAAACAATTGATGCAAGTGCGAAGCGCTAGCGGAAAAAAAATGATTCACTCTATTCCTGTTTTGTAAATCATGAAAAAGTGAGTAATATAGGAATCTTCCTGCATTAACAATGCGAGCACAAAGCGCGAGCAGAAAATTTTTGACATTGTGATCTGAAACTGGATAATGATTTTAATAAAGAACAAGTTGAGTATCTGAATAAACATGCGCGTGCGTGTTTCATATTTAGACATAGAATCTAGGCATTCTGAATACACTCTTATCATGATATTCCGATCAGAAAAAAAGTCAATATCAGCTCTATATTTCAAGCACTTTGTAGGAAAAATTTGAGGTGGATATATGGATCGCACTTAATAAAGAACTGATATTTTTCATTATTATTATTTTAAATTTTAACAAAGGACATGGACATCATTAGGACATGCATATGAAAATGACTATCTCCCTATTCCTCTTGCTAAGAGGGAGATGAAACAAAAGGGACAAATTAATTATCAAATTAATATCTTATTCATAAATCTGATGACATTATGGCCTGAAAACTGGACATTCCAAGCACTTTTGTAATTATAAACAGGATGCATCAGTTAATATGTTTTAACCATTAGCGCGAGTGCAAATCGAAAGCCAAAATTGTTTGTAAAATGTCATGGAAACGGGATTTTAAGAGGTTTGTTGTATAATCAATATTAAGAGATACATATATAACTCGCCAATCAAAATGCGAGCGTGCAGCGCTAGCTGGTACGTTTTGACAATCAGACATGAAATGGGACATTTTGAAAACTTGGTGGAATACACGAAAATAATAGGTACTTGGTACTTGACAAATCAAATTTGGCGAGCGCGCAGCGCGAGCAGAAATTGTTTATATTCAGACCATATAATAGAAATTTTTAGAGAGCACTTTTAAAGAATCAATTTGTAAATCAAACAAAATAACGAAAGTTCGTTTTCCGAGCTGAAATATATTTGTATATTGAGTTCAAAATTTGATATTTTAAGCTCCATATTTAGCAAGATAATGTAAATCACCTAAAACGCAATGCGAGCGCGAAGCGCAAGCGAAAATTGTATTATAGGGAAACGAAAGATTTTTATTTCCAAAGTCCCCCCCCCCTCATCTCATTTCATTCAATTGTCTTCGTCCTCTTATGTTTCCCCTTATTTTTCCTCTCTTTTCCGTTCTCTTTCTTTTTTTTGCTCTCTTTCTCCTCTTTTTGCTCCGCCAATAGGGGGGGGGGGGGCGGGCCCCTCTGGCCCCCTGGATCCGCCTATGTGCAGCATACCAGTGGAGTTGAAATTTGAAAACATCAACAACATCAACTCGTAGATTATATTGCCCATTATAAAAGCATCTATTAGTCTAATTTAATATGATTTCATGAATTTACAATTTACAAAAAAAAATTACTTGGCGGAAGATTCAATGCACTAAGAGTTAGAAAAAATAAATATTTTAATTTCAGGGTAAGGTAGATAGGATTATTTAATTTCTTAAATATATTTTCATCATGATCATTTTCAATATACAAGGCAAAAATGTTATAGCAGGCCCTAATTTCAAATACAAAAACAAAAATACATGTAATAATTTCATGAAGCCATTGCATGCAAAACAAGATTTTCTTTTCAGTAAGCACATTTAGACATCTACAAAAGTTTGCCTAACCTGTTAATTTATGTATATCTCATGAAAATGGCAACACGGCTGTCTCTAATTGTGATATAGACTATACAGTGCGTCCCAGAATAAACGAAACCGAGATTTAGCGATCATTTACCATAACTTAATCATAAATAGAATAGACAAGTGACCTACCAATTTAAAGCTTAGAATCTCCTCTTTCATATGATATTACTTAGGTTATTTCTTATTCACGCATGAGTGAGCAAAAACAATTTGAAGAAAGGATACCAAAAACTCATTTGGCGGGGGTTATCTGGGTTTCAAAAAGAAAACCACATTTCTGAAAAGTTCAATATCTGCTCTTTGATTTGGTACCAAAATTACAAAAAATGGTCAAGAAATAAAAAAGTTCTGCTCATTTGAAATAAGGCTTGTATTTCCATAATTTCATGAGATAAACATGTTTTCACCGGTATCCCACAGAAGCTTTCGCATGGTGAACAAAAGATTTAATGCATGGCTGATCGTCAACAAAACAGAGTGTCGAGAGAGTTTGAAAGCCATCCTGGAGAACCTCTTCATTTTATGAAATTATTGAAATTCAAGCCTTATTTCAAATGACCAGAACTTTGTTATTTCGTTACCATTTTCAGTAATTTAGGTATCAAATTAAAGAGGAGATATTGAACTTTTCAAAAATGTGGTTTTCTATTTGAAACCCAGATACCCCCCGCCAAATGAGTTTTTGATATCCTTTCTTCAAATTGCATTTGCTCACTCATGCGTGAATAAGAAATAATCTATAAGTAATATCAGATGAAAGAGGAGATTCTAAGCTTTAAATTGGTAGGTCAATTGTCTATTTTATTTATGATTAAGTAATGATAAATGATCGCTAAATCTCGGTTTCGTTTTTTCTGGGACGCACAGTTCAATGTATATCTCATGAAAATGGCAACACGGCTGTCTCTAATTGTCATATGACTACGTCAAGAAAACGGCAACACGGCTGTCTCTAATTGTTATATAGACTATATGTCAAGAAAATGGCAACACGGCTGTCTCTAATTGTTATATAGACTATATGTCATGAAAATGGCAACACGGCTGTCTCTAATTATTTTCATATCGACTAGTATATGTCAAGAAAATGGCAACACGGCTGTCTCTAATGGTCATATAGACTATATGTCAAGAAAATGGCAACACGGCTGTCTCTAATTGTCATATAGACTGTATGCCAAGAAAATGGCAATACGGCTGTCTCTAATTGTCGTATAGACTATATGTCAAGAAAATGGCAACACGGCTGTCTCTAATTGTCATATAGACTACAATATGTTAAGAAAAAGGTAACACATGCAGTCGTTTTGTCATTTTCATGACATATAAATTATGCACTTTTAGAGACGCAGCCGTGTTGCCCTTTTCTTGACATTTAGCGACAGTCGTTTTATCATTTTCATGACATAGTCTATATATGCACTTTTAGAAACAGCCGTGTTGCCTAGTTCATGACGAAATTATAGTAATCGCTATTCAGAGACTATGATATCTTCGCTATTGTATTTCTGTATAGAAGGTACAGAGTGTCCAAGTCTGACAATTGACCTAGTGTTCCCGGATTACTCGCCTCATAATAGCCGCCGCCCTAATCACGCCCCCGCGGCTTTTAGTGTGCCGAAACCCGGCCCCTCCTATTATACTGTGACGTAACTCTAAATGCACTCCCTGACACACTTAATTAAGCGCTGTGTGAAGACATTCTATCAGTAGGCATCAACATCATCAAGGAAATTAAGTATGAGGAATATACACATAAATACTCTCTGAAATTAAAGTTGAAGTTTTCTCCATCGGATGTCCGACGACGGCCCTCTATAACTTTATATTTCACGGCCTTCAAAAAAAAACATCAAAATCGGCTGTCAATTAACGCTGACCGCGGCTGCCTTACATGCAGACCTGTTGCCATTTTCCTAGTGAGGAGTCATATTTTATAATATAATCTTCAATTTATGCACTATATATTTACCTTATAAGTAGCATATTTAAGTCTATCAATATAAAACGGTCCATTTTTCCCATAGCACATAATGTTTTAATAACATTTCGAAAAGGTCTCATTTATGTATTCCAAATAATGTTTTGTAATAACGTTTTTATAACATTAATAAAACAAAATCATACGATTAATATTTTAATAATGTTTTGACATAAATGTTGTATGCTAAAAGAAAATAGTGTTTTTGAAACATCGTTATAACGTTTCCCAAAAAGCAAAAAAAAACGTTTTAATAACATTTTAAAATGTTCTATTCTATTAGGAAATGATCAACCCCTACAAGTGGTTAAGTCTTACAAATATCTTGGCATCATTTTCATGACATATAGTCGATTTGACAATTAGAGACAGCCGTGTTGCCGTTTTCTTGACATATAGTCGATATGACAATTAGAGACAGCCGTGTTGCCATTTTCATGACATATACTAGTCGATATGACAATTAGAGACAGCCGTGTTGCCATTTTCTTGACATATAGTTTATATGACATTTAGAGACAGCCGTGTTGCCATTTTCTTGACATATAGTCTATATGACAATTAGAGACAGCCGTGTTGCCATTTTCATGACATATAGTCTATATGACAATTAGAGACAGCCGTGTTGCCATTTTCTTGACATATAGTTTATATGACATTTAGAGACAGCCGTGTTGCCATTTTCTTGACATATAGTCTATATGACAATTAGAGACAGCCGTGTTGCCATTTTCATGACATATAGTCTATATGACAATTAGAGACAGCCGTGTTGCCATTTTCTTGACATAGAGTTCATATAACAATTAAAGACAGCCGTGTTGCCATTTTCTTGACATATAGTGTAGAGACAGCCGTGTTGCCATTTTCATGACATATAGTCCATATGACAATTAGAGACAGCCGTGTTGCCATTTTCTTGACATATAGTCTATATAACAATTAGAGACAGCCGTGTTGCCATTTTCTTGACATATAGTCTATATAACAATTAGAGACAGCCGTGTTGCCATTTTCATGACATATACTAGTCGATATGACAATTAGAGACAGCCGTGTTGCCATTTTCTTGACATATAGTTTATATGACATTTAGAGACAGCCGTGTTGCCATTTTCATGACATATAGTCGATTTGACAATTAGAGACAGCCGTGTTGCCATTTTCTTGACATAAAGTCTATATAACAATTAGAGACAGCCGTGTTGCCATTTTCTTGACATAAAGTCTATATAACAATTAGAGACAGCCGTGTTGCCATTTTCATGACATATAGTTCATATAACAATTAAAGACAGCCGTATTGCCATTTTCTTGACATATAGTCTATATGACAATTAGAGACAGCCGTGTTGCAATTTTCTTGACATATAGTTTATATGACATTTAGAGACAGCCGTGTTGCCATTTTCTTGACATATACTAGTCGATATGACAATTAGAGACAGCCGTGTTGCCATTTTCATGACATATACTAGTCGATATGACAATTAGAGACAGCCGTGTTGCCATTTTCATGACATATACTAGTCGATATGACAATTAGAGACAGCCGTGTTGCCATTTTCATGACATATACTAGTCGATATGACAATTAGAGACAGCCGTGTTGCCATTTTCTTGACATATAGTTTATATGACATTTAGAGACAGCCGTGTTGCCATTTTCTTGACATATAGTCTATATGACAATTAGAGACAGCCGTGTTGCCATTTTCATGACATATAGTCTATATGACAATTAGAGACAGCCGTGTTGCCATTTTCTTGACATATAGTTTATATGACATTTAGAGACAGCCGTGTTGCCATTTTCTTGACATATAGTCTATATGACAATTAGAGACAGCCGTGTTGCCATTTTCATGACATATAGTCTATATGACAATTAGAGACAGCCGTGTTGCCATTTTCTTGACATAGAGTTCATATAACAATTAGAGACAGCCGTGTTGCCATTTTCTTGACATATAGTGTAGAGACAGCCGTGTTGCCATTTTCATGACATATAGTCGATTTGACAATTAGAGACAGCCGTGTTGCCATTTTCTTGACATATAGTCTATATAACAATTAGAGACAGCCGTGTTGCCATTTTCTTGACATATAGTCTATATGACAATTAGAGACAGCCGTGTTGCCATTTTCATGACATATACTAGTCGATATGACAATTAGAGACAGCCGTGTTGCCATTTTCTTGACATATAGTTTATATGACATTTAGAGACAGCCGTGTTGCCATTTTCATGACATATAGTCGATTTGACAATTAGAGACAGCCGTGTTGCCATTTTCTTGACATATAGTCTATATAACAATTAGAGACAGCCGTGTTGCCATTTTCTTGACATATAGTCTATATGACAATTAGAGACAGCCGTGTTGCCATTTTCATGACATATAGTTCATATAACAATTAAAGACAGCCGTGTTGCCATTTTCTTGACATATAGTCTATATGACAATTAGAGACAGCCGTGTTGCAATTTTCTTGACATATAGTTTATATGACATTTAGAGACAGCCGTGTTGCCATTTTCTTGACATATACTAGTCGATATGACAATTAGAGACAGCCGTGTTGCCATTTTCTTGACATATACTAGTCGATATGACAATTAGAGACAGCCGTGTTGCCATTTTCATGACATATACTAGTCGATATGACAATTAGAGACAGCCGTGTTGCCATTTTCTTGACATATAGTTTATATGACAATTAGAGACAGCCGTGTTGCCATTTTCTTGACATATACTAGTCGATATGACAATTAGAGACAGCCGTGTTGCCATTTTCATGACATATACTAGTCGATATGACAATTAGAGACAGCCGTGTTGCCATTTTCTTGACATATAGTTTATATGACATTTAGAGACAGCCGTGTTGCCATTTTCTTGACATATAGTCTATATGACAATTAGAGACAGCCGTGTTGCCATTTTCATGACATATAGTCTATATGACAATTAGAGACAGCCGTGTTGCCATTTTCTTGACATATAGTTTATATGACATTTAGAGACAGCCGTGTTGCCATTTTCTTGACATATAGTCTATATGACAATTAGAGACAGCCGTGTTGCCATTTTCATGACATATAGTCTATATGACAATTAGAGACAGCCGTGTTGCCATTTTCTTGACATATAGTTCATATAACAATTAGAGACAGCCGTGTTGCCATTTTCTTGACATATAGTCTAGAGACAGCCGTGTTGCCATTTTCATGACATATAGTCGATTTGACAATTAGAGACAGCCGTGTTGCCATTTTCTTGACATAAAGTCTATATAACAATTAGAGACAGCCGTGTTGCCATTTTCTTGACATAAAGTCTATATGACAATTAGAGACAGCCGTGTTGCCATTTTCATGACATATACTAGTCGATATGACAATTAGAGACAGCCGTGTTGCCATTTTCTTGACATATAGTTTATATGACATTTAGAGACAGCCGTGTTGCCATTTTCATGACATATAGTCGATTTGACAATTAGAGACAGCCGTGTTGCCATTTTCTTGACATAAAGTCTATATAACAATTAGAGACAGCCGTGTTGCCATTTTCTTGACATAAAGTCTATATAACAATTAGAGACAGCCGTGTTGCCATTTTCATGACATATAGTTCATATAACAATTAAAGACAGCCGTATTGCCATTTTCTTGACATATAGTCTATATGACAATTAGAGACAGCCGTGTTGCAATTTTCTTGACATATAGTTTATATGACATTTAGAGACAGCCGTGTTGCCATTTTCTTGACATATAGTCTATATGACAATTAGAGACAGCCGTGTTGCCATTTTCATGACATATACTAGTCTATATGACAATTAGAGACAGCCGTGTTGCCATTTTCTTGACATATAGTTTATATGACATTTAGAGACAGCCGTGTTGCCATTTTCGTGACATATAGTCTATATGACATTTAGAGACAGCCGTGTTGCCATTTTCGTGACATATACATAAATTAACAGGTTATGCAAACTTCTGTAGATGTCTAAATGTGCTTACTGAAAAGAAAATCTTGTTTTGCATGCAATGGCTTCATGAAATTATTAAATGTATTTTTGTTTTTGTATTTGAAATTCTATTACAATATTTAGGGCCTGCTATAACATTTTGCCTTATATTTACAAAATTAAATAGTCCTATCTACCTTACCCTAAAATTAAAATATTTATTTTTTCTAACTCTTAGTGCATTGAATCTTCCGCCAAGTATTTTTTTTTGTAAATTGTAAATTCATTAAATCATATTAATTTAGACTATTAGATGCTTTTATAGTGGGGCAATATAATCTACGAGTTGATGTTTTCAAATTTCAACTCCACTGGTATGCTGCAGAACTCGCGCTCGCTTCCCTTGAATTTGAATGGTGGTAATTGCACTGTTCCATTTTCGAAAAACGACTGGTCTCGCATCTAACTTCGTACGCGCGCACACATGCTAGCTCTATTCTGTTTCGGGTTCATAGATTCTCTGCTGTTCACGATATCGTGAACAACATTAAATAGATCGACATGTGTTTTAACCCATAAATCATCTGAAATCAATTTGCACGAATCTACATTACTCATAAGTCGTAACGAACGATATAGGAAGAAGAAGAAGAACAGCTACGGCTACGTAGCTAGCCCACTACATAGACTGCACGTAACACGCACACACTATCGGACTTCCTTAATTGACCAATCAGAACATGGCTAACGTGCTGTCTTTAACGGGACGTTTGAGATTTTTGCAGCCCAAGAATTTGTTATTTTACAGCCGTCTTTCGTCAGGTCTGCAAGTAAGTATCGTTATGATAGTGGATGATATTACTGGGTGTCTAAAGATTTAGAAATAAACTTGATTGTGGGATACCTTTTGAGAATATCCCCAATCTAATACCCCGGCTTTCGTACTGCGCTTTTCCCGGCGAAGTTCGCCGGAGAAGTTCACCGGCCATGCCGGCGAATTTAGTTCGCCAGCGCAGCGGCCAGCGAAGCCGACGTGGAAAGTGTCCAAAGATTAGTAGGCCTAGGCCTAAAATCGATCTACAACACAGTAAAACTTTCCCAGCAAAATGGTTTCCCCGACGAAGTTGCCGGTGAAATGGCCAGTAGTGTACCTAGCCTGGGCTCGCGCTCGGGATTCTGGACTATGGAGAGTAAAACTGACAGCAGGGGCGTCGCGTCGATCCATTTTTTCAGATGGGGGGGGGCAAAATCTAGTCTTGAGGACGCAATGATGATGATTTTTTTAGATATGTCATCTATTTCTTCATCATTGACGTCTTGACACTCTCTCCATAGTGCCTTCAGCGAACGACCAAAACAAAGATGGATTCCCCCCAAAAATCCATCCTTTTAAACCGAAGTGAATAGCATTCATTTAATTTTATTAATTCTTACACCTTCCTACGCCTAATGCGTAGGAAGGTTTAAATATTACTATTTAAAAATGTAAAAAAATGAAGATTTCTTACCTAACTGATGCCGCGTAGACCCCTCGTTCCACATGTAAACAACGGAAATACAATAGCGTCGACCCTTGAACCGCTTATGTATGACGTACTTCCGGAAAGCAATGCCGTCTCAACGAACAATTTAGAGATAAAAAATCTTATTTAACAAATATTAGAATTTATTTTGTGATCATAAATAATTTATATATATTGATATTAATTATTTATGATCACGAAATAAATTCTAATATTTGTTAAATAGGATCCTTAAGTAAACAACCACGCACTCTCCCAGATAATCCACCTTCCCCCAAGGAGAAGTGACCTTCATAAGGCCTGGCAGAGAGAGAGAGGGTGATTTTTTAAAACTTATTGTTATTTCGGCAATTGTGGGTCATTTTGCATCGTTCAAAATTTCATGTCGATCTTCATCTAAATTCCGAATCGTTTTTAGATATGCTAATGTCCTAAAACAAATAGAATACAAATTCATTCTTTCAAGATTAATGTCAGCCAGGAAGCTCTGAAGAGTTTGTTTATATTATTACGTAACAAGGACAGCTGCAATCCCACTCCATGCTGTTCATCAGCCTGTTGTGGTGGCAGGCATCGGTGTTATCGGCTCTTATCAGCAGCAGCAGTCACTTAATCGACCCCACCCCAGTTTAAACGCGAGAAATGCAACTTTCCCAAAAAAACTGAAATTGGGGTGTCAATACCCCACTTGAGATCCCATTGACTAACACGCAAGGCATTATCAGCAGTCAGATGAACCCCACCCCAGTTTAAACGAGAGCTCTCCCAAAATCTGAAATTGGGGTTTCAAATACCCCACCTGAGATCCCATTGACACAACACGCAAGGCAATGGAGTTCCTGTGTTATAAGCTGGTGGGGTATTTTTTAAACACAGGATTCGCGTAATGTCTACCATGTCAGGCCATCCATAACTGGACTTGTATTTGTCGTTTTCAGACCCATTGACATTTGGATAAATTCTAATCTCTAATTTATGCATAGAATTTGTCAAATCGTAAGATCGGTATCAAAGATTTATAAAAAAAGAATGTTAAACTATATTTCGATGATGTTTGGAATCGTAAAACATTGTATAATTATCATAATTTTACAAATAAAACCGTTTTGGTTTACTTTCGTAAACTATTAAAATTGGATATCCCGGGGGTATCCATCTCAACGAAAACATGTGATTTTTTAGTCATGAAATAAATTATTCATAATTCAATTTTTCAGCAATTGAATGCCCCAGTCTTCATGGTATAAGTATGTATGATGCATAATTTACCTGTGCTATTATTTTTAAAAGATGTAATTCCCAATTCATCACAATATTTGCAATTTCGTCATAATTTTTCTTTTTGAAAATTATGCTATTTTGTGACTAAGGCTACGTCTCGTCTGCTCTTTTTACCGATAGTATCGATATCAAGGTATTTTAGTTAGGAAGCCTTTCGTGAAACAGGTTTAGTAAGATTGGAACTAACTCCGTGGTTTGTGGATAAAGATATGACTAACTTGTCCAGGTGTTGAGAAACGGGCCCCAGGGGTTTAACTTTAAGTTAACAATGCAAAATCCTCCCAACGGGGCTCATTGATTTTTGTCTTTATTTCATAAAAATATATAGACAGCTGGCAGCCGTCTGTTTCGAGGACTTTTTTAACATTTTTTTTTAATTTCTCCTCGTACACAGACGGCTCGCTATCGTGCAGCCACCATTAGGGGACTTGCAATGCAAAATCCCCCCGTCGGGGCTTTTCAATTTTTGTCTTTAATGAATAAAAATTTCGAAAATTATAGTGACCAGAGTGCAAATTTATATTCCCTCTTGGCATCAATTGCCAAAAAACGGAGGAAAATGAAGTTAAAAGGAACAAAAACAGTGACTTACCTCGGCTGTCGCGCAAATTCACTTCCCCGTTTTATCCGATCTTAAGTACATAAACATAAGGCCATTGAGTCCCCTGTACAGATCGCGCTAGAACTTCGGTCTCTGTATTTGGTGAGTGAAGCCAACGAAGTTCAGCTGAA
Organism: Lytechinus variegatus; assembly: GCF_018143015.1. Taxonomy (NCBI): domain Eukaryota; kingdom Metazoa; phylum Echinodermata; class Echinoidea; order Temnopleuroida; family Toxopneustidae; genus Lytechinus; species Lytechinus variegatus. The sequence goes on from NC_054750.1 coordinate 32,578,075, forward strand.
CAACCAACAAAACAGAGACCGAAGCTTTTGGTCTAAAAAATATAGGCCTATAAAAAGAACTGTATGGTATTGGATCGTATTACCAAACACTTTTCATGAATTCAATCATATCAAACACATTATTCTCATAAAATTCATCAAACTTTCACCATAAATACACAATTACCTACAAAATATAAATATGTAAAAATTCTGCGGAAATCGTTTGTCTTGTTTTTTATATAGCTTCCAATGAGACCCCTCTTCGCATGTGAAATATTTTTGTCATTTGAAAAAGGTATAGTATTACCGAACGTGTGTTTTCTATGGGAAAATTTGAGAAAACAACAAATCACTGATGAGCTATTTTGACCACATGTTATTATTTTTAGAATATGAAGACCTTGAAAATGTGTTTTTGACCATTTTTCATCATATTTCTATTCAAGTTCTCTTTGGAAGGATGTTGCAAAGTCTTGAGAGTATGAAATTATTTTCAGAAGCATACGATGCGCGCATTCTGTAATACAAGTCCGGTCGGCAATACAATCACTCACTATACCAAAATTAGTATTCCGTTTTGGCCTGAAATGCACCGAAATGGGGAAAGATAAACTTGAAAGGGGAAAAAACAGTGACTTACTTCGGCTGTCGCGCAACTTCTCTTCCCTGTTTCATCCAAACTTAATACATAAGAAAACATATGGCCATTGAGACTTAAGTCCCTGTTTGGCAGTGAGTCCAAACTTCGCGGACGGTCATTATCTCAAAAACTAGCCAATATCCTTCAAATCTGACATCACCAACGTGAAAAGCAACCAAAAATTACCCTTTGGTGTAAGTTTCTTCAGGGTGAGTTCAGTATTCATGAAAATATTGACAAAAGATCAGCAAATTTGTCACCGTTAGTGCCCGTTTTGAAGAAATCTGATATTCTCAACAAGCATCACAATATCACCATTTTGCAAGCAGAAATCCTCAAAAATGTGAGTTAAATGTGGTACTATTGATTCTATAGCATTTTGCCATCTGGGGCCTGTTGCATAAAACTTTTTACCTGAGAAAACTGTGGTAAAAACTGAAAACTAAGGTTAGACTTATTTCTGCCATTGACTTTAACACAGGGCAAAATCTCTGGCAAAAACAACCTGAGTTTTCTCAGGTAAAAAGTTTTATGCAACGGGCCCCTGATATGAATATTTCACTTTTTGAGCTTGAGTTTTTGTTAAAATCTCCACAAAATCTTTGGTCCGCGAAGTTAGGTCACCCTTTTTCTGAACGGTTTTCCAGCACAGCGCGCATTCACCGATCGGAATGGAATTTTGAGATCGCGATACTGGCGAAACCCCTTGACCTACTTTACATTTTTGTCTATAATTTTATAGTTTACAATCTTACCGACAATTTGATAACAATTTCTTGAATTGGTTTTATATAAATTATGAATATTTTGTGAAGAAATGTAAGCCTGATGAATATTTTTGAAAAGTGTGCAAAGTTTGGACACCCCATCATACAGATACACCTAGAATTTAGAACTTCGGTCTCTGTATTTGGTGAGTGGAGCCAATGGAGTTCAGCGGAACAACCAACGTAACAGAGACCAAAGCTTTTGGTCTAACATAGCATGGATTTGTTGGATATCTAATTTACATGTGTTTGCATTTATTTCATTACAGAACTCACTTCGACATCATTCATCATGCATGTACTTTACACAAGAGAGACAGCCATTGCCTACTATCTGTGGGCAGTCCAGCTCAAGACTGGTAAAGAAGGCTAGTCTATCCATGTCATGGTCTAGGAATGGACCAAGTTTCTCAAAAGCTGTCAGACAAATATCAACATCACCGGGTAAGCAGAGATCCAGCTTTTGATTTGATATTCTGATATATTCTGTAATAATTTTGCGAGGATTTCATGTTTGTAATATCCATAGTTTGTATTTGGGTTTGAGGTCGGGCTGGGTTTATGGGAAGTACGGAAATTAAAGAAAACCAAAACCCAATAAGAGAAGCAATTTTTTTGGAAAGACTAAAATGGGAGGAACAATTTAAAACTAGTTTCATCAAAATCGGTTAAGAAATGAGCAAGTCGGATGTTTAAAGAGTCTTTTACTTTCTATGGGGTCATCAAATTGGCCACACCATGCTTTAGAATGGCAGATCTCATGGACAATGAAATATTCAAAATAAAGGGGAAATCTGAAAATTTGTGTACAAAACAAATGTAGAGTTGTCCACAAAATCAGCCATTTTCAAGCAAGTTTGCCAATAAAAACAAAGTAAAACAAAGAAATACATCAGGAATTTAAAAAAAACAATGAAATACATAAGAAATCGGTCTTGGTACCAGAATTTTTTTTCATCCACAATTGTTAGGAATGCTATAAAGAATATTTTCACCAAAAAATAGCATTCTAGAAGCTTTATTTAGTGAATCAGAGCAAAAAGTATGATTTCATGAATAAATTAGCATAATTAATTCATATAAAATAAAAATATATGAATTCAGTGAAATTTACCAATGCAACTGCGTAGATACATCATTCTCTACCATCATGCAAATTTTCGATGTGATCGCGCAATCCGCGGCTGAGATCTTAAGGGGGGGGGGCATAATGGCATTTATGTCAGCCATAGGTGCACAGACTCCTATCTCAATAACCCTACAGGGCTCCGCCGCTTCGCGGCGGAGCCCTACGCTCAACTATTGACATGCGCCGCAAACCGTCAGTTTGGTTCGCTTATTTTGGACATAATACTTTGAAAGATGAAAATTTCGAGTCATATATACTCACGAACTTCCTGGGCAACCAGCAAACCCTGTAGAATCCTGATTTGAAAATTAATATGAGAAAAAAAACGGGATTATCCAGTGCTGTCAAAATGTTCCCATGTTGTAGCAGGCCATCTTGGAAAGTCGAAAATAGACTGCGCATGCGCGTGTCGGCGCACCAAACATGAATATTCAGGTCTTGCTGGGCGGTTTTGGCAGTGATAAGGGGAACTTGAAAGAGAAATGATAGCAGTATTGAAAGAGAAATGGGCATTATTCGAAGAGAAAGGGGTCAGACTTGAAAAAATGGGACAGTTTTGGTAGTGTTAAGGGTTACAGGGGCACTTTTGAAAGAGAAAGGGACATTACTTGAAGAGAAATATGTAGGGAATGTACTATAATGGAAGAGAGGTGAGGTACGACTGAAGATGAAAGGGGCACTATTTCAAAAGAATTTGGCACTAATGGAACAGAAAGGGCACTACTGAAATAAAGATGGGGGTATTTTAAGCGATGAGGAGCTCTGATGTAAAAACAAAGGGGCGCTATTAGAAATAAAAAGAGCACGTTAAGATTTATAAGGGTTGATTGTTAGGACTTCAAAAGTGCGGGCACTGTGCCCCCATCCTCGAGCGCCCCCTCTGCCTACACTCTCATTATCCTTGAAATAATCCTGTGAATATTTATCTAGATATTCTTTTTTTTCAAGTCTTCAAAGTCATCAAATATAAATTTAGCAGTAACTTATCTAGAACGCAACAATATCACACACTACCGTTGTGTGTCACACTCGTTATTTTCTATAACCTGATAACCTTCGTCATTTGCGTCTCTTGGTTGCAAGAGGTACACTGTCATGCTCTAAATGATAACTGTGTAAAATTCTGTGCACTTAATTCATCCCAAACCGGATTTTTAATTATTTATATCATCATTTAAAGAAAATTGATAAAGAGTATTTCATGAAAATTTCATAGCTAAGAAAATTTCAATTTGATATATGTATAGCTTTTCAGTTAGTGAAGATCAAAAGTGTGATTTGTTTTGTCAACACCTAGTAGATACGTGTATGTGTGTTATGTTCAAATAACAAATAAATGTTTACCACTTTGACAGACAATGCACCTCATCTAGTGCAAGGAGGGTGATTCGTCTTTTATTTTCTTGTAGCCACTGCCACCATGTTGGTGATCTTGTGACTTCCGGTGAAGAAAATATCAGGTCGAATTGTCCTGTTCGTAAACCTGAATCAGTAGACATGAAATCGAGCATGACCTTTTTTTCAATACAATTTATTTATTTGCCATCATTTAAAAATTCATCAATACATGAACATGATGAAACAGAAATCATTCGTTAAGAACATAATAATGACGGGACCCCCGCGTAATAGACTCAATTAGTCAAGATTGATTCGACTGAAATAATGCCTGGAACAAAAAAAAACAGGGTGTTCCTCCCATTTAGGGCATGGACTAGTAGCATTACTTGTCCGTTTTTCAATTCATATTTCAGATTTAAATCTCTCACAGTTGATGCAATCTCTCTCTGGAGGTCCATGTTTTGCTGTCAGCCGGGGGCAAGGATGGCATTAAGAACACGTGCGTTTGTTTACAATCTGTCACCCCATCGCTTCATGCATATTCATTAATCTCTCTGCAAAGCCTGAATATTCATGTTTGCTGCGCCGACACGCGCATGCGCAGTCTATTTTCGACTTTCCAAGATGGCTGCTACAACATGGGAACATTTTGACAGCACTGGATAATCACGTTTTTTTTCTCATATTAATTTTCAAATCAGGATTCTACAGGGTTTGCTGGTTGCCCAGGAAGTTCGTGAGTATATATGACTAGAAATTTTTATCTTTCAAAGTATTATGTCCAAAATAAGCGAACCAAACTGACGGTTTGCGGCGCATGTCAATAGTTGAGCGTAGGGCTCTGCCGCTTCGCGGCGGAGCCCTGTAGGGTTACTATCTCACATGCTTTGAGCTTTATTTGTATGTAGGATGAAACTTTCTTTAAAAAGATCTATTATCATATGATGTCTAACTATTGTACAAAATTACTCAATCATTTACTGTTTTACTCTTATCATATACTAGTAGTGGCACATGGATTGGAAAAGTAGATTCCCTTTGCTTTTTCTGATATTTGCATTATATGGCCCTGCTTAACCAGTTGCTCATATTTTTTCTTTCAACACTTGTTGATTATTAGCATTAGTAAATAAATAAAACTTTCAATGACTGTATTAATGTTTTTTTTAAATAAACAATTGTAAGTACATAAAAGATACGGTCAAACATTGATGTGCAGTGTACCATTGCCTTTTGATCTGCAGGACGATGTGGTGAGGTCGTTCAGTTTAAGCTATCGGATATTGGTGAAGGCATAATGGAGGTAGTGGTTAAAGAATGGTAAGTGATTATCATATTTTTCATAGGGGCATACATACTCGTAGAATTCCATGGACTGACAGAGTAAGCAATGAAGAGGTCCTAAAAAGAGCTGGTATGGAGAGAAAGCTCATTGTAGATATAAGAATAAGGCAAATGAATTTTGTAAGACATGTAATTACATGTAGAAAGGACAGTCTTTAAAATATAGCATTGACGGGGAATAGTGAATAGTGACTATTCCAAGCAATAGTGATTCACCATCCCACATATGCTTTTCTGTGTTAGTGATCATCCGAATTATCGGTTTGAGCCAAGATTTCATGATTTCCCAAAGATAAGTTTACATTAATGTACCAGATCTAGATCCATTATGGTAACAATCTTGATTTTAAAGACTCTCTTATGAAATAATTGTGCCTGCAACTACTTTCTTTACCTTGTTTTTGTTTTGTAATCCATGTATTGACTTGCCATTTCTTTAGAAAGGAAACGGTGGACCTGGCGGCCGTTTCATAAAGCTGTTTGTAAGTTAAGAGCGACTTTAAGAACGACTGGTGATCATTTATTGTGGTAAATAGTATATTCATTGGCCATGGTTACGGGCGTAAGAAAGGATCACCAGTTGTTCTTAAAGTCGCTCTTAACTTACGAACAGCTTTATGAAACACCCACCTGGTCTCTTTATGTATGTATATATATATATATATATATTGTATAATTGTCTTTGAACTTGAATAAAGTCATGATGAAACAACATTGTGAAACTCCCACCCCATGGAATTGATCTTTCAACCTATAGGTACGTCTCAGAGGGAGACACAGTGGCTCAGTTTGACAGCATATGTGAAGTGCAGAGCGACAAAGCCTCGGTGACCATCACCAGCCGGTTTGATGGGGTGGTCAAGAAACTTTACTACGAGCTCGAGGAGACGGCTAACGTTGGCATGCCCTTGGTCGACATTGAAGTAGCTGGAGGTAAGAATGTAATAATCATATGCTTTATTCATAAAAATGTTTCTGGGTGCTGGATACTATTACACTGACTTGAGCATGGCTACACTGACCAGGGCCCCATCTTACAAAGAGTTACAATTAATCTGATCAATCTCAAGTATATGGAAATCCATCAGTGTCATTAATTTTTTTTTACACGATATATTTGCACAATGTGTTTTGTAAACAGAGAGAAGCACACTGAATTTTTAAGAAAACGATGGAGGTGTGTAAACGCATCGTATCTAGAATATATTTGAACAAGCAAATTTTATATGTTTGGGTTGCTGGCTTTCCATAGTTGTGATTGATCGGATCAAGCATAACTCTTTGTAAGATGGGCCCTGGTTCTTGAGCATTCAAGAAATTGCTACCTTCATACCATCTACTCAATTACTACACTCAGGTACAGAGTGGCAAATGTAGATCAATGACTTGTCAAAACTTCATATGTTGGTTTTCAAGGATCAGCAAATAGATGAATACAATTTTAGGGTCAATTAAACTGGGATTGTTTCTTTTTACCAAAGAATTATGAATGTTAATTTTGTGATGATTTTCAAGTATTAGTTCCTATTTCATAAAACTCTCACATAGTATAAAGGGTATGAAACTATTAAAGGTCAATGGTCCTTTCGTGTTCATTGTTAGAAAATACATTTTTAAGGTGCACTAGAAGGATTAGTATGGAGTGAAGTTTATTTTTCATTCCTGATGTTGGCAGGTCAACATTAACCAAACACCAGGGGCCCATTTCATTAATCTTGTTACAATTACAAATAACTATAGTTTAAAGCTACTGAAATCCTTCAATTTGATTGGCTGGTAGTATACTTGTTATAGAAATCATGCATTTGTTATTATAACAAGTCTTTATGAAATGGGACCCAATTCTAAGGTACATTATAAACAGCATTTCCCAATCACTTTGCCCCATCATGCAAATTCAAAACCAAGGGGGTGTTTCACAAATATTTACATGTAAGTATGACTTAGAGTCACAATTAAGTGCCTAGTTGCATGTGGTATAAGGCATGACAGCTTTGGTAGATCATACACTGTACAAAGAGGACGCGTACTACTGCGTATTAATCAATAAGATTGCATATCATATGCATCGACATTTAAATGCAACTCTAAGTCATACTTAATCTTTGTGAAACACCCCCAGAACTATGTTATCTTTGATTACATTCAAGGGGAAATGAACTGTGTGTGGTCTCATTGAATGTGTGTTTTAAATAAATAGACTTAAAATATACATTTTCAGATATCTACTAATATTAAAGAGAATAAATTGACCTATAATTGTATTTGTAAAGAGAAACAAAAATGTTTTGAGAGGAAAAGTAATTGTTTTGCTACATGATTATTTCGGTGTAAATGTATTGAGTAGTTAATTAACATGTTATCATTCAAGTGGGTCTATATTACTAGACTACACTAGCATTATGGGTCAGGAAACTGGCCAGGTATGAATAGTTGAGGACTCGAGATGGCACTATTGGTTCTTATCTGCTTTAAATGTAAACTGTAGGTGCATCGGCAAGTCAAGAGGGGGATGTGTCGGGAGAATCATCAAGTGACTCAGATAGTGATGGTGAACGGGAAGCGGTGTCCGCTACCAGAGGCAAAGCTAGAACTCTCAGTACTCCAGCCGTCAAACGTCTTGCCATGGAACATAACGTAAGAAATATATGAATTCCTTCTATTATTTTAAGTGGAAGCTTATCGATGTTAAATGAGGTCATCTGCGATGGTCCATTGTTTGCTTTGTTGGTCAGACATAGTCAATGAAGATGTTAAGATAATATTGTTGATGGAATCATTTAGACAGTTATGCTTGCTGCATTGAATAGCATTTTTATATGTTAACTTTAAAAAATCAATGAATAAATAAATGGATTAATAAATTGATCAATTAATAAATGGATGTATAAATAAATGAGTAAATTAACCTGTATGTATATTCTTTCCTAAGACATATGTGTAAACTTGAATTGAAATATAACTATAAGACGAGTGACACGGTGTTCATGTTACTGTTCTCAGATATCATTAAATGATGTACAAGGCACAGGTAAAGATGGTCGAGTACTCAAAGAAGATATGCTGCGTCATATAGAACAATTGGAATCGGGAGTTCCTCAGTGGACACCAGGTTTGTTTTCATTGTAATTCCTGCATAACAGAAAGTAAATAAGTGATTAAGTAGATTCTAATCCTGCTTCCATATCAGTAAATTTCCATTTAAATTTCAAATTATTTTTACAACGTATATACAGAGATAATGTTTAAAACCTGTCTAAGATTTTGGTAAAGTATTGGAGTCTGACTTAATGTTCCAATCTTCCAAAAGTATAACAACTTCATTTTATTTTCAAATCCATTGACTTTTATAACTAAATTGTAGCTTTGAGGGTATTTAGCGCCCTTTTTTTGTAATTTGCATTATTTGGACTAGTGATTGCATATAACAAACATATCAACAAAGATTTTGTGTTAAAAGTTTCTCCCATTTCATTTGAGAGGAGTGTTTTTACTTGTATACGTAAAAAATGCGATGCAGTTATTTTCATTTTTGATGGGATCCCGACTGAAATAAATTTGAATATGATATTGTAAAGTAAACCTCAGAATGGCTGACGGGGTAGGCGAGTCAATTTACTGAATCAATGCTGAATCCTTCATTAAAGATGAATGAAAGTAGTTGCAGTAAACACTGATTTCACAAGAAAGTCTGTAAAACCAGGCTTAACTGTCACTATATCATCGAGGATCTAGATCTGGTACAGTTACATAAACTGAACTTCGTGAAATCTTGAAATCTACGCTCACACTGAAGATCACCAACACAGATAAGCACACATGGGACGGTGTAATATTATTGCTTTTAATGTCGGCCATACGCTTGACCCAAATCCTGTGCTTATTTGCTAATTTCTCAGCAATTATACAATTTCTTCCAGAATCCTTTGGCACATATTCTTTATTTATACTAACAGAACTTTGGTAGTCATTTTATTGGATTATGTATGAACTCATTTTGAAAACTTTACCACAACTGACATTTATCTTTGAAATAATGTATATAATTTCTTTGTTGCTCTAGTTGCTGAGGAACTTGCACCTCCACCATCACAAGCCTTCCAGCCAACGCCCAAAGCCCCACCTCCTGTCCCGCCCCCTGCCACACCCACTCCTGTACCTCAGCGAATCCCTGTCCGGGCCGTAGCCGGCCAGGACCGGACAGAACCCATCAAGGGCATCCGTAAGGCAATGGTCAAGGCTATGGTCAAATCTAATGCCATTCCTCACTTTGGGTACAAGGATGAGGTGGACGTGACAGAGTTGGTCGCTCTGAAGTCACACTTCAAGGCAGCCGCCGCAGCCAGGGGTATTCAGTTCTCTTTCACACCAATATTTATTAAGGTCAGTGAGTCTTTGATTTTCAGAGATAATAGAGTTGTGGGGAAAGATGGGAAATTGTTATATTAGCAATCAAGATCTGTTCATGAAATTCCAGAAGAATGTTGTTTTTAAAAATTGTTAAAGGTTACCTGAAATGCAGCCTATCTAAAAGAAAACTAATGACGTTTCCAAAGATTTTTTTATTGTGGATTTGAATATATTAACCTGTTATTCGTGAATCAAGCTGCATATTGGTAGACAAAGTGAAATGGCCAAATATAGAATTATGAGAAGAAAGTTGGAGGGAAAAAAAATCTGCATGTTGCATTGAGAGAGAGAGAGGATGAATAAGAATATCATGTTTTGTTTTACATAATTTCTGTATTAACCAGAATTTTAATAACCAGATATTTTCTGTATTTTTTATATGTTCTTTCTGTAAATTTTCTTCAATTTTATTAAGCAAAATTTTGTATGTATGTATCCTCTCTACAGGCAGCATCGATGGCCCTTTCCTTCTATCCTGAGATTAACATGAGTGTAGATGAAAAATGTGAAAATATAACATTCAAGGTAAGAAGTTAGTTTCTTTGAAGTACTCCAGTTGACAGGTCATGTAACCATGGTCTCTGGAATCGTTAGCTCTTTTACTATTCTTCAATTATGACGACAGTTCGAGTTGCCAATTTGATGTGGTGGTGAAGTTTGTGACTTTTGAGGATTTTTCCTCTATAGGAGGGCATGTAATACAGATTTTTATAGAATACATCATGGATAAAGAGTTTGTATCACCATAAGAAAAAGCAAAAAGAGACATTTTGGGGGGTATTTTATAGTCCATCAAAGGGAAAGTTATTCACATGTGACATCACACATCCTTGTCGCATTGCCAATTGGAGAATCTCCATGGCATTAGTGATTGCAATATTAAAATGCTCAACTTTCTCATTATTTGTCTGATTTTTCTCAAACTTTCTTTCTTTGTTCTTATTCTTTGATTTTTCTGTTTTGACACGAGCCTACTTGTTCCAAAGGGTTCATTCCCCTTTAAGTTGATCTACAGCTCTGCCATAGTATCATATGAGTTACACAGGATCCTTTTTTTGCACACAAACCAATCTCAGAGCTAGTTTAGTTAGTTGTTAAGATTCTTAAATTATCATTATTATTGATGCTGATCATTATACCCTCGCTCTCCTCCAACTTCTAGGCTGCCCATAACATTGGCTTTGCCATGGATTCACCTCAGGGTCTAATAGTACCCAACGTAAAGAACGTCCAAGCCTTGACACTCCTGGAAGTAGCCCAAGAACTCAACAGGCTCATGGCTCTCGGAGTCCAAGGCAAACTGGGACAAGATGATCTCACAGGGGGCACGTTCACACTCTCAAATATAGGCACGGTAAGAGCATAGTCTACGAACTTTCAGTAATCTAGGGAGTATTTCATAAGTGTGTGGTCAGTCGTTTTTATTAGTGATTGTTATAAACTGAAGTCCTTGGATCTTATTAGACATAAGGGAATGTTCACTCTCTCTAATATAGGCACATTAAGACCTAAATTTTTTTTAGTTCATCAAGAGCGCATTTCAAAATTTTTGCAAGTGTGTTCTCGGTACTTTTCATGAACAACTGTTATAAACTACTATGATCCTTTCATCTGATTAGACTTCGAGTAACGTACAGACAACTTTTGTGAAATGGCCTCCAGGCATTATATCCTTAAGTATGACATAAATAATATGTTTTCTAACAGGAAAGGGATATAATTAATGGAAGTGCATCAAAACTTTGTCTTGCAAGGCGGAGAAGTAATCTCATACTAACACCTGTCTGATTCTAAAAAAAAAATATCCCACAAAAGTATGTATGATACATATGTTTATTAGTTGGTAGAGTAAACAAAAAAATCAGTAATCTGCCAAATTATTCCCCTTATACTAGTGGAATATTCTTCACCGTGATTATTTTTTGTCATTTAGATTGGTGGAACATACGCAGACCCTGTTATATTTGCACCTGAAGTAGCTATTGGAGCAATAGGAAGAATACAAGTAAGTTGTAGCTTTGTCACTAATTAATCACTTTACTGATGAATGATAGTTTGAAAATGAGCTGGGTTGATTAATAGACTTATCAAACATATATAAGGGCACTGCACAAATCTCACTCGGTCGTCAAAATGAACAATATTTTCACGCAGGCTAGCTTCAATAATCTTTACGAAGCGTTGAGATAATGGTTCAATCACAGAGATTCTATAGCCCCTCACATCAAATGGTTTCTGAATCCAAAGTTGAAAAATGACAAAAGAAAGACCAATGAAAATCAGATGGGATTAAACAAACTTACCAGTTTATTACACATGTCCTTCACAGGCATGTTAAGTGATAAAGTGATTGGCTCAATCTCAAAGAATCTCCAGTCATTTAGAATTTGAATCTTACCAGGGGGACGTTTCATAAAGCTGTTCGTAAGAGTGACTCTTAGAACGACTGGTGATCCTTTCTTACGCTCTTAACCATCGCCAATGAATACCATTTACCACAAGAAGGGATCACCAGTCGCTCTTAACTTACGAACAGCTTTAGGAAACACCCGCCAGGCACCCATCATTTTTTGGTTGGAGTGTTGCAGAGTGTGAAAAATGCAAAATGATGCTAGGTCATGGTCAGATTCGAACCTGTGACCCCCTGATCATAAGGTGAGAGTCAGAACTGCTACCCCACGACTCTTCCCTAATTCTGGGGGTGTTTTTGAAAGATATAAATGTGACAAAAGTCATGCTTCATGGAAACTTGCACACGACATTTAACGTGCAATATTGTTGATTACTTTGCTTGCAACAGTGAATTGATTTGTCTCTTTATGGCTCTGTGGTAGAGCGCCTGCCTCATGACCAGGAAGTCGCGGGTTCTTCCCCCGCCCGAGTCATACCAAAGACTTTAAAAAATGGGACCTTCTGCCTTCTTGCTAGACACTCGGCATTTAGATTTGAGAAGGGTACTAATAATATGTTATGTTATGCAGGGCCTGCAGGATGAACAGCTGAAGAGGCTACCCTGGGTTAATAAGAGTTATTATTTATTATTTTACATTTCAATATTTGTGATCCTCCCGCTGGCACCGTGCTCATTGGTCTCTTTCCCTCTGCTTTCTCAGGTACTCCCAAGGTTCGATGAAGACGGTGACCTGATCAAAGCCCACATCATGAAGGTCAGCTGGTCGGCGGATCACCGGGTCTTGGATGGCGCCACCATCGCTAGGTTCTCTAACCAATGGAAATCATACTTAGAACAACCTGCTACCATGCTCATGGACTTGAAATAGATATATCAACAATGCTGCTGAAATGTTGTGACAGTTCTAACATGGATATCCTAGTTCACCACTGCACGATGCCATTTTCTATTCATCATTTCCCCCTCAGCGGATGGTGACGGCGACTATTCACTCAGGCAATGAATTTGTCTGCTAGATGTTGGTTTGGGTTCATGCTTAAGACTGAAATGTGTTACGATTGATCCTGTATTCAGTGTAAAGTGGTTTGTAAGAGCGTCTGCACTTTGTGTCTCATGGAGTCCCCAAAGATGCGTATGGTATCCTATTTGCAGTAGGCCTATTTCATTCTGATTTACCTCACTAAACTGCATGATAAAAAAATACTGTTTTTCCAACAGTGTGTTACTACACATGTGAAAATACTGTGTTTTTACCCAAAAATATCATATTCATCCCTAAGAATACTGCAATAGTGTTCACAAGACTCCCTTAGTTTGTTGCTTACAACACTATGGAGGGCAGTTATTAAAAGGAGCTATATAAATGTTGATAAAACATTGGATATCTAAGGTATCTCGACAAACATTTAAGCTATGTGAAGCCCACAATTTTAATGGGAATCCTTGTCAGTCTTTCCACTTAGAATTTTCCCATTTCGGGATCCACCAAAATCACCCAACAATGGTGACTGGTGTAGCCAGAGTGAAATTGTGCACGCAGTGAAGCCATGGACGTGTCTTGTTACGGTACCTTAATGAGGAATTATGTCAACATGTTGCTAATAGTTAATATCAGATGGTCTGGTTTTTCGTTATATTTCGGGACAAGAATTGTATGGCATGATCAATTTGGTTTTATGTAATGGGGAAAAACCTTATAAAGGTATTGGGTCATCTTAAAAGCTGCAAATGAATACATGTCTGAAAAAATTGGTGAATATACAAGCTGTTAGCAATTTTAGCTCTCCAGATTTCACAAAAAACACAAATTTTGAGGATATACTGGAGGGATCAAAGTGAGTAATGTAACTTATGATGTTACAACACCGAACATTGTCTTGGGAATTACGCGAGACTATTCAAGAATGAAATTTTGGTTGAATATCTAGACACTCGGTAATCAGCTTCTAATATCACTACCGGTGTATTTTTTTCCATTGATTTTTGCCTCTTTGGACACTGAAAATGAAGACAATTTCTCTTTTGTCTTAAGGTTGCACAGTGATGCATTGCCTGTAAAGATCTTACGGTGCATTGCTTGGTTGTACATTAATGCAATCCATCTGCTCTGACTCGTAACGATCAATAGTACTCTAAAAAAAATTGTAAAAATAGGGAAATAAATTGGTTGTGGCTGAATCTTCATTCTTTACTTTTTTTTCTAATTGGGGTTTGTGGCATTTCTTTTTTTTTTCATTGGTCTAACCAATTTTTTCAATCACCTATTGATGTAACTTTTTTATATTGTTTATTTTCATTTCAATCATGGAATGTTACTGGTAGACGTTGTGAAAGTATATCAAATCAATTGCACAAATTCAAAACACTGAATGAAATTAATCAGACGATCTCCTTGTCTTGTATACCGGGCCCTATTTCATAAAACTCATTTTCAGTCGTAAAAGGTATGAGCTGCTGTGATAAGCTACCCAACTCATGACATTTTATTGGCTGAGAGCAAATTTGTTATCAAAATTGAGCATTTGTTATTGATGACATGTTTTATGAAACTGGGCCCCGGGTGAGTTCCTAATGCTGATGTGTGCCGTTGTATATAGAAATACAGACTTATTTTTGGATTGTATTGTTTTACAAATTATCGTCATCCATTAACATGTGTATGATTATTCTCATATCCCAGAGGCGCAATGTATTTCTGTATTTATTTCATGTATAGTTTTTAATGTCATCTGTTCATTTGCATTCTATGGTGACTTTAATGAGACCCATTCAGAAATGAAAATTGAGACACTTAGATTATATCAATGGAAAGTATACAATGTAAACAATAATTTATGAAATTGCCGGTTGAACTTGCTGTTGGCTTATTCATATCATGCCAAATGAAGCATTAATGGAGCAGTGATGGCATGGCTCAACAGACAGGTGCCCAAAGTATGAACCACAAGAGCCAGGGTTCAAATCCCACTGGAGCGGTAGTGTTCCTTGGTGTGACACCAGTCTACATTTTCCACTCTCCACCCAGGTGTAAACATGTAAATTACAATCAGTTTTCCGAAGTATTACCCTGGGACCCGGTTTCATAATAACTAAGAGTAACAATTATGGTAACTGCAGAATGGTTGCTGTTGAAATCTTATTTGAATGGCAGCTGAAGCGTTAACAGTGGTATTTAGCATAATTGCAATTTCTTTATGAAACTGGCCCCTAAATCTCCTGCACTTACCGCACAGAAACGTTGTTAGTCAGGCGCGTATCCCGCATCTGATCCTACAAAGCATTTCATGGACCCAATTGTCCGGGGACAATAGTGACTCCATAATGCTTGTGCATGGGATCATACATTTATTTGTCATAGTTGATGCTGGATACGCTAGTGTTTAATAGTGCTACCAATGTGCTAACAGAGGCCCTGTTTCAAGTGATAATGTGGCAGCGATGCCTAATTTTCTAACAATGCATTACTTACACATTGAAATAAATGTGTGGATTTCTCGATCAGAAAGATGTGACTTGGCTTACTGTTAGCGTTTTGCTAGGCTATCAATGTTTCTGTGCGGTCGGCACTGGTTGTTCACCGAGGGGAACTGTCCCCTCTTCACTTGCGTTTTGGAGCATGTGGTTCCAATAGCATTTGTGCAATAGTAAAATGGGAAATACACATCTTCTCCATGCATCTTTGTATTCAAAGTTCATTAAGCTTTCCATAGGTAGAAAATTCTTATTACATTGGGTCTTTGATTATCAAATAAATAATGCAATGAAGTGCTGCATTTTTGCGTTATTTCCTGTCAATGTACGAATAATGACAATGCCTCATTGACATTGAATATCAATTAAATATATTCTATAAGAATAAGACATTTAAATGTCAGAGTATTGAGGAGGAAGAGAGTTCTTGTTTATCTTGGGGATAGAATGAATATTGGTTGCGGGTGTAAGATTACAGTATCAAGAAAGTCTGGATGTTCTTTAAAAAAAACTTGTTATGAAAACATGAACGTACATGTCAAAAACTACTGTTATAAGCTATTGAAATGGTGCGATTCCATTGGTTGAAAGTAAATGATAGAATTGCAAAATAAAAACGTTATGGATACGAGAAAAAGGTTTTATGAAAATAGGAGTAGATTCCGGTTTAAAGAAGTTCATTGCCATTAACAAATATGACAATCCTGCAATGACTTTCTCATTAACCAATCAAATGCATGCATTTCAGTAGCTTTTAACAGTTGAAATTATTTAGTTATTATAACAAGTTTCATAAAATTGGACCCAGGTTTAGATGAAATTTAATGTTATGTAACTTCCAAATGTTTATGACGAGATTGAATTATGCGATTAAAATGCAATATCTCTATAAAGCTATAATTTGAACGGCAATGTTGTATTGAGGTGGATGGTTTGTGTGTTAGGAAGAAGCTGGAGACTGTTAAAGGGATGGTCTAGGCTGGAGATATTTCTATCTCACTAAATAAAGTAAAATTCATAGAGCAAAATGCTGAAAATTTGATCAAAATCGGATTACAAATAACAAAGTTATTGAATTTTAAAGATTTGCATTATTCCGGTGAAAGACTTCTAGGCATGTCGTCATGAATAATCATAAGGTGGGCTAATGATGTCATATCCCCACTTGTTCTTATGTATTTTATTATATGAAATTGGGTTTATTCAAAAATTTTCTACCACGAACTAAAACAATTGGATTGACAACTGATTAAGTACATTAGTTATTTATTGCCACAAGGTCATTTTGCCTCCGAAGAAGATTCTGCTAGGATCGAAAGCTTAGGCCCCTATTGACTCTAATTTACTCCATTGGCTCTTTTTTTAGATAAGCAGTTTTCAGCAGCTTCTTTTGCCACTTATTTTATCATAACGGAGACGTATGAAATGAAAAATGAAACATTTCTGATTTCATGTAATAACATAAGAAAAAAGAAAGTGGGGATGTGACATCATCAGCCAACCTATAAATATTCATGACGATATACATAACTATTTTCACAAAATATTTATAAACTTTAAAATTCAATAACTTCATTATTTGTTATTTGATTTTGATAAAAGTTTCAGCAATTAATTTGCTCTGTGAATTTTACTCTATTTATTTAGATATATTTTCAGCCCGGACCATCCTTTTAAGATCATGTGATCCAGAATTGTGGAGAGAGAGATGTCACCGACATAAAAAGTTAAATGGTGTGAAACAGAAAAATGAAAGAAACATCAATTTGCATTCATATTGAAAATTGGCATGCATATCTGTTTTACTTGTTGTTTATATATGAAAATTAAACAACCTAAAATTTATAGTTATTTTATTCTATCAAAAAAATAATGATGCAGTCACAAAGTTTTGCTTGAAATTCAGCAGTCAGTCGGCAAGCCCCTGTGTTAATGATCAAATGAGCAAGATTTATCCAAGTCCTCTCGTGGTTGAATTCATGTCCCTGCAAAATCTTGTGAATTGTGCGACTTTCTTTCTCAAAGAATTTAACCACTCCTCTTGAGTAATATTATTTTTGTACCATGGGCAAGAGTAAATGTTACTCTTTTATATTGGTCATTTCTTGTGAATGAAATATTTTGAAAAATAAGTGAATTTTTTACCTGAAAAGATGCATCAAACAGAATTTTCTTCCTCTGTTTTCACTTGCAAATTGTGCAACATTTTGCGTTTTAGGCACCAACATTATTTATATCATCAGAAAGCTCAAACTCTATACTTTCTTACAATGTCACTCTTGATATGTGGCATCTTCTAGATGGGTCAGCAGCAAGCTTTTTCATCAAGAAGCAAGACGATATTTCTGAAATTTCTGAGTTAGATAAAATCCAGAGTTCTGATTGGCTGAATAATGTTTTCAGAACAGGCGCGGCTAATTTGAAGAGATTACCACATGGTGAGTGTGACCTTGCAGAGGCCCAGTGTGGGGAACATTGGAATTTGCGTGGGTGTGTGGTGTCTATGACCAATCAGAGCGCAGTATTCTTGTTTTTGAGCTGCTAAATGTACTTGACCTATGAAAAGCTGGCTGCTGACCCATCTAAAATACCTCTTATAAAAATCATGACGTCATATCAAATCTTAGATCTTCAGCTTTATCATGATCTAACAATCATTTGTGCTCAAACAGAAATTAAGTGCAAAAACAACAACATTTGTTGCATGAAAATAATTATTTTGTTTCATGTTTTAGATTAAAAGTTTTCCCTATATTACAACATTCTTTTAAAAATCCAAACACATGACCTGAAAGAATGATTCTTCTTTACAAAGATACCAAAAACATGAAATTTGGTCGATATTTAGAGCAGCAATGGCCGAGGTGTTTTGGTTCGCACCAAGCTCATTAACTATGCAAAAAAACCTCTAGTCATGAATATCACTTGGATAAAAGAAGCTACTTTTTCAGGGCTTGCCGACTGACTGTCAGTGTTGCTTTGAACATGATATCACATATTTTTTTAAAAAGCAATTTGAGGTCAGCAATGCATATATGAAATGTGCAGATTTGATCATCATGAGATGGGCAATAGCTTGTGACATTAAGGCAGGCTAGAAATCTTTTTCAATTTGACAGTTAATTTTCATTTGGTCCAGTGCCAAATCGTCCAATTGCCAACTCATCTACTATCATTTGGTGTACCATCAGTTTGTCCAATTTCCACATTATCGAACTGCTATTCTGTCTAAAAACCAGTTGGTCCAATAGCCATTTGTTCTAAGACCATTTGGTCTAATTAGACCAAGTGTTAATTGGGAAAAATGAATGAAAATAAAATGGATATTAGACCAACCGGCAGAGATGCCAAGTTCAAAGACCAGCTATGCATGAGATTTTTCTGTGAATCTGAGTGAGATCACAGACATTGTGTACAATGTATATGGGGATAGGCTGTGATAGTTGCGTGAGACAGAGATTTGAGGGGATGAACAAGAGTCCAAAATGCTTGAGTCTCACGCATAATGCGTGTGACTTGGTAGCTCTGAACCGGTCATGAGACGAAATGGTCATAGACGAAGCGATGATGGGACCAAATGTTTGTTAGATGATGAAATGTTGGACGGAATGGCATTATACTAAATAGTAATAATACATGAGATTTGTATAGAGCACTTTCCATCTTGATTAGATGCTCAATGCGCTTCAGAGCAGAACAACAAGTCAATTTTTACTTAAAAAAACACTCTTATACAGGTATGTTTTCAGGTTGCCCTTGAAGGTGGTCACTGAAGTCTGGGTTTTCAAACTCTGTGGGAGAGAATTCCACAGGCTAGGCCCTGCATGAGCAAAGGCCTGTTCCCCACATTATTTCTTAGCAACTGGAATTTATAGAAATTGGATGATGTGGATCGTAAATACCTGAGGGTTGGTAATTATGCATCAAGACCTATTGTAACTGGGGGAAGTTTCATTGATTTTATGAAAAATCAAAAGAAGGATTTTAAAGACTGCATTCCTTCAAGGGCAACCAGTGAAGAGTTGAAATGAAGGGAGAACATGTTATGAGTGGACGAGTTGGCAGTAGACAAATTGGCAATTTACCATTTTGACTCATAGCCAATCAAATGCATCCATTTCAAGTTTTGATGGGATTTGTTCACCATGTGGTTTGTCTTGAAAAGGACTGTTGATAAAGGTGAGAAAATTGAAAGTCTAGAATGGGAAAGAGGACAAGAACATTCCTTTTGCCAAAGTTTTTCAGTTTCTTATCTTCCTCTTCCCTACTTCTTATTTTCAAACCACAATACCAGAAACCTGTAAAAACTTGATATTTTCCTGTTTTTACCTTCTCTCACCTCCGTACCTCTGTTATTTCATCTTTTACGTACATCCCCCATTCTTTCCTTAGAACTGTCTTTCTTATCGCCCTAATTTTCCTTCCCTTCATTCTTTTCCCTCCCATGGTTCTGGTGATACTAGTAAAGTTTCGTGTACATTTACTTGTCACCTTTATTTCATACTCTATCAATTTTTTCACAAATTATTCAATCAAACAGTTTGGGCAAAAAGATTTTCACACATGCCAAAATCACAAAAAATGTGAAATACACAATGAAATAAAACATTGAAACTGAATGCTTTCATATAAAAATAACTTTTTATTATTTTATTTATCAAAAATCTATTATTCTATGTTCATGTCAAGACTTGTCATTACAACATACATGTATGTAACTTTATTTGAACCAAATGGATTATCAACTGCACAATAATAAATCATGCATCTGCTATTGCCAGATCAGAAATTTTGAAAATCTGCACTAATCTTATCACATCACTCATATATACATGAACCAAAGTAAATTGAATCGATCCATTGGATCTACAAAACATGTGACAAAATGAGACAATGACCTCTGACCTTGTGACCCCAAAATCTGATGACATGATCTTTGCTCCAATATGCACACAAGAGTCAGATTTAAAGTTGATCCCTCAAATTACTCTTTTAGTTACCATGGGAACAAGATATTTTCAGATCCATAATGACCTCTGTAACCTTTGTCCATGAGTCCCACACATTATAAACAGGTCATCACCACATCATGATTTAACAAGTTGAAGTTTGTGACCCCCAATACGTACCCAGATCACTGTCACTCCTATGTATGCATACACTGCCCAATTTGCAAGTAGATCAGTAAAATAATTTTGTAAGTTATCAAGAGAGTGAAAACAGGACAAATGGACGATGTCCTGGAAACGTAGAACCTCTGGCAACTGCCATCTCTAGATGGAGAAAATTGTTGCCTGCTTCCCATTGGTTAACAGACTTAAGACGATTGTCATTATATTGCTTCAGTTAAACAGCTGTACCCTTGAAACCAAAGTTTACCAAAGTATTATCTTTTTTTAACAGTACTAAACCAAACTCGAAACATCCATTTGTACAAATGAATTGTTTAAATATTTTGTATGTGTACATTAAGCTTCATTATATTTTCTGATAAATTTGGAGAAGTTGATAGTACAAACTAAAGATGTTCGCATCATTTGGCTTTCCATACTTGAGATTGATCATATCAATCACAACTATTTGTAAGACCGGGCCCTGGATAGGGTAGTGTCCCGTTTTCCATAGATCCACAAAATTTGCACATTTTTGCATCATCATAGATGGAAAGTGATGCCCAAGAATCCATATAATTTCAGATTTGATACTAATTTGATGCCATCTGGATCACACACAAATGAGCACTATAAACTAAAGCTTACTGGTTAATCATTGAGTTGGTTTTAGTGATTGATCATAGTCATACACAATAATAAATGCAATCAATTATAGAAATCAGTCCCCATGATCAATCACTAAGCTTTATGAAAGAGACCCTTTAGCATGTCTTGCTCCTCATCATCTGAATCTCTGAAACCATGCTAGACTGTCTTCAGTGTTTCCTGTTAATAAAACAATGTAAGAAAAAATATCTGCATTAACCAAGCTGCTACGTTTAATATTCAGTTTTCCGGGAGAATTTACTTAGAAATCAGGAAAGTCATAGTTGATTTGATTTTGATTTACCTCTGCATTCACTTCCGAGATACATGTATACAATATATACAGAGGTAATAAAAACAAATCAACAATATCGTGGTCGTAACATAAGCAATTAAAACGAATAACAAACATATTGTCCAATGAACAAAATGATAATTTCGAGGAATGCAGGAGACCGCCATCGTGAGCAATTAGGCCTGATGATGGCGGCCTCGTAAAAGGTACACGTTTCTTCATTGATCAAATAGATCATATCCAACACATTGGAGGATATCAGTGTAAGAATGGTTTTTAGGGTGTTTAAGCACTTGGTCTTCGATAGTCTTATACACATGGGCATATTTGGTCTACAATTTGGTCCAATTGACACTTGGTCTACTTCGTGTAATACCCACTTCTGATTTAGTCCAATGCCCAACTGGGGAGCATTTCATCAATATTTTCATCCGACAAGTTGTCAGATCTGACATCTTTCCATGATTTTGATTGGCTGAGAGGCACTGTTCCTATGGTAACTGTCAGATAAAATGGGACTTGTCGGACAAAACGTCCGACAAGTCCTTTCATGAAACGCCCCCCTGTGGTCTAATTTTCACTTCATCTATTCATTTAGCCAAGGAGTTGTTTGACCAAGTGGATATAAGGCAGAATGGGTATAGCCTAACTGGAAATTAGACAAAACAGTAATCTGGCAAAATGTCAATATTTCTAAATCGTAAGAGGACGAATTGGTTGTAGATGAACTAGGATTAGTCTAATGCTAGAATCACACCAGCAAAACTGAATCCAGACCAACCATTTGAAGCCGTTATGTTACCAATGACACATGCAGGTTTTCAAAAACAGAGTACATGAACATCATAAAATAAGTATAATACAAATCAATCATTGACAAACAAGATACAATTTAAAAATGGCCAGGACCCAAAAGAAGCAAAACTGCTTATAAGCTGGGCCCTACATAAAAAATACATGTAAAATATTAAGAGTATAGTTTGTACACATACACACACACACACCATACACTTACAAACACAACCATCCCAATAAATGTACATCCACGCATCAATCCATACACAGCAAACATACAGCTCGAGATCATAGAGAAAATAGGAAAGGAAAGAGAGTGAAGAGTGATACAAGCAAGAAAGCTGAAAAAAGAAGCTGTAGAAGATGAAATAGATCAGTATCCTACTCAGCCATGGACAACATTTTACTAAATATAAGTTTCTTATACATACACTTAAATCGATTTATCGTAGTTGAGTACAGGTTTGGGGTTTGTTTCATTGGTATGACTGTGGCATAAACATATTCCACGGAAAGGGTTCCCTTTCTGATTCTCACCTGTAGAGGGCTTATACTCTGCTCCAATCCAGCCATCGTAATCCGTCCCTTCGAGCACATCAAAGATATAGTCGTAGTCTATCTCTCCCTTAAGACTGGGCTCATTTCTTCCAGGGGCTTGTGATACCTGGATGTGACCTGTTTCAACCAAGAAAGGACACCATTCTTACCCAAAACTCCTAACTTATCCATACACTCAGGGATAGTGCTACAGGGGAGAGGGATGAATGCATTGAAAAAGTTTGACAAGTTGTCAGCTTTGACAACTTTCCTTGATTATGATTGGCTGAGAGGCACTGTTCCCATAGTAACTGTTGGATAAAACAGCACTTGTCGGATAAAAAGTCTGACAAATCCTTTCATAAATGCTCCCCAGAACAAGGAGAAAACAAAGAAAAAGAGAGAGAAAAGGTGAAAAAAGAGAGATTTGAGTCATTTAACTGTTTCTCAGAATGGAAATAAATGTCATCTTTTGTTAGCCTTCCACCCCTATCAATATACCCAGGCGCTACCTCAGAGCACATTCATATTGTAAGAGGTATACCTTTTCAAGATTTGCCCGTTTTACCAGCTACTGCAGGGTGTATCATAAAAAAATAGTTCAAATTCAGAGGGCTGATAGATTATAGAAGCTAATAATTCAAATTGATCAGTATGGAGGTTTCATGGTACACCATATATTCTTTTGCAATGTTTGCTCATAAAATGGACAAGCCAAACTCCACTTTTGGACAAGCATGTTCTTGTCATGTTCAGGAAAATGAGAAAATTTGGGAAAAAGCAAAACAAGTATACTCCATCATCATGCCTTACGCACGGTGTCCTGCAGAGCACATTTTTCAATTGAACTGAATGACAAAATGGCATTACTTAAGAAATCGAAGTTACAGACAACAAACGTGAAGTCTTACCCACATAAGGCATGTATTCCTTGATGATCTTTGTCAGATCACCATGGACGAGTTGAACATGGTACACATCCTAGAAAGAAGAAAAATTATCTTAAACTGACATCAGATCAAAAAAATTATGACTGGATCCATCAAAACTAATTTAGAAGTACCGGGAACTAATTTCTAAATGCATTCTTAAAGCGCCCTGCAATCGACAAATCATGGGGAAATCGAAAGGCCAATTGACTTGCATGATATAATCCGTCTGTCATGAGCGCCTGTCGGACTAATGGGATAAAAGTTCGGACAGCACGAATTTGACCAAATTCTTGATGGTTATTTACTTCTGGTCGTTGCAGTTCTAGTTTTCAACAATCCCAATTGCTAGACTCCTAGGCCCTAGCAGGTCTCTTGATTGCTAGACTAAAATGAATATCCCCTGTAAAGTTACATGTTTCAAGTGAAAACACACGGTTTATTTCTGGTTGGTTAGTTTACTAACTATTGCTCTCCTATATTGAACCTACCAGACATGCCGGCATCTATTACATAACACCCCAGGCATGCAGCCGAGTGAAAGACTTGAATCCCTTCTCAGTTCTGAGATTAGCCTTGATTTCCCCATGATCTGTCATTGTAAGGTCCCTTTAAACTGGGCCACATTTCATGAAACTTCTTCAGTCATCAAACCTTGTACACAAGGTTATGATCGGAGGCAAATACAAATTGTGTCTCTTCACTATGACAAAGAAATGAATGGACCCATGCACAAGCATAATATAGTCACTATTGTCCGCAGATAATTGGGCCCATGAAATGCTTTGTACTCTGATGCTGGATACACGTCCGTTATAGAGTGTTGATGTGATAAGAAGCTACCGTTTCACATACGCCTGTTGAAACAGGCCCACGAGGTATGTAACTAATTGAGCTTTTATTAAGGCATGAAATAAATCAGACAATTTGTTTCAATGTATTACATGTTTCATTGTAAAATAAGTGATCATTTAGAATAAAAATCTACATGTACAGCATGCTTTTTACAAATTTTGCTTATTCTTCTGAAGACAACAACAACACAGTTGTTAAAACGTTGAGTTTGGGTGGTCCTTTTCAGAACATTAACACTCATTCTTTCTTCGCTATGGAAACCTTCAGAAGTTACATGAATAATCAGGAGCAGAACCCCATTAGTTTCAGCCAAAACCATTCATTATGCCCCCCAAAATAAACTCAAGCTACTTTAAAAATCTGGCAATAATTTGTTTCCCATACTTACCAGCTGCAGTTTCACATTGTCACGGTCAACTCTCTTGATTATATTGACCGCTGTGATTGAAATGCAAAAGACAAACAACAAAATAAGCACTTTGGCAATTTCTGATTTTCCTTTCCTTTCTCTTTCTCTGTTTTGATATACTCAAGTCATTGTTCATTGGCAGAGGACTATATTGAAATTATTGTGCTTCGAATACAAGTTTGTACTTCATTGATTTCGTGCCATGTTGTCAAACCTGTGATTATTAAGCCTTTTGATAGGTCTTTGAAATCAAATTCAATTATTCTACAAACCTTTTATTATCAAACACTGTTTCATCTATTTTTCATCATAGTATGTTCTTATTAAAAAGTATGACAAATAATCTGTTTCTATGTTTAAAATTATTCTTATAATTACAGGTGTATATGTATTTGTTTTACAACTTTACATTAACACCCCCAAAGATACAAGGCATTTAATTTTAAAGCAACTTTAAATAATGAGTTATTAAAAGTAAAATATTGCTCTCACTGAAGTACATGCTTTGAATCAAATGCTTGCCTTATATTGGAGAGCAGTGATAAACAAAACTCTTCCCTTCTAATATAACTTTTCAATAGATGCCTGCACAAAATGTGGTAAAGAAAATATATATGTACTTTAAATTACAAAGTTGGATTTAGCTCCTGAAATATTAATTAAACTCACACTCTCACCTTGGTCTTGCCTTGTTAGAAAGTAGTTTGGAATGGTGTATCTATCATTAATAGGCTCGATTACAGCTGTGATGTCTTCCTGTAGCATAAGAAAGATTCACTGACACCTGTTAAAAGCTACTGAACTCCTTGCAGCTCAATGACTGAGAGTAAAATTGTCAGTGATTTGGAACATTTTGGTGCATCTATCATTAATTGGCTTGATAACAGCTGTGATGTTTTCCTGCATAGATAGAGTGTCATGAGACAGTTATTCATTGATTTTCACTGACAACTGTTACAAACTACTGAAATACTTGTAATAAGCTACTGAAAAACTTCTCGTAATAAGCTACTGAAATACTTGTAAAAAGCTACTGAAAAACTTCTCGTAATAAGCTACTGAAATACTTGTAATAAGCTAATGAAATACTTGTAATATGCTGATATACTCGTAACAAGCTACTGAAATACTTGTAAATGTAATAAGCTACTGAAATACTTGCAATAAGCTACTGAAATACTTGCAATAAGCTACTGAAATACTTGCAACAAGCTACTGAAAAACTTGTCGAAATAAGCTACTGAAATACTTGTAATAAAAGACTAAAATACTTGTAAATAAGCTACTGAAATACTTGTAATAAGCTACTGAAATACTTGTAATTAAAGACTGAAATACTTGTAATAAACT
The DNA here is from genome assembly GCF_018143015.1 of Lytechinus variegatus. NCBI lineage: Eukaryota > Metazoa > Echinodermata > Echinoidea > Temnopleuroida > Toxopneustidae > Lytechinus > Lytechinus variegatus. The sequence goes on from NC_054750.1 coordinate 32,604,501, forward strand.
ACTGAAATACTTAGTAATAAGCTACTGAAATACTTGTAATAAGCTACTAAAATACTTAGTAATAAGCTACTGAAATACTTGTAATAAGCTACTAAAATACATAGTAATAAGCTACTGAAATACTTGTAATAAGCTACTAAAATACTTGTAATAAGCTACTAAAATACTTGTAATAAGCTACTGAAATACTTGTAATAAGCTACTGAAATACTTGTAATAAGCTACTGAAATACTTGCAATAAGCTACTGAAATACTTGTAATAAGCTACTGAAATACTTGCAATAAGCTACTGAAATACTTGTAATAAGCTACTGAAATACTTGTAATAAGCTACTGAAATACTTGTAATAAGCTACTGAAATACTTGTAATAAGCTACTGAAATACTTGTAATAAGCTACTAAAATACTTGTCTGATTGGCAGAGAGCAATTTATCAGTAAAGAAATCAACCAAAAGATACTACATGACAAGAAAGCAAGATAAACGCATCTAAAATACAAATTATAATGAAAGAGTGGGCATTGTTGGACAATCATATTAGGCCTATAGGAACTCTATTATTTCTATATCAAGGAAAACAGAATGGCAGAACAATGCAACTACAAATAAAATTATTTGTCCAGATAATTTATAGAATTGAGGAGAAAAAAGGCGAGGAAAACTGGTAGAGGTACAGATGAAAAGACAGTGACAAACAGTAATAACATTATGTGACTCATCCTAAAAATGTATATTTTCACAATAGGAAATGATTTTGGGGAGAAATTGTTTTAAACTCTTAGTTCTATTCTAACTATTTATTCAACAATGCAGCAACCAGTTGCAGATCTCCAGGATCAGCGGAGGAAGAAGAAGTTCTATAGCAAAAAAATTTCCTTCGTCAAACATGGTTTGAGAATAGGGACAAAGGATCTGATTTTGATGCAATAGCAGAATACCCAGCAATGTGTTTTATAGTTGGAAATAGTTTAAAAAAATAATGTAAAAAAATGAAATGAGCCATGAGTCCAATGCAGAAAATACAAGCATTATGATAGAAACTTAAAAATACTGAAAAAGGGGACTTCCACATACCCTCTTCAGTCTATCAGCTGCATACTTCAAATTCTCCACCAGTGTATCCTCCATTTGAGAGAGAAGGGTTGACCGTTGACTTTCCTCATGGGCTGGAATCTTTCCAGACATAACATGCATCCTTTAGAAGAAAAAAATATAAAGAAAGTTGAAAGAATCAGCACTCAATATAACTCAAACAATTCATACCTAACAATGGAGAGAAGTGTTCCATGACAACAAGTGAAGTGACTTTGTGTCTAAAATAAACAACAAAATTAGAGGAGTAGAAAAAAGATTTTTTTTTAAATCTGAAACCATACCATTCCTCAAAGTTTCTACTGCTAAAGAAACATTGCAGTCTTTATTTCCCCATGTAATATACTGTATATACAGAGCTCATAGTAAAAAAACAAACTTATATTGCTAAATAAAGGAAAAACAATATATTTTCTTTGTACCTTCTGTCTCTTTAATTAAAAAAAATGAAAATGATGATGATCATAATAGTCAAGATGATCATCATAATGGTCAGGCAATCATGTTGATCATGAAACGTACTTAAATGACATGATAATGATTGGGTTAGGGTTAGAGGTGATGAGGGTTTTTTCTAAAATGAGACATATCTAATGTTGTAAGTTAGAGCAATTACGGGATCGGAGTTCGGTTCGGAAGTTTTGCTCCTAAAATCGAAATCGGTTCGGATATCGGATCGGAAGATATTCAAAAACAAAAAAATACATTATGTATGTGGCCGGCACGTGGAGAAATGCTGCAAGCTACACTACACTAATGGCAGAATTTGTTTTGGTCTCCGACAAAAGCGGAGGAAGAAGATGATTTGTTTTGATCTCCGACATAATCGGAGGAAGGAAAAGAAGATAATGACGTTCCAGCGCGCGACACTACCGCCGATCAACGATAGGCCTCTTCTCTACAACATCGTGGTGATGGCGGAGTCCGTCGTGAACTTTTAGAGGTCGCATTACTTACCGAAAAGGACGCACTACTATCCGAAGTTGTTTCCGATAATATTCACCTTCTCTACAACATCGTAGTGATGGCGGAGGTAATCGTAAACTCTTAAAGGTCGCATGACCTCTAGAAAAAGACGCACTATTATCCAAAGTTGTTTACGATGATATTCACCTTCTCTACAACATCGTAGTGATGGCGGAGGTAATCGTAAACTCTTAAAGGTCGCATGACCTCTAGAAAAAGACGCACTATTATCCAAAGTTGTTTACGATGATATTCACCTTCTCTACAACATCGTAGTGATGGCGGAGGTAATCGTAAACTCTTAACCCTCAATAGACTGGGCTATTTCGACGCCTAAGAAGACGGGGGGGGGGCTGATTCAGCCCCCCTTATGATCTCGGCCGTCGATCGCGCGATCGCGACGAAAATTGGCACACGCGTTACCCATGGCATTATCTACAAAACTATAACATCAAATTCTGCAAAATATCTCATGTCTCATTAATTATGCTAATTTATGCATAAAATCATAAGTTTGCTCTAATTAATAAAATAATGCCCCTGAAATGCTAATTTTTGTTTCACATACTCTAGATAGACATCTGATCAAATTGATTTTTAAAAAATTTCAAAATCGCATTTATTTTCTTATGTATTCTATTGTTTTCTAAATTTCTTATGTATTTCTTTGTTTTTCGACTTTTTGTTTTTTATTGTTTTTTCAATGGAAATTGTCGGGGACTTTATTTTGACCATAAACAAGATGAAATTAATTGATTTTAAGCAGTAAAAGGAAAAATAATGATACATTTATGAATTTTGGCTAAGAACACTATTTGCATTGGATTTGTACACAAATTCACGTTTTTGAGTAATTTGGGGTCTGCATGCACTTACAAAATGTTGCGTAATTTTGGAACCGCGTACCTGGGGGTCACAATTTTGGTCTCAAAAGTTGCGCGAGACTTGAAAGTAAAAAGTCAGCGAGCAACGCGGTCAAAAAATTTCGTGCGGCGGATTTATCGCAAAAAATGTCGAGGGGGGGGGCTGAATCAGCCCCCCCAGTCTTTTTAGGGTTAAGGGTCGCATGACCTCCCAAAAAAAGACGCACTATTATCCAAAGTTGTTTACGATGATATTCACCTTCTCTACAACATCGTTGTGATTGCGGAGGTAATCCTAAACTCTTAGAGGACGCATAGTCAGATAGTCGTAAATATTACCGCGCATGTCAGCGTGTTCAACTAAATCTTATTTGCCTCTGCTTAAGATCAAAACATATCACCGTCTTCTTGTTGTTTTTCTTCTTCCTCCATTTTTGTCGGAGATCAAAACAAATTATCACCCATTATCATCATCACCTCTTTGTCCTTCCCCGATTATGTCGGAGATCAAAACAAATCATCATCTTCTCCTCCACCTCCCTTTCCGCTAATATCGGAGATAAAAACAAATCATAATTTCCTTCTCCTTCATCTTCTTTTTCTTCCACCACTTTTGTACTAGATCGAAACAAATCACCAGCGTTGTCTTGTTATGTTTTGGTTTTTCTGATCCGATTTTTTCCCCACTTGTCAAAAATCAGAGTTCAGAAAAATGTAGATAAAAGGGGAAAATTGGATCGGGAATTGGAAAAAAAAATCATTTACAACATTAGAGATATCATTTTTTCCATACAACCTAATTTTTTTAATATAATTAAAAAATATCATGCCCTTTAACAAGGAAATCTGAACTTCTAATTTACCTCTTGCAACAAAGAGCTTTGCAGTAATCAATGGAAAGCTCAAAAGTTTCCTGGAATTCTTTCTGTCTTCCAGGGAGAGCAGCCAGGCCAAACTCCCCCGCTGTTCTATCACCTATTCATACAGATACAATGAAATAGAATCAAACTCAAATTCATAATTTAACGAAACAAATAGATACATCTAGATCCAAACAGCATTGTGAACTGCAACAATTAAATCTGATTCAATTTAGATAAATGTTGATCTAGATCTAGACCAAAAGCTTCGGTCTCTGTTATGTTGGTTGTTCAGCTGAACTCCATTGGCTTCACTCACCAAATACAGTTCTAGCGCGATCTGTACAGGGGACTCAATGGCCATATGTTTATGTACTTAAGATCGGATAAAACGGGGAAGTGAATTTGCGCGACAACCGAGGTAAGTCATTATTCCTTTTAATTTGATTTTTCTCTGTTTTTTGGCAATTAATGCCAAGAGGGAATATTTATTTGCATTTTGGTCACATTAATTTTCAAAATTTTTATTCATTTAAGACAAAAATTGAAGAGCCCCGACGGGGGGATATTGCATTGCAAGTCCCCTAATGGTGGCTGCAGATAGCGAGCCGTCTGTGTACGAGGAGAAATAAAAAATTAAAAAATGTTTAAAAACTCCTCGAAACAGACGGCTGCCAGCTGTCTAATCTAGATTTCAATTCTTTTATTCTCCACTTTTTCTCATATGTGGATTTACAGTATGAATCCAGTGACTGGGTAATAACAATTGTGAAGCACTTTGAGCAGTTGTAGATTAATAAAGCACTAGTATAAAGCCAATTTTATTAATACTAGGGCCTAAGCGTTCTTCTTCTTCTTCCAGGCTGGTACAGTCCGCCACTGGCGTATCATCGTACCTTGTGCTTGTCAAGTGTTGAGTGTACAGTGCAAGTAAAAAAATTCTACAATGGACTCTATGTGCAGCTAAAAAGCCAGACTGAAGCTTAACGAAGCTTGACACACTGCACCTCCAGCTTGAATAATAATAATAATATTGTACTTATATAGCGCATAATATTGGTAATCTCTATGCGCTTAACAAATGAATTATCCATTACATACGAGATCAAATTATTAATATGGTTTTCAATGAAAAATAAAATACTATTCTACATTAAACTAAGTATTGTGCTACATTGTGATAAACATTAAATATACATATATCATTACATGGTATTAATTTGGTACTAAACATATTGAATAAAACTATATTAAACTACATGTATATTAAGCTACAACATTGAAAAAAGATAGGTCTTGATTGTTGTCTTGAAATGAGCTATTGAAGTGGCTTCACGCAGTTGAGGTGGTAGAGAGTTCCATAGATGTGATGCAAGGGTGGTAAAGGCACGTTCTCCATAGTACTGGGTGTTGACTCTGGGAGTTTGGAGAAGGTTTAGATTGGCAGAACGGAGCTTTCTATTAGGTACATAGTAATTGATGAGGTGTGAGATGTAGGAAGGAGAGTTACCGTGCAAAGCTTTGTAGACAATTAGAAGGATTTTGTACTGGATACGTAGATGAATAGGAAGCCAATGGAGAGAGAGAAGAAGGGGTGTAATGTGCTCATGTCTGCGGGCCTTTAAGACTATCCTTGCAGCTATATTCTGAACCTGTTGAAGCTTCTTGATCTCTAAGTCAGGTAAATTTTCAAGCAGTGCATTGGATGAGTCCAGCCTCGAAGTCACAAATGCGTGAACAAGCATTTCTGCAGTATGCTGATCAAGATAGTCCCGAATACCTCCTATCTTGCGAAGGGCCGCCATAGCTGAAGTGCATATTCTATTTACATGGGCCTTCAAGGTAAAATGCTGATCAATCATGGCTCCGAGGTTTCGGGCAACTTCTCTACTGTGGGTCTGCCACCGCGAAGGAAGCCAGAATCGACACAAGTAGAAAAAGAGAATTTGCTGTTAAACAGACGACCGTACGTGTTTTACTGTTATTAATATTACTGGCGGCGTGTGGCGGTATCCACAGATAGGTGTTCTGGATATAACCACACGCGTACGTGGCTGGATGGTAAAGACACACGCGTGTGGCTGTATACACTGCCAACATGATATAGCCATGCAATTCAATGACATCTGCTTTCCTCTCTTAATACGGTACTCAATTACCGGGGGGGGGGGGTAATACCTGGCCAACTGGACATCAAAACATGATCAACTCCCGCTTGCTTCCTCGCTGATGCGATTTCGTTTTTCGAAAAGTCGTACGGAAAAACACATTCCACAGCTCGAAATCCCGCTGTTTTAGCCGCGGCATAACGACTGGCGAAGCTCGATATCTCTGTGAACATGATAGAAATGTTAGCTGCAAATTTGAGAGGCATCTTGTCGATTCATCCGCGATATCCCAGGTCCTTTGATTCTTTATCGTTGTCGTCGAGACTAGCGGTGTGTGCATATATGAGCAAGCTAACCGCAACCACCGCGATTACGCAATTAATGAGCCGAGTAAAATACTATGGAGTGCCGTGTGTGTGCGTGTGTTTGCGTAATAACTCAGTTTTACCATGGTTTTACTCAAACTGGACCAGTGGCGTAATTTGAGGGGCCTTAAATGGCATATGGGGCATAATTTCTATAAATAAAATAAAATGAGAGCGAGCTAAAAATTTAACACTTTTTCAATACAAAAATCTAATTTTGTGATAGATTTTGACATAATATTCAGAAAATTTGTAACTTCTGAAGGTTTCCATGGCGAAGATTGGGTACGTAGTCCTATTTTCAGGACCATCACTTGCCAAAGAAAGATACATGGTGTACCGTGAAACCTACTACACTATTCAGAAAATAATATATTTTTTTACCCGTGTTTTCTTTTCTACTTCCTCCTTTTTTTTCTTGGTCGTAATATTTTGGGGGTCTCGAACCTCTGCTTCAGTTCTGATGGATGGATGGATAGATAGAAAGATAGATAGATAGATTTAATAGTGTTCTATCTACCCACTTACCTACCTACCTATCTATCTTTCTTTCTTTCTATCCATCCATGCACCCATCCATCTATACATGTTCTATCTGTCATAAATATAATTTAGACTTATATCGCTCCAATCCACTCTGATGGTGATAAAGGTCGATTTTTTAATAAATCAAGAAGAATTGAACAAAATTGTTTTAGATCTTTTGGGAAAGTTTCAGAAGTTCAACATTTTAAATGTGTTCGTGAAGGCTAACTCAGTTCCGGGACTCAGCCATAACTAAGATAGCAGGGGGGTGTCTTAGTGACTATTGGTAACTTCTATGAAATCCTTGATTCTGATTGACTGTTGAGATTTGTTGCCGCTATATATTTCATTACATTTCGTTTTTTTTTTTACATTCAAACATTAACGTTTGTTTCGTACATTTTGATTATACAATTTAAAGCAAGAAAACACAATATCAAAATTCTATGCACAATGATTATAATAAAATTATTACAAAGAGGTTTTGGAATCGAGGAGGCTGGGGTGTCTACAAAACTAAGACCTAAGATCTAAGACCTAAGACCCCATATACATACTACCAAAAAAACTACAAAACTAAGACCCAACCAACTACAAAACTAAGACCCTGTGTAATACTCATTGGTATGCAGCCTAGTCTGTACTCCAGACCCAGTTTGGGAAATACACTGCACCTATCCTATGTACTCAATACAAAACTACAAAACTAAGACCCAACCAACTAGAAAACTAAGACCCTGTGTAATATTCATTGGTAGGAGTCTAGTCTGTACTCCAGACCCAATTTGGGAGAAACACTTCGCCTATCCTATGTACTCAATACAAAACTACAAAACTAAGACCCAACCAACTACAAAACTAAGACCCTGTGTAATATTCATTGGTAGGAGTCTAGTCTGTACTCCAGACCCAATTTGGGAGAAACACTTCGCCTATCCTATGTACTCAATACAAAACTACAAAACTAAGACCCAACCAACTACAAAACTAAGACCCTGTGTATTACTCATTGGTATGCAGCCTAGTCTGTACTCCAGACCCAGTTTGGGAGAAACACTTCGCCTATCCTATGTACTAAATACAAAACTACAAAACTAAGACCCAACCAACTACAAAACTAAGACCCTGTGTATTACTCATTGGTATGCAGCCTAGTCTGTACTCCAGACCCAGTTTGGGAGAAACACTTCGCCTATCCTATGTACTAAATACAAAACTGCAAAACTAAGACCCAACCAACTACAAAACTAAGACCCTGTGTAATATTTATTGGTATGAGTCTAGTCTGTGCTCCAGACCCGGTTTGGGAGAAACACTTCGCTTATCCTATGTACTTCAATACAAAACTACAAAACTAAGACCCAACCAACTACAAAACTAAGACCCTGTGTAATATTCATTGGTATGAGTCTAGTCTGTACTCCAGACCCAGTTTGGGAGATACACTTCGCCTATCCTATGTACTCAATACAAAACTACAAAACTAAGACCCAACCAACTACAAAACTAAGACCCTGTGTATTACTCATTGGTATGCAGCCTAGTCTGTACTCCAGACCCAGCTTGGGAGAAACACTTCGCCTATCCTATGTACTAAATACAAAACTACAAAACTAAGACCCAACCAACTACAAAACTAAGACCCTGTGTAATATTCATTGGTAGGAGTCTAGTCTGTACTCCAGACCCAATTTGGGGGAAACACTTCGCCTATCCTATGTACTAAATACAAAACTACAAAACTAAGACCCAACCAACTACAAAACTAAGACCCTGTGTATTACTCATTGGTATGCAGCCTAGTCTGTACTCCAGACCCAGTTTGGGAGAAACACTTCGCCTATCCTATGTACTAAATACAAAACTACAAAACTAAGACCCAACCAACTACAAAACTAAGACCCTGTGTAATATTCACTGGTAGGAGTCTAGTCTGTACTCCAGACCCAATTTGGGGGAAACACTTCGCCTATCCTATGTACTAAATACAAAACTACAAAACTAAGACCCAACCAACTACAAAACTAAGACCCTGTGTAATACTCATTGGTATGCAGCCTAGTCTGTACTCCAGACCCAGTTTGGGAGATACACTTCACCTATCCTATGTACTCAATACAAAACTACAAAACTAAGACCCAACCAACTACAAAACTAAGACCCTGTGTAATATTCATTGGTAGGAGTCTAGTCTGTACTCCAGACCCAATTTGGGAGAAACACTTCGCCTATCCTATGTACTCAATACAAAACTACAAAACTAAGACCCAACCAACTACAAAACTAAGACCCTGTGTAATATTCATTGGTAGGAGTCTAGTCTGTACTCCAGACCCAATTTGGGAGAAACACTTCGCCTATCCTATGTACTCAATACAAAACTACAAAACTAAGACCCAACCAACTGCAAAACTAAGACCCTGTGTATTACTCATTGGTATGCAGCCTAGTCTGTACTCCAGACCCAGTTTGGGAGAAACACTTCGCCTATCCTATGTACTAAATACAAAACTACAAAACTAAGACCCAACCAACTACAAAACTAAGACCCTGTGTAATATTCATTGGTATGAGTCTAGTCTGTGCTCCAGACCCGGTTTGGGAGAAACACTTCGCTTATCCTATGTACTTCAATACAAAACTACAAAACTAAGACCCAACCAACTACAAAACTAAGACCCTGTGTAATATTCATTGGTATGAGTCTAGTCTGTACTCCAGACCCAGTTTGGGAGATACACTTCACCTATCCTATGTACTCAATACAAAACTACAAAACTAAGACCCAACCAACTACAAAACTAAGACCCTGTGTATTATTCATTGGTATGCAGCCTAGTCTGTACTCCAGACCCAGTTTGGGAGATACACTCGCCTATCCTATGTACTAAATACAAAACTACAAAACTAAGACCCAACCAACTACAAAACTAAGACCCTGTGTAATATTCATTGGTATGAGTCTAGTCTGTGCTCCAGACACGGTTTGGGAGAAACACTTCGCTTATCCTATGTACTTCAATACAAAACTACAAAACTAAGACCCAACCAACTACAAAACTAAGACCCTGTGTAATATTCATTGGTATGAGTCTAGTCTGTACTCCAGACCCAGTTTGGGAGATACACTTCACCTATCCTATGTACTCAATACAAAACTACAAAACTAAGACCCTGTGTATTATTCATTGGTATGCAGCCTAGTCTGTACTCCAGACCCAGTTTGGGAGAAACACTTCGCCTATCCTATGTACTAAATACAAAACTGCAAAACTAAGACCCAACCAACTACAAAACTAAGACCCTGTGTAATATTCATTGGTATGAGTCTAGTCTGTGCTCCAGACCCGGTTTGGGAGAAACACTTCGCTTATCCTATGTACTTCAATACAAAACTACAAAACTAAGACCCAACCAACTACAAAACTAAGACCCTGTGTAATATTCATTGGTATGAGTCTAGTCTGTACTCCAGACCCAATTTGGGAGAAACACTTCGCCTATCCTATGTACTCAATACAAAACTACAAAACTAAGACCCAACCAACTACAAAACTAAGACCCTGTGTATTACTCATTGGTATGCAGCCTAGTCTGTACTCCAGACCCAGTTTGGGAGAAACACTTCGCCTATCCTATGTACTAAATACAAAACTACAAAACTAAGACCCAACCAACTACAAAACTAAGACCCTGTGTAATATTCATTGGTATGAGTCTAGTCTGTGCTCCAGACCCGGTTTGGGAGAAACACTTCGCTTATCCTATGTACTTCAATACAAAACTACAAAACTAAGACCCTGTGTAATATTCATTGGTATGAGTCTAGTCTGTACTCCAGACCCAGTTTGGGAGATACACTTCACCTATCCTATGTACTCAATACAAAACTACAAAACTAAGACCCAACCAACTACAAAACTAAGACCCTGTGTATTACTCATTGGTATGCAGCCTAGTCTGTACTCCAGACCCAGTTTGGGAGAAACACTTCGCCTATCCTATGTACTAAATACAAAACTACAAAACTAAGACCCAACCAACTACAAAACTAAGACCCTGTGTAATATTCATTGGTAGGAGTCTAGTCTGTGCTCCAGACCCGGTTTGGGAGAAACACTTCGCTTATCCTATGTACTTCAATACAAAACTACAAAACTAAGACCCAACCAACTACAAAACTAAGACCCTGTGTAATATTCATTGGTATGAGTCTAGTCTGTACTCCAGACCCAGTTTGGGAGATATACTTCACCTATCCTATGTACTCAATACAAAACTACAAAACTAAGACCCAACCAACTACAAAACTAAGACCCTGTGTATTACTCATTGGTATGCAGCCTAGTCTGTACTCCAGACCCAGTTTGGGAGAAACACTTCGCCTATCCTATGTACTAAATACAAAACTGCAAAACTAAGACCCAACCAACTACAAAACTAAGACCCTGTGTAATATTCATTGGTATGAGTCTAGTCTGTGCTCCAGACCCGGTTTGGGAGAAACACTTCGCTTATCCTATGTACTTCAATACAAAACTACAAAACTAAGACCCAACCAACTACAAAACTAAGACCCTGTGTAATATTCATTGGTATGAGTCTAGTCTGTACTCCAGACCCAGTTTGGGAGATACACTTCGCCTATCCTATGTACTCAATACAAAACTACAAAACTAAGACCCAACCAACTACAAAACTAAGACCCTGTGTATTACTCATTGGTATGCAGCCTAGTCTGTACTCCAGACCCAGTTTGGGAGAAACACTTCGCATATCCTATGTACTAATACAAAACTACAAAACTAAGACCCAACCAACTACAAAACTAAGACCCTGTGTAATATTCATTGGTATGAGTCTAGTCTGTACTCCAGACCCGGTTTGGGAGAAACACTTCGCCTATCCTATGTACTCAATACAAAACTACAAAACTAAGACCCAACAAACTACAAAACTAAGACCCTGTGTAATATTCATTGGTATGAGTCTAGTCTGTACTTCAGACCCTGTTTGGGAGAAACACTTCGCCTATCCTATGTACTCAATACAAAACTACAAAACTAAGACCCAACCAACTACAAAACTAAGACCCTGTGTAATATTCATTGGTATGAGTCTAGTCTGTACTCCAGACACGGTTTGGGAGATACACTTCGCCTATCCTATGTACTCAATACAAAACTACAAAACTAAGACCCAACCAACTACAAAACTAAGACCCTGTGTAATATTCATTGGTAGGAGTCTAGTCTGTACTCCAGACCCGGTTTAGGAGAAAAACTTCGCCTATCCTATGTACTCAATGCAAAACTACAAAACTAAGACCCAACTACAAAATTAAGACCCTGTGTAATATTCATTGGTAGGAGTCTAGTCTGTACTCCAGACCCAGTTTGGGAGATACACTTCGCCTATCCTATGTACTTCAATACAAAACTACAAAACTAAGACCCAACCAACTACAAAACTAAGACCCTGTGTAATATTCATTGGTATGAGTCTAGTCTGTACTCCAGACACGGTTTGGGAGATACACTTCGCCTATCCTATGTACTCAATACAAAACTACAAAACTAAGACCCAACCAACTACAAAACTAAGACCCTGTGTAATATTCATTGGTATGAGTCTAGTCTGTGCTCCAGACCCGGTTTGGGAGAAACACTTCGCTTATCCTATGTACTTCAATACAAAACTACAAAACTAAGACCCAACCAACTACAAAACTAAGACCCTGTGTAATATTCATTGGTATGAGTCTAGTCTGTACTCCAGACCCAATTTGGGAGAAACACTTCGCCTATCCTATGTACTCAATACAAAACTACAAAACTAAGACCCAACCAACTACAAAACTAAGACCCTGTGTATTACTCATTGGTATGCAGCCTAGTCTGTACTCCAGACCCAGTTTGGGAGAAACTCTTCGCCTATCCTATGTACTAAATACAAAACTACAAAACTAAGACCCAACCAACTACAAAACTAAGACCCTGTGTAATATTCATTGGTATGAGTCTAGTCTGTGCTCCAGACCCGGTTTGGGAGAAACACTTCGCTTATCCTATGTACTTCAATACAAAACTACAAAACTAAGACCCTGTGTAATATTCATTGGTATGAGTCTAGTCTGTACTCCAGACCCAGTTTGGGAGATACACTTCACCTATCCTATGTACTCAATACAAAACTACAAAACTAAGACCCAACCAACTACAAAACTAAGACCCTGTGTATTACTCATTGGTATGCAGCCTAGTCTGTACTCCAGACCCAGTTTGGGAGAAACACTTCGCCTATCCTATGTACTAAATACAAAACTACAAAACTAAGACCCAACCAACTACAAAACTAAGACCCTGTGTAATATTCATTGGTAGGAGTCTAGTCTGTGCTCCAGACCCGGTTTGGGAGAAACACTTCGCTTATCCTATGTACTTCAATACAAAACTACAAAACTAAGACCCAACCAACTACAAAACTAAGACCCTGTGTAATATTCATTGGTATGAGTCTAGTCTGTACTCCAGACCCAGTTTGGGAGATACACTTCACCTATCCTATGTACTCAATACAAAACTACAAAACTAAGACCCAACCAACTACAAAACTAAGACCCTGTGTATTACTCATTGGTATGCAGCCTAGTCTGTACTCCAGACCCAGTTTGGGAGAAACACTTCGCCTATCCTATGTACTAAATACAAAACTGCAAAACTAAGACCCAACCAACTACAAAACTAAGACCCTGTGTAATACTCATTGGTATGAGTCTAGTCTGTGCTCCAGACCCGGTTTGGGAGAAACACTTCGCTTATCCTATGTACTTCAATACAAAACTACAAAACTAAGACCCAACCAACTACAAAACTAAGACCCTGTGTAATATTCATTGGTATGAGTCTAGTCTGTACTCCAGACCCAGTTTGGGAAATACACTTCGCCTATCCTATGTACTCAATACAAAACTACAAAACTAAGACCCAACCAACTACAAAACTAAGACCCTGTGTATTACTCATTGGTATGCAGCCTAGTCTGTACTCCAGACCCAGTTTGGGAGAAACACTTCGCATATCCTATGTACTAATACAAAACTACAAAACTAAGACCCAACCAACTACAAAACTAAGACCCTGTGTAATATTCATTGGTATGAGTCTAGTCTGTACTCCAGACCCGGTTTGGGAGAAACACTTCGCCCATCCTATGTACTCAATACAAAACTACAAAACTAAGACCCAACAAACTACAAAACTAAGACCCTGTGTAATATTCATTGGTATGAGTCTAGTCTGTACTTCAGACCCTGTTTGGGAGAAACACTTCGCCTATCCTATGTACTCAATACAAAACTACAAAACTAAGACCCAACCAACTACAAAACTAAGACCCTTCGTAATATTCATTGGTATGAGTCTAGTCTGTACTCCAGACACGGTTTGGGAGATACACTTCGCCTATCCTATGTACTTCAATACAAAACTACAAAACTAAGACCCAACCAACTACAAAACTAAGACCCTGTGTAATATTCATTGGTAGGAGTCTAGTCTGTACTCCAGACCCGGTTTAGGAGAAACACTTCGCCTATCCTATGTACTCAATGCAAAACTACAAAACTAAGATCCAACCAACTACAAAACTAAGACCCTGTGTAATATTCATTGGTAGGAGTCTAGTCTGTACTCCAGACCCGGTTTGGGAGAAACACTTCGCCTATCCTATGTACTAAATACAAAACTACAAAACTAAGACCCAACCAACTACAAAACTAAGACCCTGTGTAATATTCATTGGTATGAGTCTAGTCTGTACTCCAGACCCAGTTTGGGAGATACACTTCGCCTATCCTATGTACTTCAATACAAAACTACAAAACTAAGACCCAACCAACTACAAAACTAAGACCCTGTGTATTACTCATTGGTATGCAGCCTAGTCTGTACTCCAGACCCAGTTTGGGAGATACACTTCGCCTATCCTATGTACTCAATACAAAACTACAAAACTAAGATCCAACCAACTACAAAACTAAGACCCTGTGTAATATTCATTGGTAGGAGTCTAGTCTGTACTCCAGACCCGGTTTAGGAGAAAAACTTCGCCTATCCTATGTACTCAATGCAAAACTACAAAACTAAGACCCAACCAACTACAAAATTAAGACCCTGTGTAATATTCATTGGTAGGAGTCTAGTCTGTACTCCAGACCCAGTTTGGGAGATACACTTCGCCTATCCTATGTACTTCAATACAAAACTACAAAACTAAGACCCAACCAACTACAAAACTAAGACCCTGTCTAATATTCATTGGTATGAGTCTAGTCTGTACTCCAGACCCGGTTTGGGAGAAACACTTCGCCTATCCTATGTACTCAATACAAAACTACAAAACTAAGACCCAACAAACTACAAAACTAAGACCCTGTGTAATATTCATTGGTATGAGTCTAGTCTGTACTTCAGACCCTGTTTGGGAGAAACACTTCGCCTATCCTATGTACTCAATACAAAACTACAAAACTAAGACCCAACCAACTACAAAACTAAGACCTTGTGTAATACTCATTGGTATGCAGCCTAGTCTGTAGACCCAGTTTGGGAGAAACACTTCACCTATCCTATGCACTCAATACAAAAGTACAAAACTTTTAATATTTTAATCTGTAATTAATGATTGGAGACACCTTATTCTAATTGTGTACACCTGTATACTGATCTATGGTTTGTATACTGATCTATGGTTTTAATCTACCAGTATCTATGTCCCGGATTTATGTATAATAGTTCAAAATATTTTATCTTTCCTTTTTGTTTCTTTCCACCCACTTTTCCCTTGTCACTCTTTTTCACCATTCATCCTATCTCATCCTCTCTTTTTTTCTTTCTCTTCCTTTTCTCATTTGCTTTTTATATTTATGATTCCCGTAATACTGGTTTCCTCTCACTTTCCCTCTCCCTTTCTCTTTTCCCTTTATTTTTGTTCACATATTACATGGTTATACATGTAATATAGCATTTAATGCCCTAGTTGCATTCTGTTCGAATTACACTTTCACACTTCTTGACGTTTGTCCATGCTTCATTGATTAATATGTTACTTTTTAAAGTTTCTTTTTCTTTCGGTATATCTTTTATGATTGTGTAATATGATTATCGGTTAGTTGTAATTTTTTGCTTTTGTTTCATCTTTATGATATTGTACTTTGCCTTTGTTTATAGTGTGCACTTGATTTTTCAGTCTTTGGACTGTTTTGCCAGTTTTCTTATTGAATAAATACCATACTACTACTTTATGTTGTTCGGCAGCATGTACTATAAATTATGGGTTTTCGTGATAGAAATGCAGGTCATAGTTTAACACAAGCACCATTTCATATGATGTAGAGAATTAGTGTGAATTGAGCTTTACGATTGGATGTTGAATGTTTTTTTTTGTAAAGTGTTAATTTGCGATCAGCTTTTCGACTGATACAGATACCCTTGTTGTAGCAATCCAATTGAAATGAATAAATTAATAAATGAACTTTCTTTATAGTCATAGCATTGTCTTGCCTGTTAAGCAGACAAAAAGCATATGTGAGTAGCAATCCCCTTTCAAGTGGTCTCAGGTAGTTTTGTCGCAAGTACAGACTATTAGGATCAAGTGGTAGGTTTGAAGATTTTCTAAATATCATGGTCTGGAAAATAGACTAAGCTGCATACCGTTGTGGTGTGCGCCTGTAATCCAAGCTACATGGGGAAGTAAGAAATTGGTGCAGAGGTTCGAACCCTGGTCGTCACGTCTTTCGGATGGTGGCGTTTAAGGTTGATCCCAGACGTAAATAATCATATCTGATTGATACATGTCTGACAAAACTCAAATACACACACAGTAGGCCTATTACACAAGGTCTTAATTTTGTAGTTGGTTGGGTCTTAGTTTTGTATTGAGTACATAGGATAGGTGAAGTGTATCTCCCAAACTGGGTCTGGAGTACAGACTAGACTCATACCAATGAATATTACACAGGGTCTTAGTTTTGTAGTTGGTTGGGTCTTAGTTTTGTAGTTTTGTATTTAGTACATAGGATAGGCGAAGTGTTTCCCCCAAATTGGGTCTGGAGTACAGACTAGACTCATACCAATGAATATTACACAGGGTCTTAGTTTTGTAGTTGGTTGGGTCTTAGTTTTGTAGTTTTGTATTGATAGGCGAAGTGTTTCTCCCAAATTGGGTCTGGAGTACAGACTAGACTCCTACCAATGAATATTACACAGGGTCTTAGTTTTGTAGTTGGTTGGGTCTTAGTTTTGCAGTTTTGTATTGAGTACATAGGATAGGTGAAGTGTATCTCCCAAACTGGGTCTGGAGTACAGACTAGGCTGCATACCAATGAGTATTACACAGGGTCTTAGTTTTGTAGTTGGTTGGGTCTTAGTTTTGTAGTTTTGTATTTAGTACATAGGATAGGCGAAGTGTTTCCCCCAAATTGGGTCTGGAGTACAGACTAGACTCATACCAATGAATATTACACAGGGTCTTAGTTTTGTAGTTTTGTATTTAGTACATAGGATAGGCGAAGTGTTTCTCCCAAACTGGGTCTGGAGTACAGACTAGGCTGCATACCAATGAGTAATACACAGGGTCTTAGTTTTGTAGTTGGTTGGGTCTTAGTTTTGTAGTTTTGTATTGAGTACATAGGATAGGTGAAGTGTATCTCCCAAACTGGGTCTGGAGTACAGACTAGACTCATACCAATGAATATTACACAGGGTCTTAGTTTTGTAGTTGGTTGGGTCTTAGTTTTGTAGTTTTGTATTGAAGTACATAGGATAAGCGAAGTGTTTCTCCCAAACCGGGTCTGGAGCACAGACTAGACTCATACCAATGAATATTACACAGGGTCTTAGTTTTGTAGTTGGTTGGGTCTTAGTTTTGCAGTTTTGTATTTAGTACATAGGATAGGCAAAGTGTTTCTCCCAAACTGGGTCTGGAGTACAGACTAGGCTGCATACCAATGAGTAATACACAGGGTCTTAGTTTTGTAGTTGGTTGGGTCTTAGTTTTGCAGTTTTGTATTGAGTACATAGGATAGGCGAAGTGTATCTCCCAAACTGGGTCTGGAGTACAGACTAGACTCATACCAATGAATATTACACAGGGTCTTAGTTTTGCAGTTGGTTGGGTCTTAGTTTTGTAGTTTTGTATTGAAGTACATAGGATAAGCGAAGTGTTTCTCCCAAACCGGGTCTGGAGCACAGACTAGACTCATACCAATGAATATTACACAGGGTCTTAGTTTTGTAGTTGGTTGGGTCTTAGTTTTGTAGTTTTGTATTGAGTACATAGGATAGGCGAAGTGTTTCTCCCAAATTGGGTCTGGAGTACAGACTAGACTCCTACCAATGAATATTACACAGGGTCTTAGTTTTGTAGTTGGTTGGGTCTTAGTTTTGTAGTTTTGTATTTAGTACATAGGATAGGCGAAGTGTTTCTCCCAAACTGGGTCTGGAGTACAGACTAGGCTGCATACCAATGAGTAATACACAGGGTCTTAGTTTTGTAGTTGGTTGGGTCTTAGTTTTGTAGTTTTGTATTGAGTACATAGGATAGGCGAAGTGTATCTCCCAAACTGGGTCTGGAGTACAGACTAGGCTGCATACCAATGAGTATTACACAGGGTCTTAGTTTTGTAGTTTTGTATTTAGTACATAGGATAGGCGAAGTGTTTCCCCCAAATTGGGTCTGGAGTACAGACTAGACTCATACCAATGAATATTACACAGGGTCTTAGTTTTGTAGTTGGTTGGGTCTTAGTTTTGTAGTTTTGTATTTAGTACATAGGATAGGCGAAGTGTTTCTCCCAAACTGGGTCTGGAGTACAGACTAGGCTGCATACCAATGAGTAATACACAGGGTCTTAGTTTTGTAGTTGGTTGGGTCTTAGTTTTGTAGTTTTGTATTGAGTACATAGGATAGGTGAAGTGTATCTCCCAAACTGGGTCTGGAGTACAGACTAGACTCATACCAATGAATATTACACAGGGTCTTAGTTTTGTAGTTGGTTGGGTCTTAGTTTTGTAGTTTTGTATTGAAGTACATAGGATAAGCGAAGTGTTTCTCCCAAACCGGGTCTGGAGCACAGACTAGACTCATACCAATGAATATTACACAGGGTCTTAGTTTTGTAGTTGGTTGGGTTTTAGTTTTGCAGTTTTGTATTTAGTACATAGGATAGGCGAAGTGTTTCTCCCAAACTGGGTCTGGAGTACAGACTAGGCTGCATACCAATGAGTAATACACAGGGTCTTAGTTTTGTAGTTGGTTGGGTCTTAGTTTTGTAGTTTTGTATTGAGTACATAGGATAGGCGAAGTGTTTCTCCCAAATTGGGTCTGGAGTACAGACTAGACTCCTACCAATGAATATTACACAGGGTCTTAGTTTTGTAGTTGGTTGGGTCTTAGTTTTGTAGTTTTGTATTGAGTACATAGGATAGGCGAAGTGTTTCTCCCAAATTGGGTCTGGAGTACAGACTAGACTCCTACCAATGAATATTACACAGGGTCTTAGTTTTGTAGTTGGTTGGGTCTTAGTTTTGTAGTTTTGTATTGAGTACATAGGATAGGTGAAGTGTATTTCCCAAACTGGGTCTGGAGTACAGACTAGGCTGCATACCAATGAGTATTACACAGGGTCTTAGTTTTGTAGTTGGTTGGGTCTTAGTTTTGCAGTTTTGTATTTAGTACATAGGATAGGCGAAGTGTTTCTCCCAAACTGGGTCTGGAGTACAGACTAGGCTGCATACCAATGAGTAATACACAGGGTCTTAGTTTTGTAGTTGGTTGGGTCTTAGTTTTGTAGTTTTGTATTGAGTACATAGGATAGGTGAAGTGTATCTCCCAAACTGGGTCTGGAGTACAGACTAGACTCATACCAATGAATATTACACAGGGTCTTAGTTTTGTAGTTGGTTGGGTCTTAGTTTTGTAGTTTTGTATTGAAGTACATAGGATAAGCGAAGTGTTTCTCCCAAACCGGGTCTGAAGTACAGACTAGACTCATACCAATGAATATTACACAGGGTCTTAGTTTTGTAGTTGGTTGGGTCTTAGTTTTGTAGTTTTGTATTGAGTACATAGGATGGGCGAAGTGTTTCTCCCAAACCGGGTCTGGAGTACAGACTAGACTCATACCAATGAATATTACACAGGGTCTTAGTTTTGTAGTTGGTTGGGTCTTAGTTTTGTAGTTTTGTATTGAAGTACATAGGACAAGCGAAGTGTTTCTCCCAAACCGGGTCTGGAGCACAGACTAGACTCATACCAATGAATATTACACAGGGTCTTAGTTTTGTAGTTGGTTGGGTCTTAGTTTTGTAGTTTTGTATTGAGTACATAGGATAGGCGAAGTGTATCTCCCAAACTGGGTCTGGAGTACAGACTAGGCTGCATACCAATGAGTATTACACAGGGTCTTAGTTTTGTAGTTGGTTGGGTCTTAGTTTTGTAGTTTTGTATTTAGTACATAGGATAGGCGAAGTGTTTCCCCCAAATTGGGTCTGGAGTACAGACTAGACTCATACCAATGAATATTACACAGGGTCTTAGTTTTGTAGTTGGTTGGGTCTTAGTTTTGTAGTTTTGTATTTAGTACATAGGATAGGCGAAGTGTTTCTCCCAAACTGGGTCTGGAGTACAGACTAGGCTGCATACCAATGAGTAATACACAGGGTCTTAGTTTTGTAGTTGGTTGGGTCTTAGTTTTGTAGTTTTGTATTGAGTACATAGGATACTAGTAGGTGAAGTGTATCTCCCAAACTGGGTCTGGAGTACAGACTAGACTCATACCAATGAATATTACACAGGGTCTTAGTTTTGTAGTTGGTTGGGTCTTAGTTTTGTAGTTTTGTATTGAAGTACATAGGATAAGCGAAGTGTTTCTCCCAAACCGGGTCTGGAGCACAGACTAGACTCATACCAATGAATATTACACAGGGTCTTAGTTTTGTAGTTGGTTGGGTCTTAGTTTTGCAGTTTTGTATTTAGTACATAGGATAGGCGAAGTGTTTCTCCCAAACTGGGTCTGGAGTACAGACTAGGCTGCATACCAACGAGTAATACACAGGGTCTTAGTTTTGTAGTTGGTTGGGTCTTAGTTTTGTAGTTTTGTATTGAGTACATAGGATAGGCGAAGTGTTTCTCCCAAATTGGGTCTGGAGTACAGACTAGACTCCTACCAATGAATATTACACAGGGTCTTAGTTTTGTAGTTGGTTGGGTCTTAGTTTTGTAGTTTTGTATTGAGTACATAGGATAGGTGAAGTGTATTTCCCAAACTGGGTCTGGAGTACAGACTAGGCTGCATACCAATGAGTATTACACAGGGTCTTAGTTTTGTAGTTGGTTGGGTCTTAGTTTTGTAGTTTTGTATTTAGTACATAGGATAGGCGAAGTGTTTCTCCCAAACTGGGTCTGGAGTACAGACTAGGCTGCATACCAATGAGTAATACACAGGGTCTTAGTTTTGTAGTTGGTTGGGTCTTAGTTTTGTAGTTTTGTATTGAGTACATAGGATAGGCGAAGTGTTTCTCCCAAATTGGGTCTGGAGTACAGACTAGACTCCTACCAATGAATATTACACAGGGTCTTAGTTTTGTAGTTGGTTGGGTCTTAGTTTTGTAGTTTTGTATTGAGTACATAGGATAGGCGAAGTGTTTCTCCCAAATTGGGTCTGGAGTACAGACTAGACTCCTACCAATGAATATTACACAGGGTCTTAGTTTTGTAGTTGGTTGGGTCTTAGTTTTGTAGTTTTGTATTGAGTACATAGGATAGGTGAAGTGTATTTCCCAAACTGGGTCTGGAGTACAGACTAGGCTGCATACCAATGAGTATTACACAGGGTCTTAGTTTTGTAGTTGGTTGGGTCTTAGTTTTGTAGTTTTTTTGGTAGTATGTATATGGGGTCTTAGGTCTTAGATCTTAGGTCTTAGTTTTGTAGACACCCAGGAGGCTGCCTAAGAAAGTTACCGTTATAGTTACCATTGGATGGTAAAGTTACCATAATATTGATATTTTATGCAACATACAAGCCAAAGTTTACAAACGAACCCTCCCCCCGATGATGGATATTCGGGAGGAAGGTAACCAGCTAGAGAACTGGGAGTGGATCGGAGGATTTAACGTCAATTTTGAGGGGGCTACTCCGATGGGGAAAAAAATCATGAATTGTGTGTAAAGTTAGCAACATTTTTTTAAAATATATATGTTGTTCTACATGGAGCCAGTGCAGGACTTCCACATATCCAGGGTTTAATTTTTGAGGGGTGGTAAGTGCACTCCCTAACGGGGGAAGGTGCAAAGAGGGGAGTCCTCCCACCCCGCCTTCAATTGATTTGCTCTGATTAAAAAAAACTTGATTTCGAAAAAAAATTATGTGCGCCCCAAAGTGAGAAAAGTTTGAGGAATTTGAGATAATCCCTCTTTCCACGCAAAGCGGGGAAGCTATAGCGTTTTATAAAGAAAAAAGGGAGAACAAGAAGGAGCCTTTATTGAGTGGTATAAAATGCCAACAAATTTGAGGCTGCGTAATTTACGACTTTCAGGGATTGTTGCTTTGTTACCCTTCAATCCGCTTGTTCATTCAAAATATCAAACATAATTTCTCAACGTGTGTAACTTCTGCTACATTGATAATAAGAACATATAAAATGTATTTGTTCTCTAAAATGTTTTGCTTTTATGCACCATCAAAATGAAAGAGGTCCTAAAACATAATTATGCAGTTATTCATGCGTGGCTCATGAAATTATCCTATATCGACATGCAAGTTCATATACAGATGAGTATTTTCAAAACTGACTTGTCAATTTCAGAAAAAAAATCTAATATGGGAACGAATTTTGTTTTTCTTTCTTTTTTGTACTTCTGTGTTGTTAGTTTTTAAGTTGATTATATGTATTTTAATAAATGTTATCGATTTTTTCTGGAGATAAATACTTGTTTTTTGTCATGCTCTACAAATATTGGGGGCCTTGTACACTCTTACAACAAATCAGTCAAGTTGACGAGACAAGTAGTCAGCTGGCCGTGCAATTGATATGCTCGTCATATTTCTGACATATACTTAGAAATAACTCAGTTCTAGTAAAATATGACTAGAAAATAGTCAAATATGACTAGACTAACAGTTGCACCCAGCTCGGACCCTATAGTCATTTTTGTATGATTTGATTTTAGAATGCACAGGCCATCCCCACCTTCATTTTTTTTTGGGGGGATACCCCCCCCCCGGGATAGACGCACATGTTTGGTATAAAATGCCTACCTTGGTCAAATCAGATTTGTTATAGCAAAAAGAAATTAGCCGCATAACTCGCAAAACAGAGTAAAAGATGAGTATATGTGCATGGTGAGGGGGGTAATATTCCTTCCTGCGAATAGCGCTGAAGCTCTTAATTTTTTTTTAGTTTCCCTTAAACCTTGCTTTTATTCATTGATATTTCTTCGATTATAAAACTCGATTACGAAAGAAAAAGAGCTCAAAATGGGATGACACAAGTGAATTACGATCTGGATATTTTCTGTCCTTATCCCAAAGCACGGAAACCTCAGTCTGTGATTTATTCTAAAAAATGTGTAATTTCGCTCATATCAAGCGCTTCATTTTGTGTGACTAAACAGTTGAGTATTATAAAAAAAAAGGATATTAGGAGATAAATCTGCAGCGATATATAAAGAGGCATCGTAGGCCTATTGCGTATATAACACGGCGTGTATTTTATGCCCCTTTATGCCTGCCCCTTGTAGAGCAGATAATCGCCCAAACTTGCTTGCTGAAAAGAAAATAGCAAAATGGGGACTCGGGAAGTGCATGGCCGTAGTCATGGGCGGCAGTGGCGTAACTACGGGGGGGGCATGGGGGGCACGTGCCCCCCCATCGGCTGGCCAAAAAAAAAAAGCGGGGAAAAGGAGAAAAAGAGGGAAAAGGGAAGAGAAACGTAGTGGGGAAAGAAGAAATTATTGTTCATTATTATGTTATATTATGTTATGTGATATGTTATGTTACATAAGAAGCATTTTTTCATAACTTTATAAAACATTATTTGCTTCATTGTTCATGTTCTTCCTGGTGCTCGCATAGACTGTTTAACTATATGTATAATCCTGTTGTACTAAAACCTCCCGTTTTTGTCTCACCTGCATAGCAGAGTGAGACTATAGGCGCCGCTATTCCGACGGCGACGGCGGCGGCGGCGGCGTCAACATCAAATCTTAACCTGAGGTTAAGTTTTTGAAATGACATCGTAACTTAGAAAGTATATGGACCTAGTTCATGAAACTTAACCATAAGGTTAATCAAGTATTACTGAACATCCTATTAGAGTTTCATGTCACATGACCAAGGTCAAAGGTCATTTAGGGTCAATGAACTTAGACCATGTTGGAGGAATCAACATCAAAATCTTAACCTGAGGTTAAGTTTTTGAAATGACGTCATAACTTAGAAAGTATATGGACCTAGTTCATGAAACTTGGACATAAGGTTAATCAAGTATCACTGAATATCCTGCATGAGTTTTATGTCACATGACCAAGGTCAAAGGTCATTTAGGGTCAATGAACTTTGGCCGAATTGGGGGTATCTGTTGAATTACCATCATAACTTTGAAAGTTTATGGATCTGATTCATGAAACTTGGATATTAGAGTAATCAAGTATCACTGAACATCCTGTGCGCATTTCAGGTCACATGACCAAGGTCAAAGGTCAATGAACATTGGCCGAATTGGGTGTATCTGTTGAATTACCATCATAACTTTGAAAGTTTATGGATCTGATTCATGAAACTTGGACATAAGAGTAATCAAGTATCACTGAACATCCTGTGCGAGTTTCAGGTCACATGATCAAGGTCAAAGGTCAATGAACATTGGCCGAATTGGGTGTATCTGTTGAATTACCATCGTAACTTTGAAAGTTTATGGATCTGATTCATGAAACTTAGACATAAGAGTAATCAAGTATCACTGAACATCCTGTGCGAGTTTCAGGTCACATGATCAAGGTCAAAGGTCATGTAAGGTCAATGAACTTTGGCCATGTTGGGGTTTTATGTTGAATAGCCATCATATCTCTGTAAGTTTATTGGTCTAGTTCATAAAAAGTGGACATAATAGTAACCATGTATCACTGAACATCTTGTGCGAGTTAGAGTAGTTTTCAAAGTCAGCACTGCTGCTATATTGAACTGCGTGATGCAGGTGAGACGGCCAGAGGCATTCCACTTGTTAATCAATATACAACAAATATATTTCCTCGCAATTCGAGTTATTATTGTTTTATGTATTGACATATTCTTCTTTTTCATGACTACTTAAAGTGATTGCCCTATTTTAAGGTCTTAATATAAAACATTTCCTGTCCGTGCTAACGTTCGCATAAGTAGATTGGTGGGATTTCTGCTCTTCAATCAATTTGTAACTTCCTCACAGCTTGGATTACAGGCGCACGCCACAACGCCCAATTTCAGCTAGCGCTTCGCGCTTGCAGTATTTGATTAGTAAGATGCGTTTGATAATCATGATTACAATGACTACAAAAGGTGCTTTATGACTGTATTTAGATGTAATTCTAATAAAATCAGCAAATGATGGCACTAGCATTAGATGACTATGGGGAGATATACTCCTAATGGATTCTGAATTATAGTCCTTAAAATTTCCCTGGTTAGGGTCAATATATACATAAAAAAAATTAGCTCGCGCTTCGCGCTCGCATCGTTTGTTTGGCGAGACAGTTACGTGTCATGATTAAAATAAAATTGCTTATAATGTCTCCTTTTAGCTCTGAATATCAAAAATTTTCAGCTCGCGCTTCGCGCTCGCATTATTTAATCAGTGAGATACATATCCGTTTAATGGCACTGCATGTCCATAAAATATCTCTATTAGGTCAGTATACCTGACAACTGAGCGCACTTCGCGCGCTCCCTAAGTGACTCAAAATTTTTGCTGGTGCCCCCCCAATGCCGTGACCCACGGTACGCCACTGATGGGCGGAAATCCCAGGGGGGACGTGTCCCCCTACTCAAAATAGTAGGGGCCGGGGGACACAATATCAAATGTCCCCCTACTATTTTGGGTCTTTTATGATAAGAAATACATCATTTTAAAGTCGACATAAAACATGTATTTTTGGACGAGATGACCTTACTTTTGAGATGATAGCCTTTTTTTTCCAGCCCCTTGTCCCCCTACCCTTTGGGAGAGATTTCCGCCCTGGCCGTTACCCACTCCGAACAGAAGAGCGGAAATTTAAAAGAAAAATAGTTTTCATACTTTACACCAATGCATACTTTATTATTTCTGGCAAGAAATCACGAGTCCCATCGCCAGGGAGTGGGAAAACGGAATATATATAGCAAAATGTTGTTGGGAAACTATAAAGGGCCAAAATGCAATTTCAATATTTTTCACGGCTTCCCGCGCAGAATCAAAGTTTTGTATGAATAGAGAGATGAACTTTTCGTTTAGGTTTTTTATTCTTTTGACAAAAAATAAGAAGGGAAACAATGATACTCTTTTCTTCTGTTACATACAAGGTTATAGGTTTAGTCCTGGACGCAGGATCTTCTGTTCCTCTATATCCAGCTCCTGGTGATAAACAGTGACGTCTGAAGAATTAGCGCGGTCCTGGGGAGGAACCTTATAATCAAATTTAAATTCTGCATTACGCCACCAAAAATCAGTCCTCTTTTCAAACTGCAATACATCCTTAGACTCTACACCAAGCTCAGGATCCGTTGCAGATTCTCAGTGTAAAAAAAGTCCTTATAGTGCTAAGTGTATTCTTATTCTGAGTTCTCCCTTCGCTTTCCCTTTTCTCTCTTTCCCCCTTCGTTTTTTTCGTTTCGAGGACTTTTCTTCTTCTAATTCTTCCGTTGAGTACAGTCCTCTTTACAGAGTATAGTCGTACTTGGCTGAGGAACACATGACATTTTGGTGCAACTGAACAAAACTAAACTATATTGCAAGTAAAAAGAAACATACCCCCAACTGGAGAGCTGGGGGGGGGGGGGGGGGCGACCGCCCCTGGCTATATACCTGTGTAAGGATTTGTAAAGCCTGTCTCACACTGTGCGATGTGATACGACATATTTTTTTTCACATTTTCCATTAAATATGAAAGTTCCAAAAATAAAAAAATACTTTATTTGAAGTTCGGCAAAATGCTAGGAATAATGAAATCATAATTTTGCTTTGCGGCAAGCCCTGTTGTCGGAGTTGTTCCGAAATTTGATTTCGGTAAAGTTAGTCCTACAGCTATTCTGACCTCAGATAGCTTAGATTTTGTTAGTTAGAATGTTCATATCAAATGTATATAACGTTATGATTTCTTTGAAAATCGCCGGATTGCAATACGAATCATAATGTGAGGAGGGCTTTAGCGTGCGAGTACCGTAATTGAATTAGAGATTTGGTTTTGCCTAATAGCTCTTCATACTCTCTATGCAGTGATGGTCGTCGTCGTGTCGTGAGCGAGCAGATAAATCGAGCCGTGTACCACTGGAAGATGTCAAGAAAATGCTGAAATATGGCACCTTCCTTCAGTAAACTCATCTTTAGTCGTACTTCAGCAGGTTCAGTTGTAGCAGCATTCTTGATTTATACCGCCTTGAAGTCTAGAAACAAACGGATACTAAGAAACAAGAGGTGAGTTCCCAGATATATAGCACCGGGGATAGCACGTAGCTGTGCGCGGAACGCCCTGTCTACGCGATTTACCTTGCCTTTGGCGCTGGCACCGGCAGCTCAGCCAGCGAGGCAGTGGATCTGCCTTGATCGTCGTCGGTGCAGTGCATCCCACGGTTGCGGTTGATCTCGGTACCGATAACTTATGTATGGCAAGCCATTTGACCCTTAAAGGTGTTAAATAAGTTTATTGATAAAAAAAAACTCACTTTAATTTTTTTTTTTTTTGAAAAATAATGTAGTTTATTGGATAATGTAGAAAACACATTTTTTTTGTTCGATAGACAGGTTTTTAAAAATGAACTTTATTTTTCACTCGAAGACGAATAGAATAGCAGAGTTTTTTGAAATGTAAACTCTTAATTGAACTCGCTGATAATATTTTGTGATAAAGTGATGTTTTTACTGATCAACTGACTTTTTCTTTGTCTTTGAACTAATTTTTGTCTCGCCTGCATAGCAGAGCGAGTATAGCTATAGGCGCCACTAGTTCACTGCTACCACCCTGCCTGTGGGGAATCTACTGGTAGGACTATGGTATGCCAATGTTGTACAGAACACACACTTTAAAAAATCATTAAAATATCACTTTTGTGACCAAAATTACTAATTTCCATACAGTTGCAATTTAATTTTCATTAGTAACTTGGAAATAATTTTTGTATTCACCAGAGTGCTCAAAAACTTGAATTTTGGGCATATTTTTTATACGCCCTCTATTGGTGGAAAGTAATATGGCAAGAAAATTTTCAATTTTTGATCTCTATTTTTAATTAAGAAAAAAATGATTTAATGAATCAAATTTAAATAAGAGCCAAGTTGTATGAATAATAGGTGTAATGAAAACTGTCAGTGTAAAAAAATCAAGCATTTGCCCAAAAGAAAAAGAGAAAATAAGCCAAACATTGCCACCCTCATTTTGCCACACATGGAGATATAACTGAGAACAAGGTTATATTATAACCTTGTTCATTGAATGAGTGATAGGCGCCACTTTGTCACGCAATATCAGTGATTTATCAGGATCATAAATTTGTTTAAAAATGTATTTTAAAAAATACTAGTATTGGGTAACTAAATTGAACAACTTTGCCTTTGTGCTGAATTGCTTGATTTAATAATTAAATCAAATTAATCTCACCTGCATAGCAGAGTGAGACTATAGGCACCGCTTCTCCGACGGTGGCGGTGACTGCATCAACTTAAAATCTTAACCGAGTCAAGTTTTTGAAATGACAGAATAACTTAGTACTTGATATTTGATGTAGTAACCCCTATGACCACTCATTCAATGAACAAGGTTATGATATAACCTTGTTCTCACTTATATCTCCATGTGTGGCAAAATAAGAGTGGCAATGTTTGGCTTATTTTCTCTTTTTCTTTGGGGCAAATGCTTGATTTTCTTACACTGTCAGTTTTTATTACAGCTATTCATCATATAACTTAGCACTTATGTAAATTTAATTCTTTAAATTATTTTTTTCTTAATTAAAAATAGAGATTGAAAAATGAAAATTTTCTTGCCATATTACTTTCCACCTATAGAGGGCGTACACAAGAATATGCCCAAAATTCAAGTTTTTGAGCGCTCTGGTGAATACAAAAATCATTCCCAAGTTACTTATGAAAAATAAATTGCAACTGTATGGAAATTAGTAATTTTGGTCACAAAAGTGATATTTTAATGATTTTTCAAAGTGTGTGTTATGTACAGCATTGGCATACCATAGTCCTACCTGTAGATTCCCCACAGGCAAGATGGTTGCAGTGAACAAGTGCCTATGACAGCTCATACTGAAGCTATACTGGGATGATGAATAAAGTGAGCCACTGGAAGGAGTGCCATGAAGTGCAGAAATGGTGATGGATAGACATAGCAATTTTGTACAGTAAAACATACTATGCTGGGTGCAAGTAAAATCCAAGCTTAAAATCATTTGGAATCCAACAGGGGGCTGCAAGTAGCCTGGAGGACCCCTGTGATCATATTTTTTTTTATGATTACTTACTTGGATTTACTTGGGATGTTGAGACGTTAAGCAATATGCTTATGTGCCCCTCGTTGAGTTTCTTATCTTTGATAAGGTCTGTACTTCAGAGGATGGTTGTGCCCAAATTGTTCAAGTCTGGATTTGAACTGATTTAGACTAGTTGCACTTGCAACTGACTCAGGCAGGGAATTCCAATTATTGCAGTTCCTTAAAGAGAATGAATTTTGGTGAACGGCAAAAACGGCATGATTTTGATATTCTCATTTGATCACGGAGCCTTGAACCCCCTCTCATTTACCTAAGAGACACATGTAAACAAAGATGGATTTCCTATCTTTGGAGATAGAAATCATGTAAATTTCTATCATTTTATGTACATGTATCTATACACCTTCATATGCTTATAAATGCATATGAAGGTGGAAAAATATGTTAATAAAAAGGTTAAAATAATGAAAGCTTTCTTACCAGACCGATCTCGTGTAGATCCCTCAATCCATTCGTCTCCACCGCACATACAACAGGCTTGACCCTTGAACCGCTTCGTTATGATGTATATGTACGTAGCTTCGATAAGCAATGTTACAAAAGGCAGATTTGAAGAACAATTTATAGACAAACCTGCATGTTATGCTGCAGTCGGAATCACATGGTTAGGTCAAAGGTCATTTTGAGGTCAACGTTAAAGTTTACATGCAAGACTCTTATGACACCTAACTCCGCAACCGTAAGTCACTTTTCAACAAAACTTGGGTGGTAGATGTACTTAGGCAACCTGCATGTTATGCTGCAGTCAGAGGTCACATGGTAAGGTCAAAGGTCATTTTCAAGTCTACATTAAAGTTTAAGTGCAAGGCTCTTTTGACAAGTGTTATTCCATCCAAGTCATTTCACAATGAAGTTTCAATATAATTCTCTTGAGTGCCCTTGCAAATCACAATATTTCTGGCTATTTTCATAAGTGGGCAAGACACACAAAATCGCTTGTGCCTTGTTTTGTAGCTGGAGATGTCAACAAGTTATTTCACATGTGACAACGTCCCAGTAATTTTGACAATAGCAAGTTGTTTTCCTATCTAGAGCTGTATTCATGTTGCAATTCAGTATTCTAGTGATCCTGATACTAAATACGCTTTTATTGTGTTTATTTTTTTTACAGTGCTGCAAATTTACAAGCTGTCATACACGTAAGTTTTAATTTTTAATTTTGAAGAAAAAGGTACAATAGTGTAAATACTACATATCACTGAGGGGATTAGAACTAAACTGACTGCTGCGAGTGCTGCCTTCAAAGCGAACTAGTGTTTGTGATTATTCTAATGCCTGAGCAAAATGATGTTTGTTTATAAATATGAAGAGCTTGATTCTAAAAGGGGACAAAAACGCTAAATCCACTTTTGACTAAAATTGATTTTTTAATAGAAATATATATATCTTAGACATGGGAATGAAATGCAACAAATCGCATTTGGAAAAAAATGGAAAGGTTGGTAAAAATTGATTGCATTTTTAGTTTTGTTCCAAAAGGAGCCAAATCCACTATACACTTACATGTATTTAAAATTGGTTATCTTTCCTATTTTACATTAAGTTATTCATTCAAATTTTTAGGTAAATGTTGTGGATACAAGTTTGCAAATTCAGTGCAAATTTTGGTGAAAATAACAGAATTTTAGTTTTTGTTTTACAATTTTTATGAATATTTTTGGATTTAGCTCCGTTTAAAATTAGATATCGAAAAGTTACTGTCCTTAGAAAAAGATAACAAATTATATATTTTTTTTATTTTTGTAATTTTCAGTGGATAAACATCAGATAAGATGTGGAATGTACTCTGCTAGCCATATTTACGTGTCTCGTGATCAATTTCCAATATCAAACATGTTTAAATTGGCTGAAATTGACAGTTTACCAAGTTTTGTTCCAAAAGGAGTTAATCCATGAAAAATGAAATTTCAGAAATTGTTTAAAAATTGATAATGAATGCTAGATATCTGAAATCGCTATTTAATTAATCTAAGATGACAGGTCATATGTATCAAAAAGCAGTGGTTAAGGGAAAGTGGTGCATTAAAAAACCTTCATTTACAGAAAAACACCAAAAGTGGATCTAGCTCTTATTGAACAAAACTCTTCATATGTTTAATAAGATACCTGTATTGATGCGGATCCTTGCTATTTGATAAACATGCATCCTTATCTCAAAACTATGACTGAAGTCGATTAGTATCAGTCATTACCAAATATTGAAATTAATCAAGTAACTGGCCACTTGATAGATTTCAGACAATTGTTTGATTACGATCCATATTATCATTTATCGACCCCCCCCCCCCCTTGAATATTGAATGATTCCAACAGAGGCATGTAGTGTCAGTGGTATGTGTAACATGTGTGTACATAGTACTTCCAAGGGAACAATTCTACCAGAGAGTTTGAAGAATACAACAGTACCAGCAGATTCATAAGTTAGACAATTATTGTCATAAATCCCTGGCAGTAAGTAGGAAGTATCAGTTGGAATGTAAGTGAAGGTACCCTTACCAGAAGAGGATGCCAAGTTTTAACATTCCTCAATTCACACATGTTGGGGTTTTAGCCACTTTGTCTATTGTAATTTCAGTCAGATAACAAAATTATTTTTTAAAATTCCCAATAGTTGGTTTTCTCATATAAGCTACCATAACCTACATGTGCAGTTTGAAAGGAAAGAAGTGAAAAGAAGCTCAGGAAGGACCTGTAAGCCAATAGATTTCTTTCCCTTTTGTAAATAAACCAAGTATATACTGTTTGTACATACATGTAAGATGAGATCGAAAATGGCAATAGACTGAGTAAAGTTAGACCAAGTGGAAGTTCAACCCTCGATGGTTGAATATTATGTAGAAATTGCCAACCTAGAGTTTGAATATAACATTTCATTTCCCCAGCAGATTTATAATTTCCCCCAAGGGATTATATTTTGTGTAAATCACGCAGTGCTGAGGAAAAATATTCTCCTGACGGAAAAAATATAGCTTTGTGGGGAGTTGAAATGCTATTTATGAAAAAAGATAGACCAGGCAATATATGTTATATTATGTAGTCTACTGTACTGTATGAAGAATCACCATCAGAATCTAGGCAACATGTTGTGCTTTCTATCAGAGAGCATTCTGTCAAAGAGCATCGAAATCTGCGGACAGAGGTGAAGTCATTCAAAAAGATCTCAATATCTTGTATCATGTGTGATAGGTCTGCAGAGTAAATATATGTTTGTTATCAAATGCAAATAAGAGCAGGATTCACTATTACACACACACACAGCACACACATGCACACTCTACTCTATGAACTTCAATGAACTCCTTGAATGAAATTACAAGGCTGGATCAAGTACCAGTACTCTTAGATTGTAGAATGGAGGGTCTTTAAGCCTACATTTGCATTGTGGTGCCTAATAGCTAACAGTATTTTAAAGCTTGTGTATAGTTTTGGTAAATCCACCAAAATGCACCTATCACTATTCCAATTCATTGCTAGCTAATATGAATGGATATGCCCTAATAACAGTTATGATGTGGAGGATATGAAATGAAAATGTGTTTTACAGGATAAATTTTGCGATTTTACATGGAAATTTAACTTGATCGGGTCACCCGATCAAATTAAAATATCTGTGTGTTTTTGTCTTTCAATTAAATCCTATTCCAAATCATGGAATGGGCTGAAACTTTCAAGATATGTTCTTTGTCTGTAACTTTTGGATATCTAATCACTAAATTTATAAGACAAGTGCTTGAATGCCCATTTTTTAATTTAAAACAAGCATAGCCGAGAGAGAGCGCTATATATCCAAGATTTGAATATTTGAAATTTTCTCAGAGAAGTGCAGTTGGAAAAATATCTAACGGTCTCTACGCTTCAGTAAGACTGTCATATTAGATGATATTTGATTATCAATCACATTATTGACCCTTTACCAAAGCTATACACAGGCTTTGAACATGACTTAGCAAAATATTTAGGATATCCTTCACAGCATATTTGATAATGACATATTAACATGACATGACAACATTTTTTCCCCATTTAATTAAAATGGCAATTTTTTGTTAAAACCTGAAATGTTGGCCTTGCACATGTACAGTCATTACATTTACAAGTAATTGTACAATTAGGCCCAACAATGGTTGTTGATCAGATCATTTGTAACTCTCTGGAAATCCATCAGTGTCATAATTTTTTTATTTAAAAAATAAGCACAATGACCTTTGTATGCAAAGAGAAGTGCAGTGAATTTTTAAGAAAAAAATGAATGCATGAATATACATCATAGCTAGAAAATATTTTGAACAAACATGCATAATAGATGTTGATGTCGCTGGCCATCCATAGTTGCGATTGATCCGATCCATTGTAACTCTTTGTGGGACAGGGCCCAGGTGGCGGATCTAGCCATGTTGAACACAGTACAATTTCAGGGGCAAAATAGTCTTTGCACAATAGCTGACCCCTCAAAGCTATGGGCCCGAATTCACAAAGGTGGTTTTGAAAACCCATGGTTGAATCCATGGTTTATGCAGATTTCCTGTATAAATTAAGCTTGATTTAGCATGTATCGGGTGCGTGTATAAAACATGTCCAATACTGATGCGCGCTTTTGTCACAGTGCGCCAAATTGACGCCTACATGTATTACCATGGTTAGATACGCTATATTTTGTTCATTTGTCCACTCTTAAAACATTGGACTCGTGAATAAAATAGTGTATCTGACCATGGTAACAGGCGTCAATTTGGCGCATTGTGACAAAAGCGCGCATCAGTAAATTATACAGGAAATCTGCATAAAATTACATTAAGTGACCATTTTTTCATCTACACATGTCTTAATCTTAAAATAAACTCAAAATGTTTACACAATACTGTACGTTTTAGAGATTATAAGAATTTTATAGAAGACGATTTTATTAATGATTTGAAGCAATCCCGTATATTAACATGTAATGACAGTGTTACGGATAGTTCCTCTATGAAGAACAAGTGGTATGAATGGAAAAGTGCTTTTTTGTATTGTTGTAATAAACATGCTCCTATAAAAAATGCCGGGTTAAGGATAGACACTGTCCATGGATGAATTCTGATATTATTAAACTCATTTATAGACGGGATTTTTTAAAGAAAAAATATGATACCTTTAAACTTCCATATTTACTTACAGAATATCGCTTTATTCGAAATTCAGTTACTAAGGAAATACGTAAAAGTAAGAAAAAATATTTTGATTCACTGTCTAGTAGATATAGCAACGATAGTAGAAAATTATGGAAAGAATTAAACAAAATTACAGGTAGAAACAAAAAAGATTCTATCGTACCATCAAATTTGGATAGTGATAAATTTAATGATTTTTTTCGTGAACGTTGGGAAACAAATTTCGGAAACTTTTAACCATCACACTTTATCATGGAATCATCCTAGCAGTATCCACTCTTTTACCTTCAAACCAATTACTCCTGATAGCACATATAAAAATCTTTCTCTTTTGTCTGATCAGAGTAGTCTTGATATTTTAGACTTTGATACTAAATTACTTCGTATTTCAGCTCCTTTTATTTATGAATCTTTAAATAATTTGTTTAACGCAAGTCTAACGCTTGGAACATTACCTGATGATTGGAAAATCTCTAGAACTACACCGGTTTATAAGGGTAAAGGTGACACCAACGATATTTCTAATTATAGGCCAATTTCTGTTGTATGTCATATTGCTAAATTAGTGGAAAAGGAAGTTCAATCCCAATTTTTGTCTTATTTACAGACCAAAGATCTCATTAATATTGACCAATATGCCTTCTTGCCAAATCACTCAACTAATACTTGCTTACATAGAATTATTGATGACTGGTACGAATCTTTTAATGAAAAAGAAAAAGTTGGTGCATGTTTCCTCGATATTTCTAAATGTTTTGATTGTATTGATCATGAATTATTACTTTTTAAACTGAATAATTATGGCATTTCTAACACTGAACTCCTTTGGTTTCAAAGTTTTCTCTCAGACAGAAAACAAGCAGTTTTTTTTTCTCAAGGTAAACAATCTAAAACAAAACATATATCTATAGGAATTCCTCAAGGTAGTATTTTAGGTCCTTCCCTTTTTCTAATCTTTATAAATGACATTACAGATTGTTTAAAGAATTGTACATGTAATATTTACGCTGATGATGTGGTAATATATGTGTCCGATAAAGATATTAATGTTATAACATCCAAGCTTCAAGAAGATTTAAATTCTATTAATGAATGGTATAATAACAACAGATTAAGGATTAATGCGAAGAAAAGCAATGTTATGATTTTGGCCAATAACTTAAGGAATAATAATGATCTTAAATTGAAAGTGTATATTGATAATGTTATCATTGAACAAGTACAAAGCATAAGATACCTAGGCATCATGTTAGATTGTAAACTATGCTGGGATGCTCATATAAAATACTTAATTAAATCTTTAAGTTACAAAATATTCACACTAATGAAAATTAGTAAATTTTTAAGCAAGGATGTTTTGAATAAAATATATAAATGCACCATACAACCAACCTTTGATTATTCTTGTTCCGTATGGGGGAACTGTTCTTTATATAATAGAAATACACTTTTACGATTACAGAAAAGGGCTGCACGCATAGTAACAGGCAATTTTGATTATAATGTAAATGGCCTTGATATAATTAATTCTCTTAAATGGCAAACTCTTGATATCAGACGTGATTACTTTTTAGCTTGTATTATGTATAACTGTATCCATGGAAAGGCCCCAGTTCGAATGTGCAATGAAGTGGAAATGGTTTTTGAAAGACATTCTGTTAATACTAGACTTGCCAATACGTTGAACGTCGTTTTACCAAAGCCTACTCTCGAATGTTTTAAGAGTTGTTTTAAATATGCTGGTGGCTTGGTTTGGAATAGCCTCCCATCTAATATTCAAAATGCAAATTCTCTTGAAGTTTTTAAACGTATGTATAAATGCCAATATTTTAAAGCTGTCGTTCAATGAAATGATATGTATTGTTTTCTAATTGACCGACCTTCTTTTATTTCCTTCTCCCACCTCCACCCCTCTCTTTCTCTTACCTTCCTCTCTCGTCTCTCTTCTTTCTTTTATCCTGTTCTTCGTCTAGGTCATACCACTTATAAATCTTTTTATATTGTGAGCCATTGTAGTTTACTACTTTTTAGAAATAATTTTTATGCATTATATATATTTTGTGTGTGTTGTCAGGACCATGATGTAAAACAGCCTCGGCTGATCATGTTTTATCTTTATCCTGATTAAATATGTTACAATAAAAAAAATAAATAAATAAACCATGGACTCAACTGTGGGTTTTCAAATCCACCTTTGTAAATTCAGGCCATTGTGTCTAATCCGGCTGGATCCGCTTAATTTGAATTTGGAGTGAAACCCAAATCAGGGGCCCGTTTCATAAAGAGTTACAACTGTTGTAATGTTGCCATTATGACAACTACCATGGTAACCTTGATTTTGATTGGCTGCTGAGCCCTGTTGTCATGGTAGTTGCCATAATGGCAAAGTTACAACAGTTGAAACTCTTAATGAAACGGGCCCCTGATCATGTTTCTAAACAATTTTATTGCTCATTGAAGCCCTTTTCTGTTTTATTTCATTTCTTATAGAATAATGAGAAGAATAAATCAAAGAAAGACAGAGCTGCTGTGGATGCACAGTTCTTCAGGTGGGTGTTGGGAATTTGATCAAATTTGATTTAAAGCATGGTTTTAATGAGGCTGATAAACAATCTTCAAAGGTTTTGCAAATGACGTGAAAGTGGATAAATGCCAAAGTCCAACATTTGCATTTTATGCTGCAAAAGTGTGCCACGTTTGTGAATGAAAAGCAACACTCTTAAATGATTTGTGAAGTTTATGATAATAAGCACAAGTTTGGTGCACACCATGCGAAACACAAATGTTGGACTTAAACATTTTTTTTTTTAATTTGCGTCCCTCGCAATACCTTCAAAAAATGTTTGTGACCCATGTGAAAATCAGGCTTAAACTTAAAGGGGAAGTCTGTCCTGAGATCAGGTTTGGTTTTAACTAAAACAGAAAAATTAGTAAAACATTTTAACACAAGGTCTTGTGAAAATGCATCAAGAATAGCAGATTAATAAATTTGTTGAAGTTGACACATGTGGGGCAGCTGCCTCATATGTCATGCTCAATAAATAATAATTTCTGAGGCACCAAATCCAATTAAGGCTAAATGCTCGAGGTACATGTATGTGAAAAGAGAGAAGCAAAACTACTTACATGTATATGCACAGTTATACAAATTAAAATCTTCATTTTTAATCTAAATATTTAATGGAGTTGGTATCACAGATCTGTCTATGGAGGGAATTCCAGAGTGACGGCTCCATTCCATCAAATTCTATCAATTCTGATTTGTAATTGTTTATGAAGATTGAAAATATTTGTTTTCATGGAATTTCATACATGAAATGACGTGTTTGAGTATATATTGGTGTACAGGTATTCATCTTTGTTTAAGAGAATTCATTTTTGACATCACAGAATTAAAACTTCAAAAATCAATTATTCTGTGAGGTGGATTTTTGCAAAACCTTCACCAATATGTAGTTTTATTATTCTGCTGTATATTACTAAAATCAAAATGAATTTTAAATTGAGGTTGATTGATGAAATAGTCTAAATTGCAATGATTTGTATTGTAATGATTTTATCCTTATTTTGCAGACGGTTATTCCGTATTCTGCGTTTAATAGTACCTGGATTGTGGAGTAAAGAGGTATGTAGGATCAAGTTTTATACAAAAAACTGGTGCCGTTTCCATGGAAATTGCAATTTATTAGCAATACACAGTACTTCATCTACATGTATTACTTCATAATTTTTTAAAAAATTGATACAACAATCATTTTACATTACTAATTGTATTTACAGTGAAATTCAATTCCTCTGTAATATGCACTTTGTTTAGGGTGCTCTCCTAAAATGTAAAACTTTTTCTGTAATTCAACAGAACAGATGACCCTGTTTAAAGAAAATAAGAATGAAAATGAAAAAAATTAAGAATAAATGAATGGATATAAATAAATGTAGTTCTTTTTACTTATTGTTTGATGTCTAATTTGTAATTCTGCTATCTGGCTGCAAATAGTGCATTCATTACCATTACTTATAATTTAAATAGTTGATTAATAAAAACATAAGTTTATAGACATAAAAACATAAAGGACACAAGTTGACTCCCAATCTTATTGTGTTTCATTTAAATAAAAACCTAATGCATGTGTCTGGAGTGCTAGCATTTTTCGTTTGTTTTCTATTGTATCTACAATGGAAATTACTTGCATTCTTTAGAATATGCGGGTATTTAATGGATTATTTTTTGTTTGTTTCATGACAGGCAGGGTACCTCGGATTAGTAGCGTTATCTCTGATAGCTCGAACATACTGTGATGTATGGATGATTCAAAATGGAACAGCTATTGAAAGGTGAGACAGACAGTGTGGATGAGAGATTGAGAGAGACTAAAAGGAAGGAAGGAACGAAAGAAAGAAAGAAAGAAAGAGAGAAGAGAGAGAGAAAGAGAAAGAGAAAGAAAGAAAGATGGTGACTGGTAGAAACTGTTAGAGAGATAGACTGATAAGAGGAAGGAGTGCAGAAAGAGAGGGGGGGGATGAACAAAAAAATATTACATAACAGTCACTCTTATTCAATTTTTTTTTCTTATAAATTATATTAAGAGTTCATATTCTTCTTAAAAGTTAATAAATGACTTTGACATCTGTAGATAGAAACATATCTATATATATAAGTCTTCCAGGTTTCAATGTTCACATTATGTACAAAAATACTTTTAAAAAGAGAAACTTGTCATGACTCTGTAGAGACTTGAACATGTAATAAATGAATTTGGTTTCATTTTCTCTATCTATAAATTTAAGGATTACAAGACCTTTTTATTTTGATTGATAACATATATAAAATTCTTCCATCATTAAATCACAGACACTATGTCATATGTTGTACAGTGTACATGCACATGAAATGGGCGATAGGTATTCTAATTATACATGAATTATTCTAGCTTATAAAGAATTTTATTTAAAAAACCTTCATTTACTCTATAGGCTTTCATTTTCATTTTTAATGTAAGTTTATTATATTGAGGAAACATACCTGTATACATTATGCTCTGTAAAGATGGCTTTAAAGCATGAACATTTGATCTTTTTTTGTAGCTCCATCATCGGTCGGGATGTTAATTTGTTCAAGAAGCATTTATTCAGCTTTATGACAGCGATGCCTGTGGTAAATAGATATATTCAGTATTCATATTTCAAAGTGTTTGTAAACAAAATTGAATTAGTATTGTACTCCTTTTTCTACAGAGTGTTGGGTCTGCTCTGTTAAAGCACATCATATATATAATGTATATATATATGATACATTCATTTCTATTCAATTTGCAAAGTACAGTACATAAAACTGGAATGTATGAATATATGATTATTAAAAAAAAACAGTTTGTCACCTCAATTGGAAATACATGCCAAATTTAAGTCACAACTCCAGAGGATTATCCTTTCTTTTCCTATTAATCTGTCTGAATTTATAACTGAATCATTATAATCATTATTATGTGTGAAATATGTTGTTACCTTTGAAAACAAAATGCAAATTCATTGAATGAATGGTTTGGAATAATTAGATCCAGTTGAAATGTGAATGGATCAGATGTTCAAAGATCTCAATTTGACAGAAATGATTTGTGTTTATATTTGTGTTATATGAAAATCAAAAACGGTTAAAAGAATGAAATTTGAAACCTTTGAGATCTTTTAAATTTTATTTTGGTTTTTGTTTTTCATGATAATAAAAATGAATGAATGCATGTATACCAGAGGAAGCAGAATTATGATTCATATCAATTCATATTGTTTGTATAACTTTCATTTGCAAATGTCATTGCAATTATTTGCGACCATTTTTATTTTGTTCTGTTAAAAATATAATGATATAAAACAAATTTGAATTTGAAAATTTGAATTTACTCACATCTACAGGTGTATGCAAATAATGAAATAACATTCTGTAGCTCTGCCTATGAGGTTGAAAGAAGTAGATAACTCAAAAAAATATATTTTTAAATTTTCATTTTGATTTTTTACCAAATATTTGAACCAGAAAATGATTTTTTTTCATATAGAATCTATTCAGGTTAGACAGATTAATATTTCCATAATGATTATAATTTGTTTTCTTCATCAGATATCTCTGGTCAACAACTTGCTGAAGGTAAGGAAAATGTTGAGGATTACTTTGATGCCAATTGAACAAAAAATATTCCAGAAAAATATAGAGATTTTAAATCTTGGTTTGCAGTGGATTTCAATAATGAAAGAATTATTCCGGTTCTTGGTGATTGCTACAAACCAAATGCACATGCAACAATTGATTTGAATTGCAATTTATTATTTAATTGAAAAAAATTATTTGTGTTTGATAAGGAGTCGTGATTTAACCCCCCCCCAAAAAAAAAGAATAAAAAATAATTAATTACTAAATAAATAGATAGATAAATGAATGAATAAATTAGATAAATAGATAAATAAATAAATAAAGAAATGAGTGGAGTAAGTAAGTAATTAAATGAAAAAAAGAAAAATATGAAAACAGAATATTAAATTACATTTCATGCTTTTGCAGTACCGTATGTAGAATGTGATATAAAATTGTATTTATGGTCACTCACTGCTCTGTATAATGTTATGTATACAAATGGGTCATTATCATTACATTTTTTCTCCCTTTCAATCAGTATGGTCTGAATGAACTGAAATTGAGATTTAGAACACAGCTAACCCGTCATCTCTACTCTAAATATCTCAGGTAGGTATTATTGTATATATTATATATCTACAGATTTGAATATGATATGTATAAATATATGCCATCTTTAAACTTGACATGTTTAAAACAAAAAGTAAAAAAACAAAGAAATACATAGGAAATTTAGAAAACAATAGAATACATAAGAAAATAAATGTGTTGTTGAAATTTTTTGAAAATAAATTTGATCAGATGCCTATCTAGAGTATGTGCAACAAAAATCAACATTTTAGGGGCATTATTTTATTAATTAGAGCAAACTTTTAGAGCAAATTAGAGCAAATGATTTAATGCATAAATTAGCTTAATTAATGAGCAATGAGATTATTTGCAGAATTTGATATTATAATTTTGTAGATAATGCCATGAGTAACATGCGTGCCATTTTTCGTCGCAATCGCGCGATCGACGGCCGAGATCATAAGGGGGGGGCTGATTCAGCCCCCCCCCCAGTCTTCTTAGGCGTCGAAATAGCCCAGTCTATTTAGGGTTAAGTGTTCAACTTCTGCCATGTTGTAGATATTTAATTGTCAATTCAGGTGATAAAATATTACAATACATTC
The DNA here is from genome assembly GCF_018143015.1 of Lytechinus variegatus. Lineage (NCBI taxonomy): Eukaryota > Metazoa > Echinodermata > Echinoidea > Temnopleuroida > Toxopneustidae > Lytechinus > Lytechinus variegatus. The sequence goes on from NC_054750.1 coordinate 32,646,514, forward strand.
AATACAGTTTGTTTCTCTTGGCTTGCCGAACATCGTAGTGTTGTTGTCTACATTCAACACTCAGCATGAAGGAGTGCATTTTGTATTAAAGGGGTTCACAAACTTTTGAGCACAACTATATATATGCCCATGGCTTTAGCTCCAACTTCATATTATGTGTTTATGATAATATTCTCTTTTTAATGAAAGTAGTTACAATAAACACTGATTTCACTAGAAGTTCTGTAAAACCAGGCTTAATTGTCACTATATCATTGAGGATCTAGATCTGGTACAGTTACATAAACTGAACTTTGTGAAATCTTGAAATCCATGCTGAAAAATATTCACACTGAAGATCACCAACACAGATAAGCGCACGTGGGATAGTGTATTGTTATTGCTTTGAATGTCAGCCCGATGCTTGACCCGAATCTCTTGCTTATTTGCTAATTTCTCAGCAATTACACAATTTCTTCCAGAATCCTTTGGCACATATTTTTTATTTATACAAACAGACACTTTGGGGGTCATTTTATTGGATTCTGTTCGAACTTATTTTGAAATCATTACCACAACTGGCATTTTTCTTTAATTGTTTCTCAGGGGCTTCACCTATTACAAGATGAGTAACTTAGACAACAGGATAGCCAATGCTGATCAGCTTCTTACACAAGATGTAGAGAAGTTCTGTAACAGTGTGGCAGATCTTTACTCAAACCTTAGCAAGGTACGCTACTTGTATATTTGTGTTTTTGATGATACATGCACGCAAGTTAGACCCTTATTGCGAAGTTACTTTTTTTTCTCAATCATTGTCAATACATGATATTTTGATAATTATTGTATTATAATATATCCTAAGATTTTTTTTCCTTTTTTATTGAATTTGATTGTCCTGCATTTTCTTCTCAAAAGAGAAGAGTCCTGGGTGTATTGTATCATTTCCTTTTATGCAATGCGAGTCTGAAAAAAATGTTACACTTTTTAAATTCAGTATTTATTAAAGAAAATGTGGGATTCAGAGAGAATTTCTAGCATGTATGGATGGAGTAAATATTCCTTTGTCACTTGGTAAAATTTGTTTCAGTGTTGTTGTTATGGTTGAGTGCACAACAGCCATTGTTTGAAAAAGTGTCAAAACCCTCTTGCGCCAAGTTTGGCCATAACCTGCTGAAACAGAAACATAAGCATTCACACAAACAATGAGCGTAAAGTTCATGGGTATGTTTATTAATCAAGAAAAATAAACTATAGAACCAGTAAATCAATAAATTATCTTCAATGAAGAGAATGTAACAGATGATTTAACTTATTCCATATGAAACATTGTATTTTCTCGTTATTTATTCCAGCCCATTTTAGATATTGTAATCTACGTGAGGGAGCTGACCAACACAATCGGTGCACAGGGTCCTGGGTTCATGCTGCTCTATCTTGCCGTCTCGGGTCTCGTTCTTACAAGGTATGAATCCGTTTACTTCTGAATTTTCTCATTCCCATAGACTTTGTCCAAGAACCATGCAGTTCCAGAAGACAATGTACATGCCTTGCAGTGGTCATTAAAGCATTAATACATTTCATCATTACAGAAAGTTCTATGATAAATGATATGAATCAGTTGTAGGCAAGGCAAAGACACATTGACAGGATTTTGTTCAGTTAGCAACCATATCTCAAGAATAGTCTGAACATGCTTTTAATTTGGTCTCATTCTCTGTACACAGATTAAGGAGACCTGTAGGTAAGATGACCGTACAAGAACAGCAGTACGAGGGTGAGTTCAGGTTTGTCAATTCACGACTGATCACAAACAGCGAGGAGATAGCCTTCTACCAGGGCAACAAACCTGAGGAGAGAACCATCAACAAAACATTCAAGAAACTGGTAAATTTACATTTGAATTGATATTTTAAATATCTGTATTTCATATATAAATCTGAAAGTTTCCATCGCAATGAATGAAACACTATAGAGGCTTCAAGGTACACCATGATTTCATCATGAGCATGTGTTTAGTTGTGAAAAGGATCACCAAATCTCATTTTTACCTCAAGTATATGCTTGCCATCTTTCTTATCATGACCAAACATGCCCACAGTAGAATACACGGTGTCCCCTTCCACCCCAGAAAAAAATTGATATAAATAAAGAAAAATCAAACATAAAGAAGGCGGAAAACTTTATCAAAATCAGATGTGAAATAAGAATGTTATGACATTTTAAACTTTCGCTTTGCTTTCTCAAAACAGTGACATGCAAATAAGAGTCGATGATGTCCTTCACTCACTATTTCCATTGTCCTTTGTTGTTTGAAGTAATGTTGTAAGTTAGAGCAATTACGGGATCGGAGTTCGGTTCGGAAGTTTTGCTGCTAAAATCGAAATCGGTTCGGATATCGGATCGGAAGATATTCAAAAACAAAAAAAATACATTGAAATTTGTAATTGGCCGGCATGTGGACAAATGCTGCAAGCTACATGTACACTGATGGCAGAATTTGATTTGATCTCCGACATAATCGGAGGAAGGAAAAGAAGATAATGACGTTCCAGCGCGCGACACTACCGCCGATCAACGATAGGCCTCATCTCTCTACAACATCGTGGTGATGGCGGAGTCCGTCGTGAACTTTTAGAGGTCGCATTACTTACCGAAAAGGACGCACTAATATCCGAAGTTGTTTCGGATGATATTCACCTTCTCTACAACATCGTAGAGATGGCGGAGGTAATCGTAAACTCTTAAAGGTCGCATGACCTCCCGAAAAAGAGGCATTATTATCCAGAATTGTTAACCATGATATTCACCTTCTCTACAACATCGTAGTGATGGCGGAGGTAATGTAAAACTCTTAAAGGTCGCATGACCTCCCGAAAAAGACGCATTATTATCCAGAGTTGTTTACCATGATATTCACCTTCTCTACAACATCGTAGTGATGGCGGAGGTAATCGTAAACTCTTAAAGGTCGCATGACCTCCCAAAAAAGACGCATTATTATCCAGAGTTGTTTACCATGATATTCACCTTCTCTACAACATCGTAGTGATGGCGGAGGTAATCGTAAACTCTTAAAGGTCGCATGACCTCTAGAAATAGACGCACTATTATCCAGAGTTGTTTACCATGATATTCACCTTCTCTACAACATCGAAGTGATGGCGGAGGTAATCGTAAACTCTTAAAGGTTGCATGACCTCCCGAAAAAGACGCATTATTATCCAGAGTTGTTTACCATGATATTCACCTTCTCTACAACATCGTAGTGATGGCGGAGGTAATCGTAAACTCTTAAAGGTCGCATGACCTCCCGAAAAAAGACGCATTATTATCCAGAGTTGTTTACCATGATATTCACCTTCTCTACAACATCGTAGAGATGGCAGAGGTAATCGTAAACTCTTAAAGGTCGCATGACCTCCCGAAAAAGACGCATTATTATCCAGAATTGTTAACCATGATATTCACCTTCTCTACAACATTGTAGTGATGGCGGAGGTAATGTAAAACTCTTAAAGGTCGCATGACCTCCCGAAAAAGACGCATTATTATCCAGAGTTGTTTACCATGATATTCACCTTCTCTACAACATCGTAGTGATGGCGGAGGTAATCGTAAACTCTTAAAGGTCGCATGACCTCCCGAAAAAGACGCATTATTATCCAGAGTTGTTTACCATGATATTCACCTTCTTTATTACATCGTAGTGATGGCGGAGGTAATCGTAAACTCTTAAAGGTCGCATGACCTCCCGAAAAAGACGCATTATTATCCAGAGTTGTTTACCATGATATTCGCCTTCTCTACAACATCGTAGTGATGGCGGAGGTAATCGTAAACTCTTAAAGGTCGCATGACCTCCCGAAAAAGACGCATTATTATCCAGAGTTGTTTACCATGATATTCACCTTCTCCGCAACATCATAGTGATGGCGGAGGTAATCGTAAACTCTTAAAGGTCGCATGACCTCCCAAAAAAGACGCATTATTATCCAAAGTTGATAAAGATGATATTCACCTTCTCTACAACATCGTAGTGATGGCGGAAGTAATCGTAAACTCTTAGAGGACGCATATTCAGATAGTCGTAAATATTACCGCGCATGTCAGCGTGTTCAACTAAATCTTATTTGCCTCCGCTTAAGATCAAAACATATCATCGTCTTCTTGTTTTTCTTCTTCCTCCATTTTTGTGGGAGATCCAAACAAATTATCACCAATTATCATCATCTTTTGTTCTTCCCCGATTATGTCGGAGATCGAAACAAATCATCTTCTCCTCCACCACCTTTCGCTAATATCGGAGATAAAAACAAATCATAATTTTCTTTATCTTTTCCTTCCACCACTTTTGTCCGAGATCAAAACAAATCATCAGCGCTTTTTGACGGCAAACATGTTGCCACGTGTTTTTTTTTGTCTTGTTATGTTTTGGTTTTTCTGATCCGATTTTTTCCCCACTGGTCAAAAATCGGAGTTCGGAAAAATGTAGAAAAAAGGGGAAAATCGGATCGGATCGGGAATTGGAATAAAAATCGGTTACAACATTACTTTGAAATATACAATATTTCAATTTTTACAGTTTTGACATAAGGACCAACTTGACTGAAGCATAAAATGTTAAAACAATGGTAATACCACATGTTCAGGCTGGAAAAAAGCTATGTTTGCACAGGACAATGAGGAGAAAATAAGAATATTTCATATAATAAAATAAAAAAGAAATAGTGAGTAGATGATGTCATCAGTCCCCTCTTTTGCATATTGACTAGAATGTGCATATAACTATTTTGTGATATTGAGCAAAAATTCAAATTATCATTACTTTTTTTATTTTACATCCGATTTTGATAAATTTTCAGCATTTTACTTACTTGATGATGAAATATTTGACGGTTCTTGATTTGTGGGTTTTTTCTTCACAGGTTGATCATCTTCATACCTTTATCTTCTTCCGATTCTCAATGGGCTTCGTGGATAACATCATTGCAAAATGTGAGTTTAGAATGACAATGAGGATAATATTTAAAATAGTTTGATAATAATAAAGTGATAAAAATGATGATAAAAAATAATAACAATAATCATCATCATGTCGTCATCATCATCACCATCACCACCACCACCATCATATCATCATTATCATGTTGTCACCATTATCATCATCATCTCATTAGTGATGTGTTAAAGAACAAGTCCACCCCAACAAAAACTTGATTTGAATAAAAAGAGAAAAAATCAACAAGCATAACACTGAAAATTTCATCAAAATCGGATGTAAAATAAAAAGTTATGGCATTTTAAAGTTTCGCTTATTTTCAACAAAATAGTTATATGAACGAGCCAGTTACATCCAAATGAGAGAGTTGATGACATCACTCACTCACTATTTCTTTTGTATTTTATTATATGAAATATGAAATATTTTTATTTTCTCGTCATTGTCATGTGAAATGAAGTTTCATTCCTCCCTGAACACGTGGAATTCCATTATTTTAACATTTTGTGCTTCAGGCAATGAGGTCCTTATCATCAAATTCGTGAAAATTGAAATATTGTATAATTCAAACAATAAAAAACAAAAGAAATAGTGACTGACGTCATCGACTCTCTCATTTGGATGTAACTGGCTCGTTCATATAACTATTTTGTTGAAAATAAGCGAAACTTTGAAATGTCATAACTTTCTTCTTTTACATCCGATTTTGATGAAATTTTCAGCATTGTGCTTGTCTGATTTTTCTCTATTGATTCAAATCAACATTTTTCTGAGGTGGACTTGACCTTTAAAGAGCTGTTTATTTTCATGAGTTGCTGTTTCATTGTAATGAGTCATCAAATACCAAATCTGGCCCATACATCCTTCCTTTTTATGGTCACTGATTGTCATGATATGTTGTTTTATTTCCAGATCTTGCCACTGTAGTCGGTTACATGGTAGTGAGTCGTCCGTTCCTCAACCTAGCTCATAAACCCTTCCTTACAATGTCACACTCGGAGATGATGGAGGTAGGTTTTGAAAAAATTCACATCAAATTTAAATAATCTTAACCATAAAAGAGTACCTACACTATCATACCTTAAAAGAATACCTTATTAGAACTTTTGAAATAGCAAACGAGATGTTCGTAGAGATGATTCACAAAATTCAAGTTTGATTAAAGATTCCCAGTTGTATTTGTGGTATAAAAATGAATCATCATACTTGTTGGATCCCCATGTGCACATTGGTAACTTTTCATCAGACTGAGCTCTTTGGGACCCCCCCCCCGCCTCCCTTTGTGCTTTAAAAAAAATTATATATAGATGACAACATCAAATATGGTCCACATTGACATGACTTGAATTGATTCTTAGTCAGGTTTTGGCCCTCAATTCAATCAGAACTTGTGCTATTTGATAATGGAAAAGTTTAAGGTCCCATAATAAGTTGTGAGTCTTGCAATAACGATTGCAAAAAAAGTACATTGCTACGTCTCTTTTTGGATGTTAGTCAGTTAGTTTAGAGTCGAATTATGTGAATGCAAAGTTAACTTCAGATTTTCCATGTACCCCTTTAATCCAACATAAATTTACACTTGATTGGCGATTGATCCTGTTGCAAGACTTATGCTTGATTAATAGATCATAACTTTATTTTACAACAGGATTGATGGTAGCTTGCATTTAATTACCATTCTGTGTTTTAATAATCAGGAGTATTTATGCTTGATTTGGGGATAACTAAGTTGTTACTTGTGTTCAAGATGAAGAGCCAGTATCCAATGTCATAACATGAATTTGATTAACAAGACGTTGGCAGATAACATGAATTTGATTAACAAGACACTGGCAGAATGTCCCCATATGCCCCATTGGCAATAAATTGTGCAATTTCATTTCTAGATACTAATCAGCAAAGTGCCATATCATTTGCTTTGATTATATTGCTTTGTTGGGGGAAAAATATCATGATTTGTGTTGATTGGTGGCTTTATGATGGCAAAAGACAATTCATGCGGACTTATTCAGTGGTGCTACCAAACTGCTGATATGGTGTATAGGATGAAAAAATAATAATGCATTGGTGGACTTTTTCTTTGTTACAACTCATAAGGGCAGTGAAAACATTAATCAATAAGCCAGTTCACGGTTAGCTCATGATCAACTTTTCTCAAATGACCTTTGTGATTTTTCATTTAAGGATAAGCACTATCATTTTCAAATGTAGATGTTGCGTAAGCTTTACCGGTAGAGTATTCAAATTCAAAGAACAAAAGGCATTGTATAGACCAGGTGACTAGAATAGTACATCAGGGATAAAGTTTGGAAATTTGTTTTATTGTCTGCCTTTGGCACATTTGACTGTTGTTTAGGCTACTGTCAAATACCAGTGATTATGAAGGCTCTATTTATTTCTCTTTAGCTTGGATGTGATAAAATGAATATTTTGAAAGGAATACATGAATAATCATCGAATCACAAATGCCTATGTCAATGAATTTGAAAGCCACCATGGTTGATCTCAAATGACCCTTTTCTGCTCGTGCGCAGTTTACAACCGTGAACAGGCTTATTTTGTAAGGCAAACTCAACTTATTTACAATCAACATATCCTCTCTATTATTGATTTCAATTATCGACACTCAATTTCAAAATCAGCCAATCAAAACAAGCTCTAGTCATTAATCAGCCAATCACAAACAGCCATTAACTATCGCTACATGAATGGTGAATTACGATTGGCAGACGTTTCAGGTTTGAATTTCTTTTGGATGTGGCAATCAGATGATCATCAGATGTGAAAAGCCTCTATGAACCCACTTTCCTCTGCATGAGCATCCATTTTATATGTTTACTTTATAAAGGAGAATGAAACCTTTGGAACAAGATAGCTTGTGTGAATACAGAAAGATCAAAGAAACAGATCAACGAAAGTTTGAGAAAATCTGACAAATAATGAGAAAGTTATGAGCATTTGAATATTGCGATCACTAATGCTATGGAGATCCTTAAATTGGCAATGCAACAAAGATGTGTGATGTCACTTGTGAACAACTCTCCCGAATTACTTTAGTATATATTTCACTTAAATTGCTTCTTTTATCACATCTATCAGTAGATCATGTGTTCTTTCTATAGGAGGGCATGTTATACAGATTTTTAAAGAATACATCATGGATAAAGAATTTGTATCACCACAAGAAAAAGCAGAAAGAGACATTTTGAGGGTATCTTATAGTCCATCAAAGGGAAAGTTGTTCACATGTGACATCACACATCCTTGTCGCATTGCCAATGGGAGGATCTCCATAGCATTAGTGATTGCAATATTCAAATGCTCATAACTTTCTCATTATTTGTCAGATTTTTCTCAAACTTTCTTTGTTCTTATTTGATTTTTCTGTTTCGACACAAGCCTCGTTATTCCAAAGGTTTCATTCTCCTTTAAATTATTTTGGTTTTGCATGGAAATCTTTTTTCTAGCTGTGCCATATATCTGTCTGTATGCTTGTACAACCAGCTGATGCTATTGGTCAACTGGCCGATTCTATTGGTCGTATGGCTTTGTCAGAACGTAAAATACCACATCAGGCAGGATAAGTCCATGAATGATTCTAGCCGTGCTTGTTATTGGACATTTCAACTGACTTTAAATCTTTGTATACTCTTTATAGCATGGCCGCACATCCCCATGATAACCAATCCCAAATCCAACAACTATAATCCCGTGCAGTGTTGTATTCTTGTGCTATATCTTCTTTTTAAGCCACAGGTTAATACCTTGTCCGAAAATATCTTTAAATATAATGCTGCAATCCTTGCACCAACTAATACCTCACAGCCACTTAATGATTTTAATAATTGATTATGGTTACTATCCAATTTTACTATAACTCTATTAACCCCTTTTTCAACACAAAAGTAGATATTGGTTTGGAATGAAAAAGAGAAAAGGATAATTTGTTGGGAATTTCTCTTCATTTTACTTTCTCCCCTTCTGTATGATCGTGTAGCACTACTATAGGGCTGGGAGGATGCTGGTTCGGTTAGCCGAGGCGATCGGTCGCGTGGTCCTTTCGGGGCGAGAAATGACGCGCCTTGCAGGGTAAGATGATTTTAAAAACTGACCAGTATGAAAAATGGTATAAGAATCATCTTTGCTCTTAATTCCAGCTTGATAGACAAAAGATAACTTTTTTTATAAGCAAAAGTGCACATCTAGATCTTCTCTCACTTATGCATGTAAACGCATGTATGTGTTTAGATAGGCTGGCTGACGCTTTTATAAATTATGTGTTTGTACTCGTAGTGTCAGTTTCCTTGTCTGTCGTAGTTTGTCTTTAATGTTGTATATCTTTCTCTGGCAAATTCCCATGTGGTTGAATTCCTCTTTGTGTAATAACTGTAACAACTTGATTTAGACCAAATGGCTCTTTAACCCCCATCTCTTGTGTTGTTGTTGAGTTCTTGATAATTCATTCATCGTACTGATGGGTGACTATGGTTCGTAAAGCTGGAGTATGTCTCTTGTAATGTGTGAAACTGACAAAGTGCACGTGTACTCTCATTTCCATCCGCATATATATGCACATGCATGCACCGTCTTTCTGGTCTCATCCTTGTGATGTCCGCATATCAAGTTTGTTTCTTTTCTTGTGAGCTTCTTCAGTCATCAGCCTTTACCGTCTGTCATTTCCAAGTGCCCTTTGTTGAATGGGTCGTTTCCTTGATGACCCTTCTCCAAACTTCAAGCCCTGTTCACAAAGCTTATTGATTCCTAGTCACAAGCTACTGTTACAAGCTTCTAACATGGAAATTTCATGTCCCTTTTTTGATAATCATCAAATAAGTATACATTGTATATCATATCCATCATCCATTTGATATATTCATCATTAAAATCTAATGATAGAACTGATAAGTCAATTGTCATGCATCATCGACATTGTTAGGAATGCAGGTATGTGAATTAGCTTGATTAACAGGTCATGACTGTCAATGTACCGAGCCATCTGCCTCTCAGGTATCCATAGAGTCATTCAATAACCATCGCAAACACCCTCAAGGACATTAACACACTTACGACTGTGCATTATTTGTTTTATTCATTACCTGTACACGCTTTGCATTTCCATATTTATCCCTTTTGCCTTCCTGTGCGTACAAATCCCCACCAACCTTTCCACACCTAGGAGTACTACCAAGCCGGTAGGATGCTTCTTAGGTTAGCTCAGGCCGTGGGACGTCTTATCCTCTCTGGTCGAGAAATGGCCAGGCTATCAGGGTGAGTATGCAGGTCATAGGGTCAGATGTCGAAATCTGGGCAGTGTTTTAATAAAGCTGTTCATAAGTTTTGTATGACAATACGCACAAAGTGAACATGTTCTTTAATGTCAGGAACGTATCATTTAAACCCCAATTCCACAGAGAGCAAGACCTCTGAAAGACTGCTGTAAGACCATGAAATTTGCTTTATCTTTCAAGGATTTTTTTCAAAAATCTCGGGTCTTTTAGGATTCTTGATGGATCTTTCAATGGTCTTCGTGGTCCTCGTGAGTCCCAAAACATTTTGAAACGGTTCAAAACAGTCTTTCAGTGGTCTTTCAATGAACTTTCAAAGTTCTTATTAGTCTTTCCATGATCTTTCGGTAGTCTCTTAAGATTTTTGTGGAGATTACTGTAAGACTCATGAGAAATCATTGAAAGATCACTGAAAGATCATTGAAAGACCAAGCGAAGTCCATTGAATGAATTCTGAAAGATCACTTGTTGCATAAGAGATTTCTGAAAGACCATTGGAAAATCTCCATAGGACAAGTCTTAGACCAGTAAGACAAGAAATATCCATCAGTCTTTCAGAGTTCTTTGAGGGATCTTTCTGAGCCATTCCACAGAGATGACAAATTTCAGTGATCTTGGAGACTGCTGTAAGACCTTGCCAATTTTTGGTCTTTGAAAGGTCCTTCAAAGGTCTCCCCTCTGTGGAATGGGGGCCTTAGCATGAGAAAGTATCCCCATTCATGCATAAAGTCATGCATGAGTTTAATACAAACAGACTTATGAAACAACCCTGGTCATGATGAAGTGATTGTTAATTTGACTGAAAGGTATTGTTTAACTTTGTGAGCAGCCGATGTAAAAAGTTCTCAAACGAAGATGAAACATGTGTACAAGTGCATGTATTAGAACTAATAAACCCTGAAAACAACCATTATTGAGAATGAAAAGATAAAACTACTAGACAAACCCCCATTTTGTAAGTAGGTGTCTTGTAGACGCCTAAATAGTACACATTAGTGTATGGGATGAAGTTAAGATGGTGTTTCGGGTCACTTTATATTTCAATTTTTGAAGCACTAAATAATTATTTTCGAACGCAATTTTTTCTGGGCTTCATTTTTGTAACATATCACAGACACAGGTGACAAGTGTGACCTTCTAGCTCAGATTTTTTAAAAGTCAAAGCAATGTTAACCAATCACTTTAAGTCACAGCAACCTAATATTTCTCCTCTGCCTCAATGCTACATTTTCACTATTTCTCACTTTTCTCATAATCCCCCCTACCATATTTCAGTTATTGTTCTCCCTCTCTAATTCTATGTATTTTTGTAACCCCCCTCCCCCTTTCATCTCCCCCCCCCTCCCTCTCTCTCTAAACAAGATTAAATCTCTGTCCTAGAAAGGCGTCCAATATATGAGTAGTCGTGACTGTATTTACCTTTGTGTTATATCAGTGTGATTGAGTGATCAAGAAAGAATAGAATAGCAATTTCAAAAAGATGAAATTGAAACTAAACTAAAATAATAATCACAATTTCCCAATTCATATATCAAGTTAACACATTCATGTCATAAAACATCCTTATAAAATTAAACTCTGTATTTAGATTATTTTCATAAAGTTTGGGTTTTTGAAAATATATCATTATTTTCTTACTTCAGTTTTTCTTTGCCAATCCGAACTGTTCTTTGATACTTATTCATGATAACATTTATGTTTGAAGTCCCTAACATTTATTTTACATGTCCTCATTATACATGTACTTTTCTTCCTTCAGTATACTATTGCTCATATTTCACATAATTTTACTTGTTTTATATGTTATTTTTGTGTACAACAAATAACTACATTTGTGTTTATGTACCTTGTATGTGTTGTATATGTTCTATTTCATGCATACATCTGTATATTTTTTCTTTTTATGAAATATGGATATAAAAATTAATGGTTAAAATCTTATTCAGTTTAATTTAAACTTTAGTTTTCAATAAATGGAACAAATGTTTGTAAAAAGATATGTCTTTGTGTAGTAAACGTTTGATTTTATCAGCAATTTGGCTACTTATATGTAGATAATAATAATAAAAAAGATTGATATTGCTTGAACAGAGAGAAGTGAGACCAGGGGGGCATCATCACAAAGCATAGGGCATGATTTTATTTTTAAAACTAATTATTTTTTATCCGTAATTATTCAACTGATTGGAGGATCGTAAGAGATAATTTCTCTATTTAGAAGTAATTTGTATCAGTTGCTCAGGCCTGCCAACTACCCCTTTTTTCCAGGAGTTACCCCTTTTTCTTTTTTTTTATCAACCAAATAGATAAGCACTTTGTTTCTCCATATATTTAAGATAAAAAATAAATCAGCCCATATGTATGCATGTATTTGTGTTGTAGGGTATGGGTGTGTGTATGGGTGTAAGAGTAATATAGTTTTTCAACACTTTTAATTTCTCAATGTCTAAACATAAGAAAGCTAAACATGACTTAATTATAAAAAAAGTGAGGGCGTCACACCTGACATCGAGGAGAAAAAATTTTGCCATGTGATTAAAGGAAACCAAAACCCTAGAAGAGGAACAATTTAAAAAAAGTTTCATCAAAATCGGTTATGAAATAAGCAAGTTATGGGAGTTTGAAAACTCTTGTTGCACTTTCTATGGGCATCCTCAAATTGGCAAACGTGCTTCAAAATGGCTGATTTTGTGGACAACTCTCCATTTGTTTTGTACACAAATTTTCAGATTTTCCTCATTATCTTTCAAATTGCATCTTGCCTCCTTCTGAGCACAACATATGTCATGGGAAAATATAATCCACACAATATATGTCAAGGTCAGGAGGAGATATTGTGAAATATGTAAAATAAAGGGGAAAATCTGAAAATATGTGTACAAAACAAATGGAGAGTTGTCCACAAAATCAGCCAATTTGAGGATCCACATAGTAAGTACAATAAGACTTTTTAATCGTCCATAACTTGCTTAATTCATAACCGATTTTGATGAAACTTTTTTAATTGTTCCTCTCATTTTACTCTTTCCAATAAGATTGCTTCTCTTCTTGGGTTTTGGTTTCCTTTAAGACTTGTTTTTTTTTCTTCATTTTTGAATGTTAGCAGGCCTGGTTACTTTATGAGAATGAATTCATGACATGCAGAAAAATAGGACAATTGTATCCCTGTGAAAAAATAAAATGTGATGTCATTAATGAGTTGATATTTATTGGTGTTATTGATTATGTCTTATTAATTTTGTATTTTAAAGATTATGCGTTATTGATTAATTATTGATTTGGTGTTATTGCTTAGGTTCACTCAGAGAGTAACTGAACTGATGACGGTCTTAGAAGATCTCAACCATGGACGCTATGAGAGAACAATGGTCAGGGAAGAAAAGGGTAAACAAACAAACAACATCCTCAAGATTCTGGGGTCATATCTTATAGCATTTTGCTAGAAACTTGAAATTGATTACTTGTCAATTTTAGATGTTGTTTGAAGGTTTGCATGGTGGCATGTACAATTGTACAACTGACTCCTGAAGACGGACAGTCAACCTGTCCAAAACGTCGAGTCTCTCTACTACTCATCATCTCTACTCGCTGACTCAAGCCAGCATCTCCTCATCAGCTCTACTACTCAAGCTGTTTTCACTCAACATTCCTTCTGGTTTACAGTCCTTTTCAGGATTATTTTCAAGAAAGAATACTCTACTCTCAAATCTCCACTTTCTCGCCTATCCACTTCTCTTCTTCTATCCACTGGTTCTATAACACTCCACATGGTGTACCGTAAACCACATCAGCAATTGTCAATTTTAGGTTCGAAAATCAATCATGCAATGTCATGCGATTGATAAAAATAATAAATAATTTGATTTTATACCAATGAATACATAAATATAAAAAAAAACAATAATAAATAATATAGGATTTGTAAAGTGCATGTATCAACCTTGCTAGGTGCTCCTACATGTATAATACCCCGGCTAAGCTACATGTAGTCTACCTATTCCGGCACTCACAGCTTTTTGAGGAATTACTTCCTGTCGGTACCCATTTACCTCACCTGGGTTGAGTGCAGCACATTGTGGGTAAATATCTTGAAGGAAAACATGCCAGGCTTGTAATCAAACCCACGTCCATCAGATTGAAAGACGAGAGTCTTAATCACTAAACCACTGCCCACATTTGCATATTTGCACTCATTACTGATCTGCTTCTTGAAAACAAGAAGTTCAAATTTATTTGCTACAGTTAAAATTGATCTGTCATTTGTAAATTTGCAATTGATGGCAAATATTTTTGCAACAACCCATTAGAGCTACAATCAAATCAATTTAATCTGTTAAAAACTATTTCCATTTGGGTTTTGTAAAATTTTATTGCAAAATGCCTGTACAGTCAATAAAGGGCATTCAAATGGACGAGCTGTAGTTCCCTTTTTACATAAAATCAATGTAGGTAACCTTTAGGAGTGGGGCAGAAGGCCTTTTGTCAAAGTTATTACGTTGACTCTTTGTCCCTGGCATTCCAGTGGTGAATTTCTGTTATGCATTGGTATTTCTTTGTCTCCTGAATGGTTATGCATTCTTTATATAAAACCTTCATTTGACAGATGGACAATGCTGTTGATTATGATGATGACGATGATGATAATTATGGTGATGATGATAGTGGTGGTGGTGGTGATGTTGGTGGTGATGATGTTGATGATGATGATGAAGATGATGATGATGATGTTGATGATGATGATGATGGTGATGATGTTGATGATGATGATGATGGTGATGATGATGTTGATGATGTTGATAATGATGATGATGGTGATGATGATGATGATGGTGATGATGATGATATTGAGAAGAAGATGAAGAATAGTAATGATATTATATTTCAGGCTCTATGAAACAACTGGCTTATGTGAGAAACACTTTCCACTGAGGCCACTCTCCTAATTTATTCCACTGATTATATTTGATCTCATCTTTATAGATTCTGACAGTGAAGATGACAGAGAACCCCTGGTACCTGGTAGTGGTAAACTCATCCATGCTGATAACCTTATCAAGTAAGTACAGTCAATCAATCTAGATGTGTTGGATTGTCCTAAAGAATACAAGGGGGAGGGGAATATAAATTCATGTTTAGTTCAAACTTTTTATTTCAATTTGATAATTTTAATAATAATAATAATATAAATAATAATCCGCTTTTACATGCTAAGTAATTCCCAATGAACATTTCATGGTGAATATCATTTACCACAAGAAAAGATCACCAGTCGTTCTTAATGTTACTCTTAACGGCCCCCAGGAATGTTAAGATTCTGAAATGAATCATATGGTGATATTTATGAAGTGGTTCTGTGGTATCCTGATACCAAAACATGACCTCAGAATGATTTTATCGTGATTCACATAGATTTGAGCAGGTACCCCTAGTGACCCCTAATGCAGATGTACTGGTCAGAGAGATGACCTTTGAGGTGCCCTCAGGGGTCAATGTCCTCGTCTGCGGACCGAACGGATGTGGAAAGAGCTCCCTCTTCAGGACACTCGGAGAGGTTAGTATTTACTTTATTTATTTATATATACATGTATATAGTAAAGTGAAGTAGTCACATTAAGATGCAACCCTTGAGGATTGAATTAAGTTTTAATGAGGTAGTGGATTATGTATTGGATTTAAGATTGGATTTACAGATGAGGATTAAGTTACGGTAGAATTATAAAAAATATATATATGTGTTTGGGACCGCAAAAATGTAAAATAGCCTTAAAAAAGTGAATGCTTCTTTTTCAGATTTAGGGAAAGGATTAAGTTTAAGGTCAGGGCTTTATATATTTCATTATCTTGAAGAGAAAAAATATAATAAAAAATACTCACTAGTAACTGTAGCCTTGAACCTGAATCCCATTTAAAAATGCTACTCTATCCCAAATCCAAAACCAAACCCTCATTTGGCCTAGTATCTTTCACAGTATATGTCAACATTGCAGTGGTAGATCTAGGATTTCAAAAAAGAGGGGGCTCAAAGGGAAAATATGAATATAGTGTGGTCACAGATGACATTTTTATTAGATTAAGCTATATTGATATATAATGCGTCCCCCCAAAAAACTATACACTTTTGAAATGGCCGCCAAATAAAAAACACCATTTTGGTGGGAAAGTTTTATATATATGGTAAGCCAATTAAGTCAACTTTCAAATGACACGTTGGTAAACTATTGACTTCCAAATGCGTAGGTTTTTTCCCCAAAAGTGATATATTTTTTTATTGGCAGCCATTTCAAAAGTGTGTGGGTTTTTTTTGACACACTGTATATGTGTTCTTTGGGTGATTCGAGAGTTCAAGCCACAGCCACATCAGTCCAAGAGATGTTAAAAAATGGGAGTTGCTGCGTCTATGTTTGGCGTTTTAGGAATAGAGCAACGTCAGTCTGCGCTGTTCAGTTGCTGCCAGGCTCATGATCAGTTGGACAAAATGAATTTTCGAAGGATTTTTAATTCTATTTTGAACAATAAGATAAGGATTTTAATTTCAGATTGTTGTTTCATTTCATTGTCATTATTTATTCATTTATATTATTCATTCCTTACTTCAAACATATTCGAAATTGTTATGCCTCTTCCACATTTTAAGTGTTAATTTTTATTTTGAAATTGAGTTTATGTCATCGAAAAATAGTTGTTTATCTGTATATTTTTCACTTTAACCCAGCTTTGGCCGTTATTTGGAGGTAAACTGACCAAACCAGAGGGAAGAAAACTTTTTTATGTACCACAAGTAAGTTCATAGCTGTCAAATCTTCATTCAGGTCAATTTCATTTATGTTGTTGGAATTATATTGCTCCATATATACATGTATACATTTATACATAAACTCGAGATGAAATATTGACTGACTCCGAGCAGAATAATATCAACTTTGTCTATACATTTATTCATATACATGTTTGTGACTGATTGAAAAAAAGAAGGCCCATCATAGAAGGAACAAATTTACATTGTAGTTCCTCAATTCAGACTATATGTTATGAATTTCTATTTAAAAAAATTGTATTTCCTGCGGCATACATGTATGATCCAAATGTTAACATTTTACATGTTAATTCTTGGTTACGTTTTACAATCATGTGTGCTGTGTTTGTTACTGTAAGCACATTAAATAGTTGGATATTTATGACATAAATTTTGTTTGGCTAAATGACATGTACAGTGTATCTCATAATATCAAAGTGGTCTCAACATTATTCCGAAACCGTTCGTTTGGTTCTATCAGTCCTCCCTATTCATTGAATAATGATTAGGAAGTAAGGCTTTATTGTAAGATGGACCACAGTACTCATGTTATTCTGTAATAATACCATTGTTTGAATAATTGACTTTTCTTCCTATCCATACGGTTTATTCATTTATTATTCCCTCCCCTCAATTTCTTATAGTTTTACAAGAAATAGTTGAAGAGAAAGAATATTTTGTATATTTACACTCACTTCTGGAACCCCCCCTCACCTCTGGAACACCCTCCCTTCTTCACTACGTGAAATTAACAACATTGAACTCTTCAAATCGTCTCTCAAAACTCGCATATTTCAGCAGATGTGTAATGATTAGTTTATAATTGGATGAGCCTGTGCCTATGAATGTTTTTAACTGAAATATGTTGCAATATAAATGATGTGGATCATCATCATCATCGTTTCTATTAATATAAACATTTTTTTATCAAGTTCAACTGACTTAATTAGGAGTTCATTGTTTGTGATGAAAGAACTCTATACAATCACAAATTTCCATTCTTGAAACTTTAACTCATATGTCCATCTACTTTCAGAGGCCTTACATGACGATTGGAACATTACGTGATCAGATCATCTACCCGGATACCAAGGAAGAAATGGTGAAGAAGGGAATTACGGACAAAGATATTGAAGAGATGATAGTGAAGGTAATGATAGATGAATGATAGAGGGATGAATATAAAGAAGAGAAATTGAAAATTTGATAGTGAAGGTTTTATGATGGAATAAGGAGATGAAAATTAAGAGGAAATTTGATTTATAGCGGAATGACTGACAAACATATTGAAGAGGAGATATGATTGAGAAAGGAGAGATATATGACAAAGATACTGAAGAGATGATAGTGAAGGTATGTTATTGAATGGTGGAAGGGATGAATAGATAAGATTGAGATTATAAAATGAGATATTAGAGGTCTAAACTCTAAGCTAGTTCACAAGTAGAAAAGCTTTAGTATCACCATTTACAAGATATAATTTTGCTATTGTTTTGGCTGAAGGAAATGTGTTTGATTTTATTCTTTTAAAAGGTTCAACTCGCTAATCTCCTGGAGCGTGAAGGATCATGGGACGCCGTTCAAGATTGGATGGATGTACTGAGTGGAGGAGAGAAGCAGAGAGTTGCTGTAAGTAACAATATTAAAACTCATTCAGAAAAAAAATGACCACATTGTGTAGTTTGGCCAAATGACATTATGTAGAGCCATATAAAAAAATATTTGATATACATGTACTTGAGAAGAGAGAGTAAAATGTCTACATATTCTGTAGCCTATTCTTACTGTGTGTGTCTTGCTAAAAATCAATTCAAGGGAACATCAAAATTGATTTTGCACGCACAAATTTGATCTTACATTCTAAAAATGTAGAGTCAAAATATATTTAATATATTTAATACAAGTACTAGTACATGTTAAAGGTATTGTTTAACTTTGTGAGCAGCCGATTTAAAAAATTCTCAAACCAAGATGAAACATGTGTACAAGTGCATGTATTAGCACTAATAAACCCTGAAAACAACCATTATTGAGAATGAAAAACTAAAACTACAAGGCAAACCCTGATTTTGTAAATAGGCGTCTTATAGACGCCTAAATAGTACACATAACTGTATGGGATGAAATTAAGATGGTGTTTCCGGTCACTTTATATTTCAATTTTTGAAGCACTAAATAATGATTTTCGAACGCAATTTTTTCAGGGCTTCATTTTTGTAACATATCACAGACACAGGTGAAAAGTGTGACCTTCTAGCTCAGATTATTTAAAAGTCAAACCAATGTTAGACAATCACTTTAATAATGAAGAATAACAAGTGATTTAGGTATCAAAGTCCTCAAATAATTTTATTGTTTTGATTGTATTAAAAACCTGTAGGTTGTACATTAAGCCTCAGTTTGTTAGTATCAATAGTATGCAGTAAATAGTTAAAAATATACCATATGCTGATGGGCTCTAGTTAAAATTATACAATGTTCAACAGGGGAATGGTATACAAATAATCCCTTTTTTCTCATGTCTAATTTGTAATATACTGAGCCCTGGAAGGCAGCTCGAGCTAACAATGATAATAATAAGGCTTTTTGGAATAGGTTATTTCTAGATAGATGGAAAGATGATAAAGGAGAGATATTTGACAGATATTGAAGTGATTATATAAAAGGTATGACAGAGGGATGGTGAAGGGGATGAATATGAAAAGGAGATATTAAAAAATGAATGACTGACAAAGATATGAATGCCTATTGTAATTTATCATTATTCTTTATTTTCAGATGGCTAGGTTGTTCTACCATAAGCCCCAGTTTGCTATCCTTGATGAATGTACGAGTGCCGTGTCCGTGGATGTAGAGGGGTATATCTACACACACGCAAGGGAGGTCGGCATCACACTCTTCACTGTATCACACAGGAGGTCTCTATGGAAATATCATGAGGTATGGTATAGTATCAATAGTATGCAGTAAATAGTATAAATATACCATGCACTGAGAGGCTATAGTTGAAATTATGCAATGTTGATTAGGAGAATAGTATACAAATACACTATGATGCCCGAGGATCTGGCTTAAATTATTCACAACATCAAATAGTGCTCTTCTTAATGTTAATGCTCCACTGATGTTTCTTAGTATAAATAAGATACATGTATGATAGATAATGTTCATTAACTTTATTGACCCCATCTCGGGATAAGAGAGTATTATTATTATTATTTTGTTTGGCGTCACCTGTGCCTGGGAGGTGAAAAGCGAACTGAATCACTATGACCCGCAGGTTTCTCCTCCCGATATAACTGATTGGGGGAAACGCAGGTGGACCACTACACCGGGGTTTCCCCCTACTCATACGAATAGTGCAGTGGGTTCTTAACGTGCAAAGGCGGTGACTCTCCTCTACACGGGACCTCCATTTAACCTCCTATCCGAGGGACGGAGTGTTTTCCATTGTAACATAGCCTGCATCTATGAAACATGGGAGAGACGTTTACACACAACGCACTGGCTTCAGTCATCCGTATAATGAATATTTTTACAATGATTTTATTTCCATGAATAAATGAATACACATATATAGTACATAAAAATCATACATATTTACAAATCTATCCTTTATGGCTGTTTGGCTTTTTTACCACAACAAGTATGTACCATTGTTTCTCTCATTCTTTCTAGGAATGGTTTTAGCTTGTTCCGTGAATGAGTCTTTGTATATCTTATCTGTTTTATATCCCTTCCGCGTTTATCATTTCCTCATCATGTCACATGAGATATAAGAAAGGAAGTATAGGTAATATTGTATAAAAATATTCATGTAATTTTTGTCTCGCCCACCAGAGGTGAAGGCGAGACTTAGGGATCCAAATGTCGTCCGTCCGTCCGTCACAAACCTTATGACACATAACTCCACAACCGTAAGTCACTTTTCAACCAAACTTGGATGGTAGATGGACTTGGGGGACCTGCGTGTTATGCTGCAGTCGGAGGTCACATGGTAAGGTCAAAGGTCATTTTCAGGTCAACGTTAAAGTTTACATGCAAGTCAACGTTAAAGTTTACATGCAAGACTCTCTTATGACTCCTAACTCCGCAACCGTAAGTCACTTTTCAATCAAACTTGCTTAGTAGATGGACTTGGGGGACCTGCATGTTAGGCTGCAGTCAGAGGTCACGTGGTAAGGTCAAAGGTCATTTTCAGGTCAACGTTAAAGTTTACATGCAAGACTCTTATGACACACAACTCCACAACCATAAGTCACTTTTCAACCAAACTTGGATGGTAGATGGACTTGGGGGACCTGCGTGTTATGCTGCAGTCGGAGGTCACATGGTAAGGTCAAAGGTCATTTTCAGGTCAACGTTAAAGTTTACATGCAAGACTCTCTTATGACTCCTAACTCTGCAACCGTAAGTCACTTTTCAACCAAACTTGGATGGTAGATGGACTTGGGGGACCTGCGTGTTATGCTACAGTCGGAGGTCACATGGTAAGGTCAAAGGTCATTTTCAAGTCAACGTTAAAGTTTACATGCAAGACTCTCTTATGACTCCTAACTCTGCAACCGTAAGTCACTTTTCAACCAAACTTGGATGGTAGATGGACTTGGGGGACCTGCATGTTATGCTGCAGTCAAAGGTCACATGGTAAGGTCAAAGGTCATTTTCAAGTCAACGTTAAAGTTTACATGCAAGACTCTCTTATGACACACAACTCCACAACCGTAAGTCACTTTTCAACCAAACTTGGATGGTAGATGGACTTGGGGGACCTGCATGTTATGCTGCAGTCGGAGGTCACGTGGTAAGGTCAAAGGTCATTTTCAGGTCAACATTAAAGTTTACATGCAAGACTCTCTTATGACTCCTAACTCCGCAACCGTAAGTCACTTTTCAACCAAACTTGGATGGTAGATGGACTTGGGGGACCTGCGTGTTATGCTGCAGTCGGAGGTCACATGGTAAGGTCAAAGGTCATTTTCAGGTCAACCTTACCTAACTCCGCAACCGTAAGGTGCTTTTCAACCAAACTTGGATGGTAGATTGACTTGGGGGACCTGCATGTTATGCTGCAGTGGGAGGTCACATGATAAGGTCAAAGGTCATTTTCAGGTCAACATTAAAATTTACCTGCAAGGCTCTTAAGGCAAGTGTTATTCCATCCCAGTCATATTACAATTAAGTTTCGATACAATTCTGTTGCATGCCCTCGCGAATCACGATATTTCTGGTTATTTTCATACGTGGGCGAGACACAAAATCGCTTTTGCCTTGTTCTGATATTTATGCTGCTCGCTTGCTTGGCAGTCAATGATTTGGCTCCAAGAACAGTTCATTGTAAACCTTCACCCCTTCATTTACCAACTGCTTCTCCCAGCCAGCATCCTACTCCCTCCCCCCCAACTTGAATAGAGTGATGGCCGCTATTTATGCCCATGTACTAGAACCGTAAACCTGAATGACACTGCAATATCATTTTTTTTCTTTCCTCTTTCCCCTCTTTTTATTCCAACTACAGTACTATCTGATGTTCGATGGACGTGGTTCGTACGAATTCAAGAAAATAGATCAGGACACGGTTGAATTTGGCTCATGAGCAAAGCACATATAAGATATCATCTATATAGTAATGTTATAATTTTACTATAATTTTTATACATTATTTTTATATTATTGACATCAAATGATTTCAATTTTTAAATTTAAGAGGTAATGATATCAACTCTTTGCTCACTGACTTGATTTTGATGGGAAAATCATTGAAATCATTATGTGGAAATTTCTTTGAAAACTGATTTAGCGCAAGAGCAGTATTATTTGTTGCCATTTGAAATCATTTTGTGGAAATTTCTTTTTGAACTGATTTCGCGCAAGAGCAGTAGTACCGTAAGGGCACTAGTATTCAACCCGTTTGGAGAGTTTCCTCAAATATATAGAAATATAGAATTCACCTGAATTTCAGACCCGTCTTACTTCCAAGAGCAAATGCTGGTTATTCTTTTTCCGTTATTTTTTTCTTCAACCAGTCGACTGTGTGCGCGGGCGATCGAATTATATGGCGACGGTTTTTTGCACTAGTATTCAACCTGTCTGCACTAGTATTCAACCTAGCGATGAAAGATGGTCCTGTCTCTCAATCTGCCCTTGTCCCATCCGACTATGGACTAGACCATTTGAGATGAGACCAAACAGGGAATTAATCAAGCCAGATACTTACATAGATCTAAATCTAATTTAGCAATATAAACCCTTTTGAGATTTGCTATCTATCCTCACTAGGTTGAATACTAGTGCAATTCAGTGCAAAAGGCCATCGGCGCATAATTCGATCCTACGCGCATACAGTCGACAGATTGATAAAGAAAATACCGACAACAGATTACCCTGGAAATAACAAAGGTATGAAATTAAGATAGTTTCCATATTTCTAAATATTTTTGGAAATATGTCAAATTCTTTGAATTATGCCGGGTTGAATACTAGTGCCCTTACGGTATTTGTTCCTCAACAAATTATTTATACCATGATTTTTCTGTACGAAGGTGGAGGAGGAGAAACTAATGGTTACAATTGTTCAATTGAATTATATCATTGAAAGTGATATATTTGATCATATTAACTCATTGTTATTTTTTTAAATCAAGAATGAAGGAGGCAGTGGTTGAAGTACGATATCCATCAATATTTTCTCCCCACCCTTCATTTAATTGCAATCCCCCATCGAGGTGTATTGTCATATATTTTCAGTAGGTGCTCTACAAGTCTAGCTTTACAAAACCCCTTCTTGAATACTTTTAGAGGTATATATGCTGTATTCTGAGGCATACTTAGGGAAAATGATTTTTTCTCACAAGATACGGGGTGAATTTTTAAGTAACTGTATAAAGTATAGATTTGCTTGTATATGTGGGTTTATGAAAGTGCAATGGAGAGATTATGGAGCTATATTTGTCGTCCTATTTGCCAATTTTAGTTAAACCCATTATTTGCCAGTCTAATAATAATAATAATATACATGTATAGCATTTTATGAGGCGCCGATTTATCTAGTTTCCTATTCAATGGCGCACTATATATTACCCCGGCTGTAGCTCCAGCTGCTAAAGGCGCTTGGTGCATTCAAGGAAATAATCCTGCCGGGTACCCAGTCTAGGAGTTGTTAATAGATAGACCCTCTGTCTAAACATCTGCTTGAGGCTTTACCTTGTTGAACAAAGATGATGCAACTTTATTAAAACACACGTTTTTATTATGGTGTTAGATAAACCAAAACTCAGATGGGTACCCATTATATTTTACTGGGATCTGCCAATGTCAATGTGTCTTTCTATGCAGTTTAGCGTGGTACTTTGACTTCATCTAATGTTTGCACCAAGATAGAAGTATTTCAGAAAGGTTTTTATGTGTATAAATTGTCCAAAAGTATGTTATTTCGTTGATTATACAATCCTTTTTATATCTTTCATTGATTATGTACCTTTTGTTTTGGTGTTATTTTGAAGTTCAATACATGACAACATGCTATTTGCAGGTAGAATAAGAAAATTGTAATATTTTATTACAGAAATGATGATAAACTTATCATGGAACATTTCTCATTTGAATTTCTTAAATATTGTCTTATTGGCTTATGTCTATTTTAAAGATTATTTTAAAAGAAAATTGTGAAAATTTTAATTTGTCTCCCCACTTCTCACGATCATATGTATTCTCCAGTTTCTGATTATTTCTTGTTTACTTCTTAAAGTGTGTTCTTGAAATTTACTTACATGTATAATGATAAAATGAATTTATTTCTTTTCATATTTATGTGAGAGTTGAACAAAAATGTTAATTCTGGTATAGATATTTATGTATAAATATGAATTTATTGTACTTTTGAAGTAAATATTAAATACTGAATGATGTGGAATCACATATCCTTTGCTGATGGATGAGTTTTTATTTATTTATAAAAAAAATCTGTTTCCTTGTACATAGATGTTTTATCCATTGATTGCGTGTGTGCCTTATGTGTGATAAGGTAGAGTGCGGATGAGAATGGGAGATGGAATGGGGGGGTGGCAGAGCTGCCAACCAGTACGTTTTTGGTTATTTAGTACGTTTTGGGTTATCTAGTACGTTTTGGGTTATCTAGTACGTTTTGGGTTATCTAGTACGTTTTGGGTTATCTAGTACGTTTTTGGTTATTTAGTACGTTTTTGGTTATTTAGTACGTTTTTGGTTATTTAGTACGTTTTTGGTTATTTACGTTTTTGGTTATTTAGTACGTTTTTGGTTATTTAGTACGTTTTTGGTTATTTAGTACGTTTTTGGTTATTTACGTTTTTGGTTATTTAGTACGTTTTTGGTTATTTAGTACGTTTTTGGTTATTTAGTACGTTTTTGGTTATTTACGTTTTTGGTTATTTAGTACGTTTTTGGTTATTTAGTACGTTTTTGGTTATTTACTACGTTTTTGGGTATTTAGTACGTTTTTGGTTATTTAGTACGTTTTTGGTGTATTTAGTACGTTTTTGGTGTATTTAGTACGTTTTTGGTGTATTTAGTAAGTTTTTGGTGTATTTAGTACGTTTTTGGTTATTTACGTTTTTGGTTATTTAGTACGTTTTTGGTTATTTAGTACGTTTTTGGTTATTTAGTACGTTTTTGGTTATTTAGTACGTTTTTGGTTATTTAGTACGTTTTTGGGTATTTAGTATGTTTTTGGTTATTTAGTACGTTTTTGGTGTATTTAGTACGTTTTTGGTGTATTTAGTACGTTTTTGGTGTATTTAGTACGTTTTTGGTGTATTTAGTACGTGTTTGCAATTGAAATAACAGTACATTTTTTTCTTTTAAAGATTTTGTATTTTTAAAAAAATCATGATTTACCAGGGTATTGAGAAAAATCATCTTTATATATCTATATTTCATAAAATTTACACAAATATGGTTATTGGACCAATGTAATTTCTTGTAACTTTTTTTTTTTTTAATCGTTAAAACCAGGGTGATATACACAATTTTATTTTTTCATCTGCAAGAGCAGTGCGCATTTTAGCTTGCATGCAGCTTGAGCGCGCTCGCCACACATTTTATTATGAATTACATTTGTTTGGGGGGAAAATACAGTTTTTTTTTTATCACAGAATACAATTTTTACTTCCCAGAGGTTGGCAGGTCTAGGGGGGGTACAGTGAGAGGGTGTGTTAAGTTGTGTGACAGTGTGTGTTATAGAAAGTGCGTGCTTTGTGTGCGCAGACAAAGCACAAAGCGTGGCATCCTTTTTAATCTGGTACTGGTCTGACAATCCTTTTTATCCCCCTGCAGACGAAGTCCGGAGGGGCATTAAGCGTTGCCCGTCCTTCCATCCGTCCGCCCCCCTCACTTGGTTTCTCGAAATATTGGTAACTCAAAAAATATTCAACAGATAAAAAAAAATTGGGGTGCACGATAAAGTTCAATCATAATTACTGAATTTCTGATAGCGTTAAGCAGGGGCATCTGTGTCCTCTGGACACGTCAAATTTCTAGTCAAATCTACTTTAGCTTTTTACTTTATACTGTAAATTCAAAGTTATTCATTTTCTCCACCCCTTTCTTAGAAATACTTTCGCAAGTCCTCTTACAAGCCCCTTTATTTTTTTTCCGATCCTTTCTCCATTCGTCGTAACGACCTCTGGCTCCCTCTCCAACTCTCTGACATATAATTTCTTAACCCTTCTCTTGCAAACCTATCCTCGATCTCCATCCCCTAATCTGAGAAATGCTCTCTCCGTCACTTAAAATTCCATCTCTATTACTTCTTTTGCAACTCCTTTAATAATAATAATAGCCAATTTTTATAAAGCGCTTTTCCCAGAGTGGCCCAAAGCGCGTTACAGCATATTATTACCCCGGTCATTGGATTCATTTCAATCAAGCACGAAACGTGCACAATTTCCACTCCCTGGGGAGCATTCCTTGCATTCATCGCAGCCACATTATGGCGCTGGCAAAATCAAACATACAATATCTTTCGCATCCTACCGGGTACCCATTTAGCACCTGGATCGAGAGTGGCAAAGTGTGGATTAACGCCTTGCCAAAGGACGCTAGACCGCGGTGGGATTCGAACACACGACCCTCTGTTTACAAGGCGAGAGTCAGAACCACTACACCACGGCTCTTCCACTCTTTCTTATCATTTCTCCTCTCCTCTTATACCCATGCCCTTATCTCCTCCCCTTTCTGAATAATTCTTTCTCCATCCCTTCCTTAAAAATCCTTTCTTCACTGATACATTAGAATCCTTCTCTTTAAACATTGCCTTTCTTTTTCTACCCTTTCTCTTAAACCCCTCTCTTTTCATACATCGTTTTCTTTCTTCTTAATGCTTTTGTTTTTCACCCTCAACACTATTCCCTGCTTCATAAACATGCTTTATTCTCTTTTTATCATTCTCCAATGTTTACTCAAAATAATATACAAGCAATCATATTGCATTACATTGCAACAATAATTATTTTTTTAATTCACATTTAAAATGGAACATCATCAAGCAAGTTTTCAAATCAATCAGCTTAAAAAAACAAATCAACTTACAGATTTTAAGCAAAATGAAATGGAAGACATATTACACGTAATACTTTCGTTATCACTCAAATAAAGTTTCTTCCAGTCCAACAATTCAAACCTGAATTTCTATTGTTACCTTTTCCAATGGCATATTGCATGCTGATAAGAATACATAAACTCTGCAATAAATAGGCAAAATTCTTGAACTATTACACAAAATTCAAAAATTCATACTCAATCGTCGGAGTTCCTTTTAGAGTTTAAACTTACGACTCACATTACAATTGATTTATATGAAACTTATATATATGGTAAATCCACCCCGAATACAATATAAAGTGCTCCTAAAGAATAATGTCGCCTGTAACCCCCCCCCAAAAAGGAAACAAAATTAAAAAATTTCTGATACAGTATACTCGAAAGAAATATTGAATGACGATTAAATTTTTACCCAGTATGGGTTAATACATCAATAATTGCCTGCATCGAGCATTTATTTGGATTAATCTCCGTCTCGAGAACAGTTACCCATTTTGTAGAACCTCTATAAAACAGAGTTTTCTAAATAAAATAATGCCGCCTAATAGCCTACAGTATGCACCCTGTGCCATTCCTGCCTTTCATTTGAAACTTAGAAATAAATTGCACCATTAAATTCTGCTGCATTTAGAAAAGGTTACAATAATCAATACCAACTCTGTAATAATTGATTTTGGGGGGTATAAAATATCACTAAACTATGCAAAATGAGAGTTGCAAGGATGCAATCAATTCTCTCTGCAAGAACTTGTGTCTGTATGTTTAGACAATGCATAATTAAATGAAAAGGGAGATATTAACATAAAAAGTTGCATGATTTCCATGTTCTTCGTAAACCCATGTTTCACAGTGGTCTTGACTAGGGCTACAAGTCATATTTCTTCACAAGAAATAATCTACAAGCAGGGGTTCGCACAGACATCCATAATGCAGACAAACTTGAGTGACACACATTCATTTGTGCTTCCATACACCCAGCACTTTAAAGATGACAAAAATATACAGTTGAACACATATATACATATCATGAAAACATATATATATTTTCTCAAATCGCACAATATATAACTCTCGTATGTACAAATTTAGTAGCTAATCTGACCCCCCCCCCACCTACCTCAGTCTCTTAGCTCAATTAACATCGACAATGTTTATTCAGAATATATTTCATCAGGCTCGTATTCAAATTTGACAAAAACTCATAAATCACACTCGAGAATCACCGAATGCTATATATAGTCTGGGTTAGGGTAATTACTCCTCATTGATACCATAGCCATATGGATAAAATACATTAACCTATACTTGACCATGTGATAGAAATAATGCTATTCAAGAAGCACTTGTATCCACTTAAGAGAGCGCTCAAGGCATTAATTGTCATCAAAACAGAAGTAACAACAATTTAAGTGTAAGGATTGTTTTGCATTGGATGTACACATGGAAATGAATAAAATAAGTATTGATGAGTAACGACTGTTAGTGTACTCCCCTTCATTCGTTGCTACAGAAAAGGGTACTTAGAAAGTTGATTTATAAAAAAAATGATGAAATTATCAAATTTGACGGTATTGCAAACAGAGAGTTCAATCTAAATGGAACTTGACAGTTCTTTCATTTTAAGGTTTTTACCACCATCATCCATCAAAAAACTTGAATACAATAACATCGAGGACATGACATTGTATATTGAATTAATGATCTTGATATATGGAGATAACCACATTTAAATTTGCGACAACTACAAACAAATACTAATATCCTAAATATCGCTAATTAACAACACAGCGGAATGGAGACGAATGGGCTATAACCCCACAAAACCATCCACTCAACTAAAATTGATGAACGATAGAACAAATCTTCCCACACACAACACAGAATAACCAATCATTGGCCTTTTGAAACAAATTAGACTCTCATTCGTTGGCAAGATGATGTGTACATACTCCTCTGTTCAAAGGTAAATGCAATCAAAAGAAAATAACAATTCATATAATAAAAGAAAATATCTTGAAAAATATCTGTGTTATAGCGTTCTATTTTTATCTAAACCTCTGTCTAATATTGGAAAACTTGAGTCTGTGAAAGTACAATATTAAACTTGGGTACTATTAATTATTCAGAACCTTTAATTATCAGATCAGTTATTATTAAAATTGGCTACACTAGTGTTTTTGCCAATGATGCAATTTTTTAAATTTTACGTGCAAAATATGAATATTGATAATTCAATACCTTACAAGTACATCATTATAAGTTGTAAATTTTTCAATTTGCATCATGGGTGAATAGCAATATCGACATTTCAGTTGTGTTGCCAATTTCAAGATTTGGTGATTATTTCCCCTGAAATTATTCTTCAGGCACTGAACAAAATATATCAATAATGGGCAGAATGTATGGATTTTTTTTCAGATGCTAGATGGATCTTTTCATATATCTTGTGCACTCAAAGGTTAGTTTGATCCAACAACAAAACATCATTATTCTCACAAATAGGTTCTAAATAGGTACTAGTACATGTATCACCATTATTGATGTGTAAACTGTATAAAAAGAAGAAAATATGAAAAAGAGAGAAAAAAACGCAGGTGAAAGCGAACACACCCAAAGTCCCTCCAGAGGCTTAATACATTGGAACGGACTACACAAGTTGTGCTTCTGACATGGTTAAAATAATAAACAAAGGAATATAAATCATACTCTGAACATCAGGGGTACTAAAACTCGCACAGAGTGATCATTGTTTTATTTGGGGGCTGTTTCACAACAATTCAAATGTGATTTGTGTGATGCTTTAACACCAATACCCACACGGTATCTCACGTATAACCTCATTGACGACTATGCAGCATTGCACATCCTCTGAATGACCTCTGACCAATGTGGTGATGGGTTGTACATGGCACACAGATGGAAATTTAGGTGTGACTTTCAGTCAAAATTAAATCTTTGTGAAACACCCCCCTAAGACATTTCATTGAGAGATGCAGGACTCTAAATCACAAGAGTTGCATTCAAATTGCATTGAGAATATACCTCTACCAATCACCATTTGAAAAAAAAAATCACATAATTCTTGGATGAATGAAATCAGAAACCCATCTTCATCTACTTCTCTGCATAAATAAAAAACTGTTTTCTCGTCATCGGCAGCTAATTCTGGTACAGACCTACATGTGCCAAGCAGTGGAGCGGAAGCAAAGGGTATGACACAACCACAATATTATTCATTACACTTTATGAAGGGCTAAGCAAGGGAGAGACTAATCACAATGCCAAAGCTTTACTAACATTAACATGCCACGTTGATCAGGCATCGAACTGCGCATCTTCAAGCTCCGAAGGGCACCTTGAGAATATATTTCCTCAAGAATCTTTCTGCAAGATGGCCTCTCTCTTACAAGTTCTGGAATGCCCCACGTGTACTGATGATTGCTTGGCGGTTCCCGAACCCCTCTTCGCGTCCGTACGATCCCGAATCGGGATCCGGCGGAAACACCTCCTCCGCTCCCTGCTTATGGCTACTGTCACCGATTGGAGTTGCTGCCACCACACATCCCCGTCTTGCACGGTTCCATGCCGACGGCCACGCCCGCCCCACTACGCCCACTGCACATGTTAGTGACCACCTGCCAAGTGTCCGACATCGGGTCGTAGCACTCAACGGACGATAAGAAGTCTTGACCATCGTAACCACCTGTAAAAGAGAGAACAATAATAATGATACAATATGTTACATATCTAAGTGTGGAGTTGTTTATGACATCTCCATATCAAATTATTAATAACTAAATGCATACAATTATATCTTTTAATTCTGGTCACTCTACATTTTTAAATTGTTTCAAACATATGATATCAGGGCGTCGCCGATCATGTAACACAAGGTTACCTAATAACTATAAACATTTAAACATACATATACACAAGAAACTGTAAATATATCCCTCCTTTCTTTTCTCCTCCAACCTACCTAATGCATAGACCTTGCCGCCGACTACGTCAACACTGAGGGCGCTACGTCTCGAGTTCATAGATGCCATGAATTCCCAGCGGTCGTTCTCCACGTCGTAGCGTTCCATGCTGTTGAGTTGGCTCATCCCGTCGTAGCCACCCACTGCGTATATGAACCCATTCAGGCTGGTCACTCCTGCAACGGGTCAAATCACATCATGAACTAGATAAGCCATCAAGGATACAGTATTTTCCAGCATTTTAAATGTAAATATTTTAAAATCCAAACTGAAAATAACAAAACTATCTTAAGATTTGATATTTTTAAAATTCAGCTGAGAGGAAGGACAGAATGAGATTGTAATGTATAGAGAGCGTATCTTAATTGACTCTTAGATAAACAACACATCGTCCTTGACTACTGGACAGATCAAAATGCAAAATTATGCAAACAAGAAACATAGCAAGCATTTAGCAGTTTGCCTGAAAGACAACGGCCGAGGAAATGTATACTTGCAGCCTGTATCACAAAGCTTCGCGATTGATCGTAGGGTTGATTTGTACACTTGATTGGACATGATAATCAATGCAATCAAGCATCAAAATTAGTTGTAGAATCAAGAACCAAGCTTTGTGTTATGGTACCGAGGATGGATCTGTTGGATTTCTATTCACGTCATATTTACTTCAATTGTCATCATGATAAAGTTCTTATTCCTTGGCTTAACCCCCAACCCTCCCAGAAAAAAGAAAATGCATTTATTAACTCAATTTGGACTGAATTTTCAAAGAGGAATGGCCATTTTCAAATGTGAACTCATTCAGAATTTACAGAAAACAGAATCATTTGTTCCTCCAAGTCATAATCATCCGTTTCTCTTCAGAGCTCATCAAACAACCCTCCCCCCCGCATCTACACCAATCGCCAATTGTCTGAGGTCTCCCTACCTGCTCCACTACGCCGGGTGTTCATGGCGGTCACCATCGTCCATTCATCGTTCTCGGGATGGTAGCATTCGACCGTGTTGAGACGATTGACGCCGTCGAATCCCCCGACGGCGTAAAGTAACCTGTTGACGACCGCGCACCCGACCCCTATCCTCTTCGTATGCATGGGAGCGATCATCGACCATTTCTCTTCGTCTGGATTATACCTGAGATGGAAAAAAGGGAGAGTTTACTCAACACAAATTTAGGTACAAGTAGTCATCTAATGAAATGCCAAATCTTTAAACACCCTCGTAATGCAGAAAAATAATATCAAGATCAACATTTGTGTTGGCTGCCTCGAGCCAGAACATACACTATTTTTCTCCATTAATGTATTTGTATAAAAGTAGGGGAAACCCGGTGTAGTGGTCCACCTGCACTCCCATCAGTTATATCACGAGGAGAGACTTGAGGGTCATAGTGATTCAGTTCGCTTTTCGCCTCCCAGGCACAGATGATGCCAAACAAATAATGATAATAATGTTAATAATAATGTGTAGTCAATACAGATTCATCCTTTGTCAATCGAGAAAAAATACACTGAAAGGTCATTTGACTTAATAATACAGAACAAATGTCATCTTATAATAAATTGGGCCTTACATAAGAATTGGTAGTGCATGTTGTGTGACTGAATTCATTTATAACTTGTGAAAATCAAGAAATCAGTCATGACCAGTTCTTGAACATTTGAGTGTGTGTTTCATAGAGCTGATGATAGAATCAAGAACCGTCAGACTTACAAACATAAAATCATGCATAACTTTACAAAGAGCTTCCTTCTTGCAACATCCTCCTAGAATGGTTCATGAACTCTGGGAGTCTAAAAACCCTCAATGACAATATCTTTTCAATTAAGCATCCAATGTTACATCATCGCTACAGAGGCATTAGGCATTCACAAGATTTCAACAAGTCAACATTCTTCCTCTTCTCAGAATCTAATCTCCCCCGTCTCGATTCTCGAAGGAGAGAAAGCAAGAGTTGGGGGGGGGGGGGCTAGAACGCAGCGCTGAAATGCCAACAGGACGTGCAATTTGTCAACGCAGAAAGCGCAATTTGCCGATTACTAGTAGTACGATGATTCAATTACCTGACCGCAATGACAATGCAATTGTGTGGAACAAGTGACTTTCCCCCCTGTAGTCTTCGGGTTAAGCCTGCTTGAACAGTTATCAACCCCACCGGGTCAAGTGCCTCGACAAACGAACCTGTTGCCTGTTTGCGGTGAGGCCACCGGCGTGAATAACTCCAATTTGGTATGGAGCCAGGGAAATATTAGGAGAAAAAAAACATGCTTTTCACGTTTTCATAGTAATTGTTGACGGGGCAACAGTGAATTCACAAACACAACACCATTGCTTCATTTGCAGTACAGGTGAACTTGAATATATAAGTCAAGACGAAGGTGGCAGCTCACTTTAAACCCTCTCTGTTATCACCTACAATAAATGGGTGAAAAGTAATGCCGATCTATTTGGTTTCCATCTATAAAGGTGAAATAATAGAGAGATGAGAGACATGAAAAATACCATCGTCGGTTGTGCAAGGTTTGGATGTTTGTCAAATGGCTTAATAAACAAAATGTTATTTGAGCCATGAAGCGATGATATTGGAACAGGACATCCACACCTATTATTCCCCCCAAAATATGCCAATGCTTTGTCTCGCCTTGTTTGGGTGAAACCGAGAAGAAATTAATGAATACAGGATTTCAGATCAAGATGATCTAGGTGTGGGTGGAGCAGTTTGTGAATTAATCAATATTTTCTTGAACGATTCAAGAATAAGACCTAATGCAATCGTGCCTTCATTTAAAAAAAATTATTTTTAATGTAATTTAATTATACCCCCTATTACTTGAATTGTTGGGAAGTGCGCGCCCCGCCATTTGATTAGTATTTCTCACACTCTTTAATTCTTACTTGATCAACATGACCATTAAAGTAAATACATGTGAAGCTTAATATTAAATTTTAGTAAGAGTGAATACAAAAGAAAATCTGCTCCAGAGTTTTAAGAAGCATCAAGGTATATATCTACAGGTAATATAAAAAACAGTAAGACATCAACGGGGCTTAAAGACTCCTATAGGAATATGTCTAATACATGGCATTTATTGCAGAATATAGAAATGTACATGTATGATTTTAAACAATATGTACATGTATATTCCAACTACTAGGTCTGCAACTAGGTAAGACTAGTGCTTTCTCTCTGGTTTCGCGGCAAAGCTTGGAGGGAGTCATGACTATACATAATACGATCGGTTCGGCAGACATGCATGTCATTGTGTGCATGTTATGTCGACTCATGCCCCATTGGTCCCCAACTCAGCACCCTATCATGCACTGAAATATCTGGCCAATTCTTGATTGCTTGCTCGCTCCCTGCCAGTGCTACCGAGAGCTGCTCCAGTATACCAAAATAACTTCTCCTTCCTTTTACACGATTAATAATGAGTCCCGTCCCTTTCTAAACTCCGAAAGTCACGCCTACGACTTCCCGAGTGCCTATTTTAACATCTAAGGGGCCTTGAAAAGAGAAAGTCTGTTTAATAATTTGCTTTTGCGGATACAGCCTACAAGCATTGTTCTCGCAGAAAGTAAAAAAAAAAACCATCTCTGTGAATCATATTAATTTTAAATGACTCTGCGAGTTGCATTTTGTCTATGAAGTTGTTCGAGCCTAGTTCATTTGTATTGGCAATAAAGAAAATGTTGATGCATTCGGCAGCTAAGAAATGTAATGAGGTATTATCGTTACCAAGTGACACATGTGTTCACTTGGCAGGCTCCTACGTAACTGGCATTCTGTTCTGGTAATGAAACATGAGAAGCTATGTGTGATGAAGAGAATGCTATGAGTGAAGTGAGAGGGAGGGGGGGGAACATAAAGACGGGTGAGAAAATATAAGACAGGTTGATGAAGTGGAGGATAATAAAAGCAGGTGTTCACAGCTCGGTGATACTACAACTTCGATTTATGATTGTGATGTCACTACTTATCTGTGCAATGTGAGGAAATTGGAGGGGTTTTAACAATTGTGTCTATTGCAAATTCATATTTCCAATTGGTTTCATAAAGCAAATAATGCAGGGGTTTAATTTGTGATTCCAATGATATGTATGCAAGTCAATATGCAGCCCTTCACAAGCAGCATCGATAGACAGCCTTATCATCGAGAAGGAATCCTAATGTTATTGATGGGTGTATCGGAAAATTTGAGGGGTTTTAACAATGCTTTCTACTGCAAATTCATATTTCAATTTCTTTTCATAAAGCAAATAATACACAGGTTTAATTTGTGATTCCAATGATGTGTATGAAATTTAGTTATCATGCAGTCCTTCACAAGAAACATCGAAGCACAGCTTCATCATAGAAGAAGGTATACTTATATTATTGATGGGTGTATCGGAATACGATTAATGCGGGCGACTTCACGTCACAAGAATTGCGACTTTGTTGAATGATTTGGAAATATCAATCACCCCCTAAACAAGAACATCCATACCTTGACAGGAAAGTGAAAGTGTCATATCGATCAAATGAAATGGGAAGACAGATTGAATGATAGAGACAGAGAGAAAGAGAGGGAGACAGAGAGAGATAGAGAAAGGCCAAAAAAGAGGAAGAGGAGCTTGAGGAAAAGAAAGACAATGTGTGGAGTCATTATTCTCAAATGTCAGAGTTTCAGATGGAGCGAATAACTACAATCTGGCATTCTCTATAGAGGGCATATCCACTGAGGATAAACAAGAGGAAAGGGGACAAGAACTAGAGGGGAAGAAGGGGGATGAGACATTATTGTTTCGATCCAAGCAGGATGAGGGTCGGCCAGGTTACAAGGAAAGAGAGGCGGGAGAGAAGGAGGAGGAGGTTTCCAGCTGGGGGACAGATGGAAGATTGTGATGATGAGATGAGGATGACGAGTGCATCCAAGGCATTCAGGGGGCAATCAACTCTAACATATTCCTCACCGGTATTGAATAATTAAAAAATAAAACAATGAAAAAGAAGAAAATGAAATACGAACAAAAAAATTATATCATAGGGAGGAATAAAAGTGATGATAGAGAAAAAAGGACATGCATTTCCCATGTTAAAAGTAGAGAAAGATGGGTACCAAGAATAGTTGAGGAGGGAGCAAAGGTTTTTTTAATCTAGGAGCAATCATGTTGTACTTGAACTAAATATGGCATTTGACCGTATCATCGATTACGAGGATGGATCCTGAACAACAGAACGATGACAATGACAATTGGCCTTCCTGGACTCTTTCCCTGCGGAGTCCTGGCAGTTACCCACGAGAGGATGGGGGGTGGTGAAGGGGGGATAGGAGGTTAATGACGAGGCAGAATAACTTGGATCAAGCAGGTAAGAGAGCGAGCCAGGCAAGTCCCTAAAGTGACTGGCCAGTCGTTGTCAGTCATTGCCTGGCAGGCTACGCAAAAAAAATGACTTATCATGCTGAGGCACCAGAAAGTGACGATCTAGGGCAAACTTGTCCTGATGAGATGACCGATACGACTCGCCGTGATGTGCATGATTGCGCATTTTTTTCCTATTGGGCCTTGACATACGGCACTTGAGTGTTGATGAATTGAAACAACATGAAAACCTAGGGTCTGACTAAAGGGTACAACTGGTGGCAGGTGTCATCAAACATATACCTGTTTCTTCAGGTCAGAGGATTGTTCCACAACACATGCTCCGATGACAACGCACCAAGGTCAAATTCCCACAGTAACCCTGTGCCTAACCCCAACCCTAGACAGAGCGCTATACCTTCTACCTTAACCCTCACCTTCAAGTTCTTTATCCTAGAATTCCCAAGGCACTCCCTATATCACAACCTTATACCAGGCGCAGGTAACACACTGGTTAGCAATCAACCATAAAACAGCAACGACCAAACCCTACAGTTGTTGAAAGTGCATGTTATTCAACATAACCACCATCAACTGATCAGGATTGTAATTTGAAATTAACTGTTGATTGCAAATTGTTTGTGCTACAGGACCCTGAAAGAAATGTCACTTATAATCCATGGGTCAAGTCAAGTGTACCCCACGACTCTGGGGTCATGCTACCTTGCACAAGAAATTTACGCTCCAATAGTTGATACTTCATTAATATTCCCAAAGGATTCCTGTGCAATTAAAGCTAGAGGAAACACTTGATTATTCATTAACGGCATTTACCTTTCTGCACTATTGTGTTGATTACATTGATGCGATCCTCCTACAGCATACAATAATCCATCTAGTACCGCTACAGCCACTCTATTCCTAGGGTGGTTCATGGGAGGGAGTGTTTTCCATTGATTATTGAGGGGATTGTAGGCATCAAGGCGATTGGAGTCCGTATTAGCCTCCGCGGTATTGTTCCTTCCTCCTACCACATAAAATATACCATGTATGGTTGCTGCACTGAGTCCACTTCTTGGCTCCGGGAGGTCGGCCAACCTGAGCCACCGATCCTCTTCGGGGTTGTAGCACTCTACCGTTGTCAACGACTGACGGAGGTAGCCCCCGGCGGTGTAGATGACGCACGCCGAGATGGGATTGCGCTTTGGAGTCTTGAATGACTTGTGCAGCTGCAGTTCTTGGAAGATTTTGGACAGGTAGTCTTTGCATTTCGGCTCGTCCCTGAGAATGTCGCAACGATCCAACTGCCTCTTGAGGAATGCTGGTGAGAGGTGCTCGACGCGGATGGCTCCACAGTTAAAGAGTTTCTCAAGGTATGGTCTACGCTCGTCTTCCTTGTGGCGCACCCATCTGAGGCAGGCGTCGTAGACCTCCGACTCGCACCAGACATTGAGCTTGTCATGTTTGATGACAGTTAAAAGCTGCACCAGGTTGAGGTTCATGAACTCTTCCGATTGCGATACTTCACAGAAGTGACGGAACACAAACATACTGGCATGTTCTGATAGACTACGTAAACTATGCTCTTCCGCGTACATTGAAATTCCTATACAGTTTGTTGGGTCCAACTGGTGCTCTAGAAAATTACAACACGCATCCACAATGTCTGTTATCTGGAACATAATGGCTTTTGGCAAAAGCTCCAGAACACTGCACTCGGTGATTGTGATCTCAGAGGTGTAGATGAAGTCCATTATCCGCGAGAAGATGCAGGGATGTACATCCTTGATCTCTATGCTCTGCTTAGAGCACTCGTGGAACCCGCTTGTGAACATTGCCTTGAAGTACTGACTACATGATGCTAGCACCACCTTGTGGGCGTGAAATTTTACAGTCTCGACGATTAGCGTCACATCGCACAAATCGCGGTTCTCCCGCAGTTCGCTAACAATCTTGAAGGCGTTGGCGGGATGTTTGGTACTGGTGAAGGTGATGCTTCCGTCGCAACCAATCTTGTGACGGATTCCTTTCTGTGGCCATTCGCTGGGCGGGTTGCTAGCCGGGTCGGTGACGGGGGGCTTTGGGGGTACACGTGGTGGGTCCATATTTTTGCTATTGGGAAGGGCTCCCTCTTTGCCATTATGCGAAGAATTCTGTTGTTGAGCAATGTTGACGTCCAGCTTGGATCATACTAGGGAGAAAAAGCGAGATGAGGAGTTCCTTCTCTTCACTCTCTCAAGGTATAACAGTTTTCCAGCTGGTGCAGTGATCTGCAAAATAAAAGGGCAAAAATTATATTTGTTAAATTAAGTACAAAACATTCATCTATTTAGTTTACAAACAGTATCTTTCTTTGGGTAAGGATGCAGAACTCAATACAGTAGGAACATTGGATTTTACTTTCAAATCAGCATTGCTCTTTGTTACAATATTTCCTTCCACTATGAGAAAGCAAATGCACTGAAATAAGGAACTATGTCATATATCAAGTATAGCGGTATATGACACCAATAAAATATGAAGGAAGGAAATAAAAAAGCAATATAATATATGTAAAAAGGAAGAACATTAGAACAGAAAATAAGAGCACAACTAAATAAGTCCAAAAGAAACACAAGTATGCACTTAAAGTTCTATGTATGTATTTTTCGACACACATATCAAATGGTCAGAACAATGGGGTAAACTTTGATTTTTTTTTCTTCCAACAGATAATAAACCCAGAGTACATTGTATTTGAAGAGGATAGACTAGACATATTGTTTTTAACTGAAAAACCATCTGTTATTTTCAGAAAGAACTTTGATAGGAATAAACTTTATTTATATACAAGATGTTTTTTTAAAGTTGCAGGGTTATATTAAAGGTATATGCCAGTTGTGGTAACGATATCAAAATGAGTTCGTTCAAAATCCAATGAAATGATCAACAAAGTGTCTGTTTGTATAAATATAAGATATGTGCCACACAGGATTCTGGAAGAAATTGTGTAATTGCTGAGAAATCAGTAAATAAGCACAGGATTCGGGTCAAGCGTCGGGCCGACATTCAAAGCAATAATAATACACTGTCCCACGTGCGCTTATCTGTGTTGGTGATCTTCAGCGTGATTAAGCTGTGAACATTTTTCAGCGTAGATTTCAAGATTTCACAAAGTTCAGTCTATGTAACTGTACCAGATCTAGATCCTCGATGATACACTGACATTTACGCCTGGTTTACAGACTTTCTCATGAAATCAGAGTTTACTGCAACTACTGGCATTTCTCTTTAACTCTCTGAGCAAGCACTGATTCATGGGGAAAATACAAATCGGAAAAATAAAAATTTTAACCCTTAAAGGATAATCCACTGCAACTGGTCCATTTAAAATGCATTCATTGTATTGGGATTATCAATTCCTGCTGTGTCATCCTTCACAATAAATAACATCAGTCCCAATTCAAAGATTCCAAGGCTTGGATTCATTCATGGAGTCACATTACAGTATAAATAATCCTACCATTTTAACGACATCTGAATCGTCAAGTACAACTCCTTTGTTACTGTGCAAATCAACCCACAGGATTTCAGGAGCAATAGGTGTTCAATCATACCACAAAGTTTTTTACATTCAACATGCCCAATATTTTGACATTACAATTATACTACCATCATAATAGAGCATGGGGGAGGAGATTTCCTCAATTTATGATGTGGATTTTACTACATTCATGTTATTTTTTCCATCATGTGCCTTCTGGCTGTGTGCAGAGCTCTATGAATGGTATTTGTCATGCCGCAGTGTTTATGAATGGGTAATGCTCTTAAAACCTCTAAGGGGTTATGAAGGCAATAATGCGATCAATATTCAGTGAATTATTCATACAATTGTCGGGAAATAATGGAAATGTGGGACTGAATTTGGGGGATGGAATTTGTGAAAGAGGTTTGACACTTGTGAAAATTCCTGTAATTCTGCCAGTAAGCTTGATTAGAATTCATTCAGACGTACTTCATAAGTCGACTTTCCACAATCACCTAAACTTGAAGCATTATTTCAGACCAGAATATACAAAAAACATCTTCTAAGGTGGTGTTGAATGAATACATTGCAATAATCAACCACAAATTTCTATCGCTAATTTACAATTGATAAGATTATGCAACTGTAGCAAATTGATTTTTGTTTCTTGCAAAAAGCAGACCAGGTGTGAATTTGCAATTGATTGCCAGGCTTACAATCAATTTTTGCAACCTATAATGGATTGCAATCGATGCCGATTTCTTGCAACACCCTATAAAGTCATACTTTGGCTATAAGTTGAGTTTACAGATTTCTGGGGTTCCAAGAGTTTTGACTCGGGCAGAGTCGCCTGTATTATAAGAAACATATCTGACGACGACGCAACTATGTCAATACACCCACTAGCAAGGGTTTCTATTACACAAACATTTTCATGTTGACATAGTCTCTGATATGTAACATTCATGTTTGCACAGTCCCTAATAGTAATAAGTAACATTCACGTTGTACTTCTAACCTGCATGACAAGAATCTATTTAAACACAATCCACCCAATACTGTACATGGCTTAAAATGTGACGATTAGGCGACAAAGATCAAGTGTACAGCTCATTCTTCATTGATGTCAAAATTTGATCGATATTAACTACCGGTATGTCAAGGAAATTTGCTTGAAGAATGTTTGAATTTGCATCAATCCAAGCACCGATACATTGCCAACAATCATGACTGAAAACATCAGTTTAAGAATTACCACTAATACAGGCACAGTTTCAATTTGATACAAGCATTTCAAGATGATTACGAAGTTGGTTAAAAGGGGGATTGCCCAAATTTGAAGACTTGAACACAAATAAAGTGATTAATTGAAAAAAAAATAGAATCTTAGAATTCAAAGGAGATGTGGCCAATTGTGAAAGTTAATACAGGATTCCAAAATATTGATAAAAGTGAGAAAAAAAATTAATGATACAAAGACAAGATAATCAAGTGTACAGAAGAAATTATTCCACAGAAATGGTGAAAGAAGATGAAAGGGGAGGAATCACCTTCAAAAACTGCATAAACTCCATGTTAATCCAGAAAATATCAAGTAAAGTTTACTTTAGGTCATTTCATGAAGACATAATTGCAATCTACCACGGTTGCATCTTGCATTTTATCATTGGCATGCATTGATAAACTGGTTCTATAGGGACTTTTGTGAGCTAACTCACTCAATCAATAGGTGGTTTCAGACCGCCTCGAAGTTCGTCAGTTCCAGGTATTCTCTGATCGGGAAATTTACCCCGATCAGAAAATACCAGGTATTTTGGTAATGTGAAAGCAAACTACGCGTAATTTCCCCGAAAGAAAATACCCGCTAAATAGTAGGTACTTGGCGAAATTACGAGAACTTTCGCGGGGATTTTTCCAAGGTCGCAGGTATTTTGGCGATGTGAAAGCAAATTACGGGAACTTTTAGCC
The DNA here is from genome assembly GCF_018143015.1 of Lytechinus variegatus. Lineage (NCBI taxonomy): Eukaryota > Metazoa > Echinodermata > Echinoidea > Temnopleuroida > Toxopneustidae > Lytechinus > Lytechinus variegatus. Next base: position 32,688,947 of record NC_054750.1, read on the forward strand.
CAGCGTGTCGTTGGGCGCGGGAACTGTGGGTGGCTGCTGGGCTAGTGATTTTGAATCTCGCGCCTTGCCTGTTTATCAGACCATACTGCGCATGCTCGTAACTTCAGGAACTTATCCCGAAGGGTATGGTTCAGGGCGGTGTGAATGCAGGAACAAATTAATGGGTATTTTTAGCCTAATAAAGTTCTCGTAATTTAACGGGGATTCTTGTGATCGAGGCAGTTTGAAACCACCTTAAGTATGGGTATTTTCTACATCAGGAACCCTTCTTTCGAAAATCGGGTGAGCGTCAAGCTCCTATATATTAACGTAAACCAGTTCACTATGTACACTGCATATTGGACAATGTCGGAGGGTAAACAAACTACTGCACTGTCATCGCACATGGGACTTTTCAAAGGGACATAAGGCAGATTTATCCAGAAAACTCCAGATGAAATTCAAAGGTTACTGAGCTTATCGGTTAACCATTATAAAAGGTCGAAAGGGTTCTTCGTAGAAAAACAAGCACATATATGTAGACTTGCATACTGAATTTCTGAGTCATTTCAGGAATAAAGGAAATATGGAGTAGGGCTATATGGCGTATGATGTGTAGGAAATGGGGAAAGTGTTTCATTGTTTCCTGATTTCTATCAGCAGATATCCACTAATCTTAATAAATTCAATGTAAATACGTTTCAAGCCATTGATAATGTCTGAGAAAAACATTCAGCAACAAGTAGGAAATCTCCACAAACTGTGTATTCCTATCAGAAATCGAAATGAAATCAAACAGCATCTCTCCAGCCCACACAAGCCTATAAATACATCATAATAACAATAAGCACTTGGCTGTATTCAAAGAAAACACACGATGAATATTCAACATATTTCAGAGGTCAATGACCCGATCCATAGGGCATCCCCCTGACAGATCATCAAGGATGTGATTGATGGCCATGCGGTACCCATTACATTCTCATTAGACCTGCATAGGCCTATATCTTGAAGCATGCACTAATAGCGCAGTCACATTTCCCCTACGACGGCCGTACGGCGAGTCGAAAGCAGCCACATCTCACTGTCTTCACGACGGGGGTGTACAGATGAGTGTAGAAGGATCAAGGAGGCTCTAAGAGCCCGTTTAAAAACCCAATTCCATTTTCATTCAAACTTCCCATATGTAGCTGCGGCCGCTGTAGAGGAAATATGAAAGCGCCATTACATAGAAAGTAGATTTGTACAATATAGGCCCATCAGACCAGGGGCAGTACCAGGGTATGGGGGGGAAGGTCAAGATTATCAGGTGATGTAATTGTTTAGTGAAAGGTTACAAAAAGACATAGGCCTCTATCTCTCCTGCTTCTTATAGTTTATTATTTCTATTCTTCCTCATTTTCTCCCTATCCATGCTCCCCTTTGGACACTATTTGGAAAAAAAATCATGGGGGGGGGGGGGAGAGAAAATCGCCCCTTGGTGATACACTTGACTTAAACTGTGTCTGTAGGCCCACATGTACATGTATAATCGTGATACATAGCCAGTTCAGGATTATGAAGGTTTCATTGTAATGTACATGTACACGAAGCATATACATTAGATGCATAGTAGTGGTGGAAACTGGGGGTTTCCCCCAAAGAAGCTTACATACGTGTTTAGTTAGTTTACTCCAATGATGTTGTAGGACGAAGCCTGTTCATCGATCAAAGTAGAAAAGTCTATTGACATTACCCCACCCTCTATAACTATTCAACTTTCAATTTGAGCAATGAACTTGTGGTTTATCTCTTTCACCAAGGCCAACGGTGTGGTATTTAAAATGTAGAGGAACTATTTTAGCAGAAATGTGCAAATTTCCTTTCTCTTCATATTGCACAATGGACAAGTTGATAAGACTATTCAAAATTCTTTGGATTTCTTCATACATGTAATAGTTTTACCGTGCAGATATGACTGTGTATCATCTATTTGATTGGAATTTCCATTATGATTACTCTTCATTATTAATTTTGCATCATTGTTTTGTCATATATTATGACAAAGACAATGAATATTCAAATGATTGAATCTAAAATAAATGAAAATACTAGGAGTAAATGCATTTTATGTATGGAGTGCCTGTACTGCACCTTTAAAGGGTGCAGAGTCATTTCATCGAATGATATCAGGAAATGTATAAAATCTAAACAATTCCACTCTCCCCAGATTTAATTACTTGTTGATGAATCCATACAGAATTAGATTAAACTTATCAATTTGGCTGATGGTGCACAACAACCAAAAACATAAACTGTGTGGATCTAGAAATCCTTAGAAATCTAGAAAGACTTTGGCATAATTTCATGAAATTTACTAACAAATCATCCAAATTTATGTGGGTTGGAATTATAAATGGGTTAGGTTTATAATCAGATTTCTTCCCAACCACTTTCGGAGCCGTGCATGGAAATGGAGCAAGTCGACCTACTACGAGCCCACCTGGACCACTCCATATCTCATCCAATTAAAGGACCTGGGTTTGATCCTCGACCCATCTGCTATGAATCATTGCAAGATATCTTGTGGAGTCATTCAGGTCACTGTGAGACAGCATCTCAAGACTGCTGACTCGGCATGTTTTACTGTGTGCTAGGTTCTGTAGGGCGACCCGAGTGGCTGTTCATTGACATCGATCACTCGGGTTAAAATCCAGACCCAGAAAGGGGAGTACATGTAGATCTATGCTTCTTGATCTATCATTCCTGGGAATTCGGGACTACTACACTATACTACAATACATCATAGACTCTCTTTTTGTGGGCCCTGCATGTAAATCATTTTATACTCCTATTTTTCACTCCAAAAATAACAACATCCTAAAATGACAATAATCGATACATATTCTGGTCTCTCTGAAGTTTGAAAAAAAAGAAAAAGAAAAATTCAATAATAGTTCCATTGAAAATGTCTTCACATTTGCCAATTTTGAGAAAATAACATACTTTATTAGACTAGATCACAATTTAGATTCTCTTTGAGTTTGATAATAACTGTGCCGTGTGGCGTGCATTTACAATGTAGGATCAGAATAAGAATTTTTTTTTTTTACATCAGAATGACAAATGATTTTAGAAAACTATAGAAAATGGTATGAGAAAACCAGGGCAGTAGTTAGCACAAAAACAAAGTCTGCAGCTTAATGAATCTTAATTAATGTGCAATTAGTGATTTTTAGTCTTCACCTAGTACATGCAGTTGTCATTACATGTATTTTGATTTAAGACACTTCCTCTCAAAACAATACCAATGGGCCTACTTCCTCTCAAGATTATCATGTATATGAGATAACCTGAATTTTAATAATGACAGAGTGTTATAGGGTAATAATAAATAAGAAGCCGGCAATATACTCCTTGTGCTGGTACATGTCGGTTACAAGCACGGATGGTGAACTGTCACATTTACTTGGTTACGTATATATGATCACTGCCTGATCATGGGTTGAGTCAGGATATCTGCCAATCAAAATGGTTAAAGTGTCAATGATGTGAATTATATTGAGTTATCATCTCGTACATGCCAATCTTACAAGAGTGTTGTTGCCATTGAATCTTATCTCAACTCTCATTCTTGATTTAGAATTCAAATATTCAACTTTTAGATTACTCTATAGACTATATGTTTAGTACCCCCTATTAAGCAACATTTTTTTCATTTTTCTTTGAAATTTTTTTCTTTCAACTTTTAACATTAAAAAAAAAATGGGATGAAATCAAACACCTAATTTAGAAATTTAATGATAGGATAATCCTAAGCTAGCTACATGAATTTATGTACAACTTGAATTTTGGGGGTCCAATCCAGACAGGTATAAAAAAAATATGCAGATACTTTTATTGGATCAGGCACCCAAGTCAATAATTTTTCGCATAAAATCACACAATTTATCCTGTATTACATATTCATTCATCTAGTAATGAACTGGGATAGTGACATGCACTACATGTACACAAAAGATGCGTCACTGCAGCTCTGAGATTTACATGTAGAAAGTACTAGAAACCATACCAAAACAAGGAAATCAATGAGGGATTTTTCTATCAGTATCAGCCATATGAGTATATAAAAATAAATGACTATTAAAAAAATAGGGAGGGCTTCAGGCATGATATCCAACAAGGCCTATGGCTACACATCATCAAAATATGCTGACACATTTGATATAAATTTGGAATATTTTTTTGAATCAATTCAAATTCAATACCATGGAGTAAACAGTAAATAAACTTGTCTTTCAGTTTTATATGGCCTACAAATATGGAAACAAAACTGAAGAAATTACACGTACATGTAAATACACCATGATTTCTTCAATCATGCAAAACAAAGTTAATCTTCATCATGATACTGAGTATTTAGAATATTTTTTTTTCAAAAAATGAGTAAAACATACCACTCTTGAAATAAATTCCAGAGACAAAACAAGAAAAGTATTCCAAAATATTTCTGCAGTTGATAGATCCGCAATATTCAGAGCAGTCCAGTGACTATTCCGTGACTAATTGTTACTTTAAACATGAAGCACACCTCAGAGAATCTTAGATGTAAATCACATACAGGTACTCGTAAAGGTAAACAAATCCTGAATATAATGATGCACATGTATTCCAGGAATGCTATTTGGCGATAAACCAGAGGTAATATAATGAATTATAAACACACAAAGATATCCTGCAGGCCGAATTGAATTTAGTAGTTCAGAAATATGACAAACACCGGCTTTCGTCTAGCAAGTGTAAAGTAGGATACTGCCAAATTATTCCGAGTCATCTTGCTTATAAACACCTTCAACTTGCGGCGGCGGCTACGAGCCAACCATTTTACGGTTGGGACTCATTCAACTGCATACGTATCTCCCTTCCAAAATGCATCGGCGGGTAGATACGTGCGCAGGCAGGAGTTGGGAGTCCACACAACATGCATGACCATGGCATGACTGTGCGTTTATCACAGAGTGTGTGTGTGTGTTGTGTGTATGTGTGTGTACGAACAGTGCAATAGTATATGCTATTGCCTGCAGGTGAGGGTCATTGTAGCATGTTATCTGATCACTCTAGGTTTTGAGTGCTGGAGTATGAAAGAATATGTGACTCAGCATTATTCTACACACACAATCACTCCTAAGTACCTTGGCTATAAGACACCTACTATTATTGATCACGGAATTATGCTTTGATCTATCTCCCTGTCAAATGGAAGTCTATTGAAGCATAAAATAACTGATACAAAAGGTATATCTAACAAATGAACCAAGTGATTAGGAAGTCAATTATTCCCTCTCTATATTTGAAATATATATCTATATATATATGATATAAGAAAATGAACCAAGTGAATAATATTCCAAGTGTTGCCGAAGACACATGCATTTTCCATGGGATAATAAAAAGTGGGTCTAAATAAACAAGTGTCCGTTAAATCCCTTCTCAAGACCAGACTCAGACAATGGGATATATCAAACACCAGTTTCCATAAATAGTTATTCAAACAGGAACTACTAGCATTGCATTATATAACATAGAGAAAGTGTACTAATACAAACTATCGAGCATTAATAACAGAGCTTAAAGGTATTGTTTAACTTTGTAAGCAGCAGATTTAAAAAATTCTCAAACCAAGATGAAACATGTGTACAATTGTATGTATTAGAACTAATAAACCCTGAAAACAACCATTATTGAGAATGAAAAGCTAAAACTACAAGGCAAACCCCGATTATGTAAATAGGCGTCTTATAGACACCGAAATAGTACACATAAGTGTATGGGATGAAATTAAGATGGTGTTTCTGGTCACTTTATATTTCAATTTTTGAAGAACTAAATAATTATTTTCGAACGCAATTTTTTCTGGGCTTCCTTTTTGTAACATATCGCAGACACAGGTGACAAGTGTGACCTTCTAGCTCAGATTTTTTAAAAGTCAAACAATGTTAACCAATCACTTTAATACACATACTTGCATCATGTGTTTACTTTTCAAATGCTATTTCAGAAAGAGCAGAAAGAAATGGGACTTAAGAATTATTTTACCAATAAAACAATGATTAATGTATGAGTCTATCTGTAAACTAATTACTATATGAAACTCTCAAAACTAGTGAAGAACTGCCACTTTCCTAGCTGTAGGAGCAACTTGACATCAGCATGGACTCCCTTTTAAATGATAAAGATGGACTACAGAAAAGACAGACAATTTTGTTAAGATGTTTCCTTGAGACAAACCAAAGCTGGAAATTCAGGAAGTAGCACACACCCCCTGGCATGGGGTGTGTTTATACTTACTTTACATGAATGTTTAGAAACATAAAACTTGGATCTAAAAAAAAAAAATCACAATTTATGGGAATCTGCTTTACAGTGCATAACAGTGAGTTGGAAAAAATTCAGCTGTTGCACAATATCCATGGGTTGTATTCAGGTGTAAATCGTTGCATGAGTTTAAAATTTTGTATTACTTATTTAGAAGAAATATGATTTTACAGAAAGCTAAAAAAGTACTTGATTCAATAGTTATGAACATAAAGCACCCTTCTGTTGCCTAGAAAGAGTTCTCAATAGGAAATAAGAGACTGTTTCCTGATAATATGAGGTTGCCTCCATTTCCATATAATAATAATAATAATAATAATAATATAGACTTATGTATAGTGCACGTATCCACCTTGCTAGGTGCTCAAGGCACTATATTACCCCTGCTTAGCTATACTAGTAATATACTATACATATAATCATAAAATACAACTCTTTCCAGTAGCGTATGCAGGATTTTTGAAAGGGGGAGGGGTTCAAAGCTGAATGAAAAATTGACAACAACAAAAAGGTCTTCACAAATTTTGACAAACCCCCCAAGGTCTGTAAACATTTTCTAATTTTTTTTTTTTTGGGGGGTGAACACCTGTAACCACCCCCAGCATATGCCACTGGCTTGTTCTGACCTGCCTTCAAAAATTAATAAATTTTGAATTACAAGGTTTCAACACCCGAGCAACAATACATGACTTGAGATAAGTAATGTTGTGTAAAAAATGAATTGATAAGCGATGAAGGGCTATGACTGGAGGCTGACTTGTTGAATTGATATCAAAGCTAAATGAACCATTTTTGTGAGTTAAAAGCACTGGCATTCAGTGCAAGAATAGGAAGAAACAGCATTTTGAAATTCAAACCACGGTTTGCTGAATTTTGCTGTTTGCACAAACATGATAAGGGATTAAACCATTTCACAATAACACCTACCCCAAGAAAAAAATGAGCATAATGCGATTCTTTGAAACGCTCTGTTGAGTGGGAGTCTATACACACCTATTTTGACTACACCTACTGAATAAAGTAAATCGTGATCCGCTGAAAAGAATCGTTTTATGAAATTACATCAGAAAATTGTCTCCAACTATCTTCATGTACTTTAATACAGAGAATCAAACATTGGAACGCATTTCGGGAGATAGCTGTACCAGGCAGATTTGAGAGGATGCCGGTAGACTGCTTGAATTTTGCTTTTAAGATTCTATAAACAGAGCATATGATATATATGCCACCGAGAGGTTTAGCATGTTGTTACAGAAGAGTCTCTCGAATCAGCCAGTATGAACTTGAACTTGGATTTTCTGTTTAAACACACAAATTCATAGTTACATACATGTACATGCACATGGACAAGACTGTAGCTCAGTACGTTCATCAAACAATGACAATGCATGAAAACTTGACACTCTAGCCAACCTATTTTTGCAGGCGAACAATGAGCCAAGGCAGACAGTATATTTGACTAAAAGATTTTCTGGTACCCAGCTTTGAACTGTGAACTCTATTCAAAGGATGATCTGATGAAATGCAATTAACACTCTACAAAGTGTTGAGAAAACAAGCTTTATTCATCCCTAAAGTATAGATATCCTCCTTAGAGCAAATTAGCATAAAGAGCCGTTACCAAAACATTTTAATGGGTGTAGATATTTAAGAAAAAGCTTTAAAATCACTTGATAGTTAGTACTTGAGCTTAGAGCAAAGAAATGAACTTAGAGCTACATGTGGCTAACAATCAAGGTACAGGGGCAAGGTCATGAAGCTAATGGATCGATATCATCATCATCATCATCATCATCAACAATCATCATCATCACCATCATCATCATCGTTTGTCTTGTTCTGTGAGTTATCCTGTTCTTCTTAATCTATTCAATAAATCTCCATAGGCAAATAGCAACCATTGCGTCTCTCTCTCTTTCTCCCTCTCTCCTCTTTTTCTCTTCCTTTAGGGGGGTTCACATTATACAAGCTATGCTTTTGAGTGAAATCCCCCATTTCCACAGATACTTCATGTATGAAAAATGATTTGTCTCAATATTTATGTCATTTCTGTTGGAAATAAAGCTGAATCTGAATCATCACCATCATCACCATCATCATCATCATCAACATCATCATCACCACCAACACCACCACCATCACTATCATCATCATCATCATTTCATCATCATCACCATCACCATCATTATCGTCATCATCATCATCATCATCATCATTTCATCATCATCATCATCATCACCATCACCATCATCATCATCATCATCATCATCATCATCATCATCACCACCAACACCACCACCATCACTATCATCATCATCACCATCACCATCATCATCATCATCACCATCACCATCATCACCATCATCATCGTCATCATCATCATCATCATATCATCATCATCATCATCATCATCATCATCATCATCATCATCACCATCATCATCATCATCATCATCATCATCATCATCATCATCATCATCATCATCATCATCATCATCATCATCATCATCATCATCATCATCATCATCATCATCATCATCATCATCATCATCATCATCATCATCATCATCATCATCATCATCATCATCATCATCATCATCATCATCATCATCATCATCATCATCATCATCATATCATCATCACCATCATCGTCATCATCATCATCATCATCAACATCATCATCAACATCATCATCACCACCAACACCACCACTATCACCATCATCATAATTTCATCATCATTTCATCATCATCACCATCATCATCATCATCATCATCAAATTCATCATCATCATCATCATATCATCATCATCATCATCATCATCAAATTCATCATCATCGTCATCATCATCATCATCATCAAATTCATCATCATCATCATCATATCATCATCATCATCATCATCAACATCATCACCACCAACACCACCACCATCATCATCATCATCTCATCATCATCACCTATCATATCACAATCCATATCTTGAAAGTCCAAGGTACCAACATTTATTCCAACAAAGCAGGCCCTGATATCAAATTGATGAACTGCAACATCACTGTACCGCCTACTTACATGTATTCTGAACATGATATGGCATATATATCAGTTTTGAAAAAAAAAATGCAATCCACAATGATTTCAAGTTTTTTTCCATTCCAAAATACACTGGATCAAAGGCAGTAGATTGGGGTTAAATGTAAACAAAGCATGCTACAACAGAACAAGTCCAATACAGTATGACAAATTCTGCAAGTCATGGCGATATTCTATCTTGAAAGCAGAGTCCCTGGGAATTGATACAAAGGTCTACATATTGTGCCAACATCAAGGGCAAATCCAGATATATTGGTAATCGTAGCTATGTAACTATAATAAATGAGTAAGAGTAATAATTATAATCTATCAATCATTGTTAACAATTATCAATTTATTAATTCATTAATTATTAATTCATTCAGAGGGTCGTGGGTTCGAATCCCAGCCATGGTGTAATTTTCTTCGGCAAGAAATTTGTTCACATTGTGCTGCACTCGACCCAGGTGAGGTAAATGGGTACCTGGCAGGAATTTATTCCTTGAAATGCCACCGCGCTGTAAAAGGCTCCGGGGCTAAAGCCAGGGTAATAATATCCAATGATGTGCATAGGGACGCATTTGGGAGTGATATGCGCTACATGTACATATTAAAGCATGTTGGTATTATTATTTTTTATTATTTCAGTGACAAACACATCTTGTATAATTACTGATAGGTGTTTTAAATTTCTGTGGTGTAGGATCATCAATCTAGCTTTAAAACTATACATGTAGATTGTACATTTACAATATATACCTGTAAATTTAAAAGGCATGTTTTCTGATACCCCTATTGTGGATGCAGCTAATGTAAAATAAATCCAAACGGACTGTAGTTTCATTGTACAGACCAATCGAATCCTGGATTTACTTTCAATCCTAGATTTATTTTTAAATCAAGGGATTATAAAACTAAATCCAGAATTCAACTGGTCTCTAACTACAGTCTATTAGGATTATACTTTAGATTCCTGCAATTCAGTGTACCATAATGATTGATAACCCACACTATAGATATCCTTGCTCCACTTATAAAAGTTGATGCAGACATTTCTGAATTGTGTAATTTTTTATTGCCGTGTCGAATCATTCTGATCTGCATTCAATCCAGACTTAAAGCTTGTGTATAGTTTTGGTAAATCCACCAAAATGCACCTATCACTATTCCAATTCATTGCTAGCTAATATGAATGGATATGCCCTATAACAGTTATGATGTGGAGGATATGAAATGAAAATGTGTTTTACAGGATAAATTTTGCGATTTTACATGGAAATTTAACTTGATCGGGTCACCCGATCAAATTAAAATATCTGTGTGTTTTTGTCTTTCAATTAAATCCTATTCCAAGTCATGGAAAGGGCTGAAACTTTCAAGATATGTTCTTTGTCTGTAACTTTTGGATATCTAATCACTAAATTTATAAGATAAGTGCTTGAATGCCCATTTTCTTAATTTGAAACAAGCATCACCGAGAGAGGGCGCTATATATCCAAGATTTGAATATTTGAAATTTTCTCAGAGAAGTGCAGTTGGAAAAATATCAAACGGTCTCTACGCTTCAGTAAGACTGTCATATTAGATGATATTCGATTATCAATCACATTATTGACCCTAATGCTATACACAGGCCTTAAGGCTACATGACTATCAGTGGAACATGAAAGGAGTAGAATACTATATACATGTAGGCCTCAGTCTTATGTAAATGTAGCTATTCTCTACACTCCTTGATAACTGAAGCTATTCTTAGAATCCTCCACCCAGTAAACATTAATGTGTATCAAGGTCAGGTACTGAACATTTGCACACAGACGCTGACCAATGACAATACATGTAGGTGCTGATGATAGCAAGCTTAGCACATAATTTACAAAGGAAGGGGGGGGGGGAGTAAAATGTATTGCTGTACACATGCGTAACCAAATTACTCCCAAACACCCCCTCAACAAGTTTTTTCTCTGTGCAAAATAACTCCCTTCACAATTTTTTTTGCGGGCTTCGATTTACACATTTCCCTAAACAAGTTGTCGCCAGAATGTGACCCCTAAAAAAGCTTTGGAAAAAAATACTCGAAATACATTTGAACCCGCGATTGACCATTGACCAATATTTCAAAACCACTTTTTTTTAAATTTAAATCAGTATTTTTGATACTCTTAACAAGTGCATGTGAAGCCCATCCCCCTAAAGGCATTTTTGGGGTCACGCATATATACAGCAAAATATTTGACTGCCATATATACAGCAAAATATTTGACTGCCCCCCCAGACAAAAGAGATAAATATCTTTAGTGATGCAAGGAGATGATAACCTTGATCATTTCAAGTAATTCTATGATTGTCAATGGAGATCATTCAAAAGGCAGGTAGCTTCTTTTTATATCCAGGGACTTCACATATGACATTATGCAGCAGGCATAATTATGAATCTCAAACACTTAAATTGGGGTTTATTTTTTGCATTTTTTTTAAAGAGTTACAACCAAACTAATGTCTTGAGTATCTACAACCAATTTTTGTAACCAATACTTCTCAAAACAAGTTTGCTGGCATTCTGGGAAAATTATTGTCTGTCATTTTGCATGATCAGTAGCTGTACGCACAGCCACAATCTTAAAAAAGCCTGCATTCAAGCCCATTTCCAGCTCAATCAAACTCTTTAAATCAATCTGCTATAATAAACAATCCAATCAGTATTAGATCTGTTTTCAAGCACAGTTCAAAGAAACTGCACACGAAACAGGCCTTGTGGCCGGCCATGACATGTTGGTTTCGTGACTCAGCAAACTTTTGAGAGAATTTATTCATCTCTATCAGTCTTTTATTGATACTGCTAATCAAACTGTGCCCTGCAAATACACAGGTCCTACATTTCTGACAGTTGAGCTGTGCGTCGACACAATGGCCAACTGACAACCCGTTGGAAGCCGTGGCGGTCATCAAAAATTGTGTCAATACATTTAGCCGAAATATGTCAATAGTTATAAGGGGCAGTTGAAATGGAATCATTGACCTTTGTACGAACATAAAAGTAGAAAATTAATACTGTACCTGGAAAAATAAGACCTGTGAGATGTTAGATGAAATGAGATTACATGTGGACAAAAAAGAAGAAAAATTTTCATTAGAAATTCAACTGATTCAAACAACACCTAGTACATGTACTTAATAACAATGATGAGTTAATGAATAACTTGGCAAAGAAGAAAGGTACAATACAACTTTCAGAGGGCTGTCGAGTCAGAGTCAAATAGACAAGATCGTCTGGAGAAAAAGTCCAAGAAATATTATATACTCAAAGAGGTACATGTAATGTGTTTATATTCCCAAATAAAAGCCAAGAAACTGAATTTTTGGTACATTAATTCTCCCAGCAGTTTTTTGTACATGAAGCACTTGAACTGCATCGTAATCGATAAAGAGAAAACACTGAGGAAAGCTAGACGAGAGGGTTTACATGTAGATGCTGGTTGCTTCATCAATCTTTGAATTATAACTAGTCAAAAAAAAGAGTCAAATGTTTGAAGAGTCAATCAGAGAGGGGTTGTCCTACCGTGAATAAGGATGGATGGACACAAAGAAAGCGAGATCATATAATACTGATTGACAGAAATAAGCCTCAATAAACCTGGAATTTTCAACAAATAATCAAATCAATAACTGTTGTTGGCAAATATGAATGGAAAAGTGCAAGTCATGGCTGTAATTTTTATCAACATGTAGCCATTTCATCAATTTGCCTTTAAGTTTGATATTTGTGGAAAAATACCGAATATCACAAAGTCAATTTGATTTGGGGGGAAAAAACCCTTCTCAGTGGACTCGATATACAGTATTTTGATGAGTATCGATTAGGTTTAGTCCAGTTGCGAAGGAAAATGAAATCAAAGGGAGCAAAACGAAACCGGGAACATTTTATCCTAGGGGGAGGCATACCTATGCAATACTTCATTGTCACTGTTATGCCAAGCTTATTAAAGCATGAAGGCTAATCGGCAAATCTGATCAACAACACGGGTAGAAAAGATGAATCACGACAAGTCAAATATTGCATCGTTGTTACTTAGGAAACCTCCTTTTATTCAGATGAGCTGTGGATTGCTTTCTTTTGTTCCTCTGTTTGAGTTTGTGAAGTTCACGGCTGACTTTTGATTGCAAGTTTTGATTAGTTTTGAAAACACGATGACAGATGGCTGCACAGGAGCTGACAGGAATTTTTTTTTTTTGGGGGGGGAGGTCTAGAATACTTGTGAAACATAATATACAAATTAGTTAGTTTATCTTTCCCATTTACATTGAGGGGTCCACATTATTGAGGGGTCCACATTCTACAAGCTTTGCTTTTCAGTGGACCCCTCCATTCTTCTCATGATAAATAATTGTATTGATTTAAACTTGACATGCAATTCAATTTATATTTAAATCACTTATTGAATATGTATATCATTTATTCAATGCTGAATTTTGTTCACCCTTTTATTTATATTGTTCATTTATATTATACTTATTTGTATTAAGTTGAAGAATGAAAAATAAATTGAATTGAATTGAATACATGCAGCTAAAATTACTAATCCACAATCTAACATACACAAGATTATAAAAAACATAAATATTTGTCCCCCCATAACATCCACCCAGACAAATTCTTTATTTTTTTATTTTCGAGGGCTACTTTTTTCACAATCGATTGCCTAAATCTGCAACAATGAAATTAAGTTTTAACATTGCAGTGAATGGGGAGTTTCAGGGGCTCTTTTGAGCATTTCGGGGACTAAGGGTGCGTTTATTCGACACTTTTTTACCCTAGAATCATGATTAGAATCATGATTCAAATCACGATTCTGCAGAATCACGATTGCGTTTAGTCGAAAGTGGAAATAAACGTCTTTCAAATCACAAACATGAAACACGGAAAAAGGGGCGTTTTGAAAGACGTTTCTGTAAAATCACGAACGAAAAAGGTCGTATGAACGATATCATGATTTGAATCATGATTCTATGACGTCATTGTGTCGTGCTTCTTGCGGGTTCGACTCAAAGGCGCGCGCTGTGTTTCGTGCAGGTTAATTTTCGTGGAGCAGTATTGCCAGTGTAGTACCGGTATATGCCAATTGTCACGTGCATTTAGGAATTATCATTCTGTGTATTGTACCCCCGGGGTTGTACTGTAGCATCATTTGTATATTTCATTGTTTTCATCAATCTTGTCTTCAAGTTCCAAAGGCAACTATACTTCCTGTGTCAAACTGCGCACTGTGATGCGCACTGGATCGGCCCGAATTCAGGGAGAAACAGCGTTAGAAAGATGGTCGTATAAACGCTGATTCTGTCGGATCGTGATTCATGTTGCTGTTTTGAATCATGATTCAAATCGTGATTCAAATCATGATTCTGGGTTGAGGTCGCATAAACGCAGCCTAAATCACCCCCGAGTGCCGACTAATTTTTCCCTCTGTCCAATGCTCCCTAACAACCCAAGATTCAAGCCAAAAGCTTTGTACACCATCAGGAATCGATCAAAAAGTCAGCCCAAGACTCTTTAACATAAAAGGTTGCAATCAATCCCTATGAAATGCCAAAGACCAATCAAGATCATCGTTGCATGCACAATTTGTTCAAAGTACTGAAAAGGAACACATTAGAGTGGCTCTTTCATATTTTCAATTCATCTCAAACTTTTATTTTACAGGGATATGATCAGATATGGATATTAGACTAACAGGTTGGTGCATTTTTTTCTCAAGTGAATTTTAATAGAATGACTCGATCATTTGAATGCTTTAAAACAAGCAGTTCTTACCACAACCCTTGACCTGAACTAACTCTTGTTTATTGAAAGCCAAAATGTTTTACATCTAAACTTTGGTCAGCCAAAATACTGTTTAGGCCCAGAAAATGCTCTAACTAGGTAAGGGGTATCAACTGGTAAAAGGTAAGCAATAAACAACGGTGACATTTCAAAAAAAGAGCAAAAGCAATCAGTCATTCTTGATAGTATCAATGCAATAATATAATGCCTACAAATCCTAGCAAGATAAATGTCTATGCAAAATTCTGGCCTGGACTGAGAGCACAAACAGAAAGGGAGAAATATATTGTTGATATGTGAACAAATTCCTTTCGTCACCAAGCAAGGCAAGATCCATTAGACCTTTAGTCCAATAAAGGAGTGCATCTCTTCTCTTTTTTTGTACCCCGCTCTCAAACACCACCCATAAATGTATTAACAATAGGTGGTTTCAAACTGCCTCGATCATAAGAATCCCCATTAAATTATGAGAACTTTTTTAAGCAAAAAATATACCCATTAATTATTCCTGCATTCACACTGCCCCGAAACATACCCTTCGGGATAAGTTCCTGAAGTATGCACAGTATGGTCTGCTAAACAGGCAAGGTGCAAGATTCAAAATCAATAGCCCAGCAGCCACCCACGGCGGCCGCACCCAACTACAAGCTGGGCTAAAAGTTCCAATAAATTGCTTTTACATTGCCAAAATACCTGCAAACTTGGAAAATCCCCGCGAAAGTTCTCGTAACTTTGACAAGTACCTACTATCTAGTGGCTATTTTCTTTCGGGGAGATTATGCGTAATTTGCTTTCACATTGCCAATATTACCTGGTATTTTCTGATCGGGGAAAATTTCCCGATCAGAAAATACCCGGAACTGATGAACTTCAAAGCTGTCTGAAACCACCTTTGCCCCAAAACATCAACCTAATGAATATTGTAGTCAATATTTCATTTTAAAAAATGGGTCAATAAGAAACTTCATTTTTTGTAAGGCCAAGCCCACCCTTAGAATGAGATAGAGGAAATTAACAAGCAAACATAATTACATATCGCTGAAAATTTCATAAAAATGTATGAAATAATTTTGTTATGTGTTTTGTTTCATTATTCAAATATCTAGAATACAGGGCACGTGTGGTTGAAGACCTCTTTTTTTTTGCTAGTCAAATTTTTTTTGGGATGAAATATCCTTTATTTTCTTTAAAAAATTTACCCCCCCCTTTGGGAAATCCTGGATCCGCCCCTGATAGGGTAGTAGTAACTAAGCAGGGCCCCGTCTCACAAAGAGTTACGATCGATCCAATCAATCGTAACTCTATCAGTGTCATAATTTTTTCTACAGGAAATGTGCAAAATATCCTTTGTAAAGAAAGGAGAACACCCCAAACTGTCAAGAAATCAACGAGTTTATGGATATACATTCATATCTAGAAAAAAAACTTGAGCAAATAT
Source organism: Lytechinus variegatus (assembly GCF_018143015.1). Classification (NCBI taxonomy): domain Eukaryota; kingdom Metazoa; phylum Echinodermata; class Echinoidea; order Temnopleuroida; family Toxopneustidae; genus Lytechinus; species Lytechinus variegatus. The sequence goes on from NC_054750.1 coordinate 32,705,606, forward strand.
GCATTTTATATGTTGACTTTGCTGGCTTTCCATAGTTGCGATTGATCCGATCAATCGCAACTCTTTGTAAGACAGGGCCCAGGACTATCTAAGAGCACAGGACACTTTTAGTCGTTTGAGAAAATTCTTGCCTGAAATGGACCCTCTTCGGTGCTACCTGGATATGATCAGTCTTAGTAAATTAATATCCTTTCCTTCCTAATTAATGACAGCCTACCAATTTCCTGTATCTTTGAACTTCACAGCTTTCAGCGGAGCTCAATGATGACTTGATATTAGAGTTCTTCGGCTTGTTATGTAATGATTGCTACATGTACCCCCTGAAGCACTTGGTTGATATGACAATGCAAAATGTTTATTTCATACCATTACACTCAGGATAAATAGAGTAAAATTCACAGAGCAAAATGCTGAAAATTTCACCAAAATCGGAAAACAAATAACAAAGTTATTGAATTTTAAAGTTTAGCAATATTTTGAGAAAACAGTTATATGCACATCATCATGAATATTCATTAGGTCGGCTGATGATGTCATATCCCCACTTTCCTTTTTCCTATGTTATTACATGAAATCATAATTGTTTTTTAAATTTTTCATACATGTAATGATGTGTCTCCATTATGATGAAATAAGTTGCGGAATTAAATAACTAATGCACTTTATAATCAGTTGTCAATCCAATTGTTTTAGTTCTTGGTAGAAAATTTTTGAATAAGCCTAATTTTATTATAATAAAATACAAAAGAACAAGACGAGATATGACATCATCAGCTCACCTAATGAATATTTATGAAGACTTGCCTTAAACTGTTTCCACGGAATAATGCAAATCTTTAAAATTCAATAACTTTGTTATCCGATTTTGATTAAATTTTCAGAATTTTGCTCTGTGAATTTTACTCTATTTATTGAGATATATCCCTTTAATAGTTACTTTTATAAGATGTCATGGTTCTGAACTTTGGTCCAGAAACAGTAGTCCCGTTCTCTGATGACCTGGATCCTTTTGCACTCAATATCTTTCCTTTTTTTCCTCTCTCTCTTTCTCAATCTCCCTTTGCATCCTTGAAGAAATTGAATTTTGGGTAGAACACTTTTTTCCAGATTACGTGTGTTTCCTAAATCAATTAAATCAACAGTGGCACAATCTTGCATCTATTTTGTAAGAGGTGGATATTCGCAATTGACTGGAGCCGACTTTTAGTGCAATTGTATAATTTGCAATGTCCTGCCATTATGAAGCCGTTGGGTTGAACTTGAAATATGCACTTGGCCTTTACTGGCGATAAAGGCAATCATTCTAGTCTCCATCTTCAAGTCGGCGCTAAATTCTATTGGCTAATCTCTGTCTGCTATCTTCATTTTTTTAAAGACATCCCCGTGCAAAGAAAAACATAGATGAGACTGAGAGATAGAAGCATTTTATGTCACTGACCTCCAGGGTTTAACAAAAGCAGCTTTTTGACATCATTTAAACCCCACACAGCCAATGTCTTGTAGAATGAGGGGATAAGGACTGCCAGTAGAATTGTAAGATACCATTGCCAAGTTTCGGAAAAACATGACAGTGTATGGATGCAACAAAATCACCAGTGGGCAAAGAGGATTCCTGTATGCCTTATACCCCTTTCATAAACCCCATTAAAATGAATTAGGCGGCTAATAGCAGCATAATTTGGTCGTAAAATTGGAGGAGGACAAGAGTTATCCGCATTACTCTGATACTGCTATTATCCGCATAATAGCAGCATCGGGACAAGATTTTGAGTTTATGAACGCATTTCCAAATTATGCGGATAATTGCCATGGTGCGGTCACAAGGTCACCCTTTTCCAACACAACCGCATCGGAGGGGCGTGTCCAGTTGTCATGGCGATTATCCCCCTTTTTCAGGACGGGCGCTCGTAAAAATAATGCGGCTTATTTTCGGAGTTTATGAACGCAATTTTTATTGAATTATCCGCATTACTCTTAGGCGGCTAATTGGAGGATAGGTTTATGAAAAGGGTATTAGTAGTGTACATTGATTGCGGAAATGCTGTATTTGTTTATTATTCATATATGTTTGCCTGAAAATTTAAATTTGTTTTGTCCCAAATACCATGCTATTTTCCCATGATTTTCTGTATCGCCAAAAACTGAGAACTTTGGCTATGTTTGCCTGAAAATTTAAATTTGTTTTGTCCCAAATACCATGCTATTTTCCCATTTTCTGTATCACCAAAAACTGAGAACTTTGGCTATGTTTGCCTGAAAATTTAAATTTGTTTTGTCCCAAATACCATGCTATTTTCCCATTTTCTGTATCACCAAAAACTGAGAACTTTGGCTATGTTTGCCTGAAAATTTAAATTTGTTTTGTCCCAAATACCATGCTATTTTCCCATTTTCTGTATCGCCAAAAACTGAGAACTTTGGCTATGTTTGCCTGAAAATTTGAATTTGTTTTGTCCCTGAAATACCTTGCTATTTTCCCATTTTCTGTATCGCCCAAGACTGAGAACTTTGGCTATGTTTGCCTGAAAATTTGAATTTGTTTTGTCCCTGAAATACCTTGCTATTTTCCCATTTTCTGTATCGCCCAAGACTGAGGACTTTGGCTATGTTTGCCTGAAAATTTGAATTTGTTTTGTCCCAAATACCATGCTATTTTCCCATGATTTTCTGTATCGCCAAAAACTGAGAACTTTGGCTATGTTTGCCTGAAAATTTGAATTTGTTTTGTCCCTGAAATACCTTGCTATTTTCCCATTTTCTGTATCGCCCAAAACTGAGAACTTTGGCAAGGGCCTTAACCCTTTTCAATCCATGACCTGAATGCAAACCTTGCTATCTTGACTTGAACCCCCTCTGTCTGACATTGCTTATCTTGTCTACCAAGAAATTTGATTCATTAAACTCTTGATGATCGCTGCCAAACCTTCTTCATGCAGAATTATTTTTCCATGTTTATGAGAATCAAGCCCTATTGGCTATATCGAATCGGTTCATTTGCTTGGTGCTAAGATTCATCAGTAGGATTTTGCCTTTAAAAATGGGTCGAATTAGAGGAAAATAAAGTCCCAATGATAATAAAACAAATATGTACAGATTTGACTCGAGGTTCCAAAGGGGAGGAGAGTAACTAAGCTGATATGACAAGCCCTTGATATACATGTTTTATGTGAAGGCATACAATTTGCCATGATACCGCACTCAACCCAGGTGAGGTGAATGGGTACCAAAGAGGATTAATTCCTTGAATATATGAAGTGCTGGAAATAGCAGCTAGAGATCAAGCTGTAATATGCCTTTCAATAAACTAAACAGCAATTAACTAGATTAACAGCTGATATTCATTAGGTGAATTTGGTATCAGTTAGCATGTTCTTTTCTTTATACCACAAACACGAGAACCGTGTTGGGCCTTTGGAAAAAAGGGATTTTCCCCAATTTTTAAGACAAAAATTTGGTGTTCAGTAAAACACAGCTGATCGGCCCATTAAGAAGCACGCCGTGCTCTGACTGGATGAAGCAGACGAAGGAAATTGCATGTTATTGAGTGCATTTCCTCTAAGAATTACCATGTGAAAAGTTCTGGTTAATCAGCAGTTTTTAGCCCATTTCTGGCAGCGACAGAAGTAGTTGATATTTCCAAATTCATTGATTTGATTCGTTTATGGACGTTATAACTGCATATCAATCTACGCATTACGTGGGCATTGATTGTAAAGATTAAAATATGAATTTGCAGGAAAGTTAAAAATCGACATTAATTACATATGGTATAGTATTTCAGAGATAATATTTGGGATTTTTTTCTACAAATTGACATTAATCTGGTATGTAATCCAGTAAAATTCTATCAATAATATTTTTTTATGAAATATATTGGTGAATGTAGTATGAATAATGACAAACATGATATTTTCTCCAAGATTTCATTCTATGATTGCAATTTATGAACTTCTTCTTAGGCTCCCCACAATGTTGATCTTTGATTCCGTTAACACTAAAAGCCTTTAATTTTCAATATTTGCTTTAGGTGTTTGGGTGTTTCCTACCGCAAGTGAAATCACAAATCCCAGGAGTTGCTACATCTTGAATCTTAAAAACATTCATTCTGCAACTTCATATGTACATGTATACCCTTTCCTTTTTCAGTTCTTCACTTCTAAAAGTTGTGAATCATGGTGAGCCTGTCAACACAGTGGCTAGAGCTCTTATCATCTTCAAATGCCTGGAAAGACAGGCTTGGTTTGGAAGCGCTGAAAACCCGATCGCAGCCAACCTCGCCGATGACGGTCGGCAGAAAAAAATGCTGAGGTAGGCAAAAATTTCCTGAGCCTTTTGCCTTCAAGGCAAACGACACAAGCAGGCGTAGCGCAAGCAAATTAGTGAGTACAGATGCGGGGGCTGATGAGTGACCCCTCGCCTGGGTAGACCTTGAATGGGGGACAAATACGCTCCACCTGTTGGGCGTGTGCCACGCGGCCTCCCAAAGCAAAGAGACCCCAACGACGCTTCCATTTATGCAAGCGCCCCCTGAATAAGGAATTTCAGCTGCCTCATTATTGTGGAGAGAAGTTTGCGAGAGCAGCGCGGAACCAAGGCATTCCCTAGGGGAAGGACACAAACGACATGACTGCAGCGATAAAACAACGTCAAACTGCAGATTCACGGGATGACGACATGAGAATGAAAGGGGGACGGTGCTTTCCTGAGAAGGAGGTGGGGGGCAGGACAGGGTTTCGAGGCGTACAGGAAAAGTGCAGGTGAGGTAAAACCACAGGCAGCTAGCTAGCAGCCAGGATCTAACTCTCAAATCCTGCCCTTGGGGAAACTTATTTTCTATTTCTTTATTTTTCGATTCTCCTGGGTATGAAGCTGACAGTATGTACCAGGCCATTTAAAAAATTTTAAAAAAATTATTTTGGGGCTACTTTTCACAACTTACTGTCTAAATCTGCAATATTGGATAAGTGTTACTTATGAGATGAATGGAAATTTCCATGGCTCCTTTCTTTAGCTTCCAGTGCTCTTGAGAGCTTTTCAGGGGCTAAATTGCCCTCAGCCCCCATTTTTTACAATATGGACGCCACTGAGAAACAGTCAGCATCTAAACAGCTCCCATCAGCGTATTAAACTAAACACTGATTGTACAATGTTGAGAATCATAATTATTTAACTCATAAACTTCAAGAAAGTTTTTACCTAAACCTTGAAAATAAGCCGACAACCAAGTACTTTGTCATTTGTTCTTGACATCTTCCCGCACATTGCATTGTTGCATACATATACCTCCAAGCAAGCTAAAGGGGTTGCCCTCTGGCAAGTCAGATATATACAAGGGGGCAATCCAGCATTGTGCCGTACACGCAGCATGCCTCTAGCAACTTGGGAGGAAAGCCAGGCTTATGGGACTGGGAAATTCGAGTGCCTAGTAAGGACATCAATCGAGCATCCGTTGGCAATTGGCCGTCTTCCTGCGCACCGTTACGAAGCAAGAAACAGGCTCACGCACGTGGGTCTCCCTGAGCCCTCCCATGGCAGCAGCGCCTTGACTCAGCTTGAAACGAGATTAGTACCTTCGCTTACCAGCTAGTCTTCCAGCCCCAGACCCAACTCTGCAAACCACCGGTAGATTCAGGTGGAGGCATCTGGAGCCTCATCCCCCTACTTCCTCCCCTAAACGACAACAAAATTTAGAGTGTGTCCCTCTTTTTATGAAAATAAATTGCCCCCCCCAAAAAAAAAAAAAAATTATAATATGACAATGAAAAAATAAATGAATAAATAATCACCACTTGAACATTATGCATCAAAGGTAATTCCAGAAGAAAGAAAAAAGTTGTTTTCCATTGACTTATAGTAAATACACAAATTGTATTTTTCAAATAACAATTTACATGGAAATATCCAGCTAACATTTGTACATGTATCATGGGTTGTGAGGTTTTAGTGTCTGATTAAAATTCATTACATTCCAGATTCTTGTATACAGTATGCCTGATGCAATTTTTCTTCTCAGGGTGCTACATAACTTTTTAGAAGCATTTGCCCGGTCAGGCAAGTAAATTTTGAATAGTTGAAATATACTTGCCAAAAATCTATTTTACTTGCCCCCAAAAACTCTTGAAAAAAAAAAGTTTTACCTCTTCGAAAGAAAGTTTTGCGGTTTTATAAACGATTGACCCTTTTCTCTTTTGACATGAACTGATCTACCTTGTTATTGCATTTCTTTTTCCAAAGTGATTTTATCTTGCCTGCCATGACCAAAATTACGGTCAATATCATATATCGACCCTTTTTTGGGTCATTTTGCTATTAGAACTTTGTTTGCCCAGTTCTGGCAAGTAGTTTTGGTTTTTACTTCAAAACACTTGCCCGACTCTAACTTTTACTTGCCCCGGGCAATCGGGCAAGTGCTTACGTAGCACCTTGCTTCTGATTAGGTAATTCCCTTCATTACTTCTCTGACATGTTTCTCAACATTCAGCAATCAGATTGGCAGAACATCGTTATAACAGGAAAGGGCAATGACCTTAAAGAGGGAGTGAATTGTGTTTGTCTCTCATTGACTAGTCTGCAGGCACAGACCCTCATTGGAACTTTGATCAACAAGTGTGCCTCCACGCAAAGACTAGCACATACAAAACTTGCTGTTCCCATACGCCTTCAGTACACAAGGCATGAGTAGGCTGCACATTCAGACCCTTAACTGGAGTGAAGGGTTTGCCCAGAAGACTACTCATTGACTGTGTGTTATGAATACATAGTCTTAAAACATAAGTTTTCAGATATATACTAATACTACAGAGAACAAATTGACCTACAATTGTATTTGTATAGAGAAACTAAAAATGTTTTGAGAGGAAAAGTAACTGTTTTGCTACTTGGTAACATGATTATTGCGGTATAAGTGTATTGAGTTGTTAATTAGCATGTTATCACTCAAGTGGGTCTATATAATATTACTAGACTACACGACCATGATGGGTCAGGTAAATGGCCAGGTATGAGTAGTTGAGGACTCGAGATGGCGCCATTGGTTCATATCTGCTTTAAGTAGATCATCGAATATCTTCTATCCTTGCATCTTGATACAGACCAAAGTTGAAAGGGGGTAATCACACCTTACTCAAGCAGGAAATACCAGATATTTTCCCAGTGTAAAAGCACAGTACTAACAGTATCCTATAAGAAAATCCCTACCTAATTAACAGACACTTTTAATTAAGCAATATCAAAACTTATACAATGATTTCTCGAAGGTCATGAGGATATTTGAAATGTTAAAGTGATTAACAAGTTTTGAGGTGACACAGGAAGAATGCACATTGTTTTTCATGCTTTATGAGTGTTGCCTACTTATACCCTGTTTACACATTGACTGATTGACGGATTCAACACGCGAGCCGGGTTGAAGACTGCGAAGAAGGGATCAGAGATCGCGTTCATACGTACATATGAAAAGGCGAGTTCAACACGGCTCGCGGATCTCGAACGGAAGAAGAATTATGACGTCGCAAATTAAAGGCGGGAAATTCACCGCCGGAATCGAATCTTGTCCGTGCGAACAACAATGCCAAAAGTGAAAGCGCGCGCAGTGACCTAGGTCAAGAGAGTTCGACACGGCTTTCTGTTTACACACGAAAAAATTGCCGAGTCTGACTCGGGTCGCGGGTTGAAACCTTCGATTTTGTAGGATCGATAAAGCCGTGTTCGACACGGCTCGCGGATCACTCTGATCGCATTTACACAGCATAAAATTGCCGTGTTGAGCACGGCTCTCGTGTTCAACCCCCGAGCCGAGTCAATGTGTAAACACGGTATTATAATCATTTAAGTACATGTACTCAAAACGCATCATAATCTCTGGAAGTCTAGATACATATATGTAGTAAAAATCAGTCTTTGGGACTTATAGAAATCAACATATAAAATCAATCAATATCAAATTTCAAGTCTGAAGATTAACTGCAATTTTAACTCAATTAAAAATTATTAATTAATATAGTGGTCAAGTTTCTACAACAAAAAAGTGTTTTGATATGTAATAGATGAACGATCAATAGTAAATTCGCCAATGAAATGTGGATAAACAATTTTGCAAAAATTTCAATTTCAAAATTGACATTCAATACTGCAAATAGATTTGTAAAACACCCCTTCATGTCTGTATTGTCAGCCAGGTTAAATGACCTGGAGTAACGATCCTCATTGCTCAGTGACCAGGACAATGCCCGACGGGGAGTAGCCAGAATTTAAGGGGATGTTTTGACGCGCTGGTTACTATCGGAACGGGTACTCCTGGAACGCCTATGACAACGCCCCCAAATGCCATCTTGTCTATGGTTTGCTTATCTTTGGGTCTCTGGGATTAGCATCTAAACTTGAGAGGGGGTATTTATAGAGGAAGGATCAACAAAAAACATAGGCAAGAATTCTACTCTGGGATGACGTCAATATTTTAGCCCTGTTGCAGAAGTAGCTTCAATCAAACACAACTCGAAAAACAAAAGCGACTCGATTCTCGCTCGATCGGAAGAGTAAATGTGGGAACAGAGTTTCGTTTTTGGAGGACTTCACGTTCTCCACTTGTGATGGACTCCTTTTGTTCAATGTTGATAAATAAAATATAGTGGATTGTAAACTTGTCTAATCAAGGGGGTTTTACTTTGGTCTAATGACCATTTTGGTCTACTTGCCACTTTACCAATGATTATTCAGTTCTGCATCCTTTGGCAAGGTGTTAATCTACATTTGCCACTCTCCACCCAGGTGTAGTAACTGGGCAACCGCTGGAAAGGAATTCCTCAAATACCGCTGGAAAGGAATTCCTCAAATACTCTAGCAACCTGATTAGTGTAGCCCTGCTAATTAAAGCCAGGGTAAGAGTATGAAGCGATTTGAAACCCTGTATTAAGTGCTAAATAAATGTTACAAGTTATATTATTCCTTATTGTAATTCCAATTGGGCTATATTTCATATCCCAACACCAGGATACAAATTTATGCATCACTGTGCCAGATAAGAGACAAACATATCCGCAAGGGGGGGGGGGGGGGGAGTATCAGGGATTTAAGCATGGATCTTAAGTAGAATAAATACTAGTAATTTAGTTATTGTGCTTTACATTTTCAGACCAATCTTAGCTTTGGATATTAGATAATTTATGTCATTATTTATAATTTTTTCATAAATATTCATATTTGAATCTCGGCAGAAAGGTAAAAAATGAGAAACTTTGAGACTGAAACAAAGACGACTGGAAAACGCTATCCAACTGGGAGTATAGCTAAACAGGGATGTTATGACGTTAGGATGACTATCTGCTCTCTTAAAACAACGCCCCTAATACTATCTTGTCTGCAGATCATGTCATTCGCTCGTTAGATAATGTTATCATTTATTTTTAGTCCTTACCCAGTAAAAACAATGTAGAGAATGGCTAAAGGGCGCGTTCAAGCATAATTTTGGGCACAGGAGCGTAAATATATATGAATCATGATTGAAAAACGGTGATTTGTATCATAACACCATGAGGTGGTGTTAATCATGCAATGTTGATGGTGAGTTTTGTCAAGTTGTAATTTTGTTTTTGAACCGAGTACAGTATCAAATATGCTATCTTATGATCTACAGGTGAGCTGGGAAACATGTAGGTCAACTTTAGCACATGCGTTCGCATATTCGCAGAGACTTGCCACGAAGAGGCAGTATGACGTAAGTGAAATTGCATGCATGCATTAGAACGAGCGACTGCAGTATCAAAGGCTGATTACAGGGAATCATATTTCAAAACACATTCTCCAAACGAGACTTGAGACTGGCTTTATATGTAAACCGTTAACATGAGGTGTCACGGTGTAGTGGTTCAGTTGCTTGACTCTTAAATCAAGGGTCGAGGGTTCGAATCCCACCGGCACTAATGTCCTTTTGGATGTGAACGTCAATGTGATTAGATTGGCACGTGTGCACCTATAAATGGTTGCCTGGCCAGGATACTCCCCAGGGAGTGGAAATGGTGCACTTTATGTGTGGAACAGTGTTGGATCCTATGACCACGGTAATACTAATTACAATGTAAAGCGCTTAAAAACCAATGTATGAAGCGCTCTATAAATGTAACTATTATCATTAATAGAAATTAAAAGAAAATTGTGTGAACACGGACACTTTAAAATAAATGTCTTTCAAAAATCTAGCTGCAACACAACTAAAGAAATTCATGACAGATAAAAAGAATGCATTTAATGGAAGGTTACTGAAATTTCTATGGGGGAGGGCTATAACACAGAGAATTTGTTCAAACAGCAGCCTACCCCCCCCCTCAGTTTTATGAAGCAATAAATTCACACAAGAGGTTTACAATATAGTAATAATCTTGGACACACTTGCACCATTAAAGGGGAAGTTCACCCTGACAAAAAGTTTATTGTAAAAATAGCAGAAAAAATAATAATAAAAATTGTCGAAGGTTTGAGAAAAATTCATCAAATAATTAAAAAGTTATTCGAATTTCAATTATTTGATTTGTGACGTCATATGCGAGCAGCATTCCTACATAGCGAATGGTAAAAAATCAATGAAATGTCATTTTCTCAGAAAATTGAAAATGGTTTTCACTGTACCTTTTGTATATCAATAGACAAATCATTTCACACCCGATAATGAATAGAAAACAAAATTAAGTCATCAGGAACCAAGCAAAATTTGAAATTCATGCCTTTTATGTTACAGAACACATGGGGCAGCTGCTCGTTTATGACGTCACAAATCCAAAACTTTGAACTCTAATAACTTTCTTACTCTTTAACGGATTTTCTTCAAACCTTCACCAATATTTTTTACTATTTTTTCTGCAATTTTTACCACAAAGTTTTCTTCAGGGTGAACTTCCCCTTTAAAAGCACAAAAAAGCACATAGCCCAGGCATGCACCTATGACAGCAATAATATACATGTACAAAGCTGGATCATACTCAGTGTACATGGACACTTTGAACAAAAAAAAAACATCTGAGGTGGAGGGATAAACGGGGAGAGAATTTTGCAAATTATAGCTATTCCTTTCAACAAATATGATTGGATTCAGAAATATCAAATCACTACCGAGTTAGTTAGATTTTAGTTTAATTTTAGAAAGTACCAAAAGTCTCCTTTCTTTTTAATGAAGTCAGAACCAAACTATCAAGTTTATTGATCTGTAGACATTTGTACAATTAAGTTTATAATCGGACAGCACTTTTAAAGTGGGTATATTGGCTGTTCATTCAAATTGACAATCAATCTGCATTTTAATGGAAATTTATTTAGTTATCCTATTTCACTAAATATTTCCAAACTATAATCAACCACACATAGCAGACATTCCCACAATCGAACAATAAGGTTATTAACATTGATAATCAATGAAATTGGAAATACAAAAGTTCAATAAACATTGGTATCACATGAAAGAGGGAAACTTCGCTGTCTAGAAAAGAACAATGAAACAAACATTGATTGAGGTATGTGTAGTCGGGTAATCTTGCCACATATTTTTGGTGTAAATACAGCGCGTCCAAAAAAAAATGTCCCTCTGATATGCGGCTAAATAACTTCCAAAAACAAAAATTATTCTTAATGAAATGTATGGATATAGGAAGCCCATTTCTTGTTCTAACTTCTATAAAAATTTATTTGGTTTCGCTTCAGTGGTTTTGAATACACAGCCTATTATGTAACAGTGGTGCTTTTCAGCCCATTCCAAGTTTGCATGCATGCAGCACTGCTCTGTGTTCTGCATTTTCTTGCATATCAACCCCCTTTGACCATTCTGACCAAGGAGATATTAACTCTATCTCCTTGTTCTGACCAAGGAATTCCCTGATCTGACCAGGGAAATCTCCATGATCTAACCAAGCTCGTCAAATCACAACCTGGAGCATGTTCAGAAGGGCAAAAACAGTATTTGACAGTACATTTCATGTTTGATAAACGGGAGATGCACAATGATTGAGACAACAGGTCATGTCTGTTTCATGCATAATTCCAACAATACTGCATCTTTGTTTTAATTAATTTTTTTTTGTTAATAAGCTACTGAGGTCAAGTTTAATAATTCAATGTAACTTTTTAAAAGAAAAAGTCAAAATTTTCTATGGTAAAAATCCTTTACGCAAAGGGTGATTAACTTGTGGATTCCCCCTTTTTTCAGCTTATTTTACCCATCCATCATTCACATTTTCTTTAAAATTGGTGCACTGATTCCCCTTATCAATCATCAAACAAACTTAATTTTTATGTTTCTTGTCCTTCTGAACATGCTCAAGTTTATGATTTAATGAGCCTGGATATGATTAGGGAAATATCCCTGCTAAGATCCTGGATGTAAGAATGGGGGTTAACATGCCATAGACAAATGAAGAAATGCATCAGTACTGCAAACTTGGAATGGGCTAAAATGCACTACTGTTACGTAACAGAGTGTGTATTCAAAACCGCTGAAGCGCGACCAATGAAATTTTCATAGAAGTTAGATCATGAAATGAGCTTTCTACTCATGAACATTTATTTGAGAATCCTTCCACATTTTAGAATTAATCCAGTCCTATGACAAAGGGACATTTTTTTTTGGGACGCGCTGTATAGGGAATTCCCCTTAAAGTGATTGTTTTACATTGGTTTGACTTTAAAAAAATCTGAGCTAGGTCACACTTGTCACCTGTGTCTAGGATATGTTACAAAAATGAAGGCCAGAAAAAATTGCATGCGAAAATAATTATTTAGTGCTTCAAAAATTGAAATATAAAGTGACCGGAAACACCATCTTAATTTTATCCCATACACTTATGTGTACTATTCAGGTGTCTATAAGACGCCTATTTACAAAATCGGGGTTTGCCTTGTAGTTTGAGCTTTTCATTCTTAATAATGTTTTTTTTTTAGGGTTTATTAGTTCTAATACATGCACTGGTACACATGTTTCATCTTGGTTTGAGAATTTTTTAAATCGGCTGCTCACAAAGTTAAACAATACCCTTAATATAATGCCTGCCAATATTTGCTCTCTGTTAGACACTCTGTAAAACATCTATCAGCTCAGTACTCTGCATAAGTTTTCATTTGCATGGTGACATTTACTTGTTTTCTAGGACACTGTAAAATGTCCATTCATTGGGACACTTCTCTAAAAGGCCACTTTCTTAAGCCTACTTGCTAGGTTTATTTAATTATGGCACTCTGTACAAAGCCTATTTGCTGGGACACCTTATAGCATGCATATTTTTTGACACTCTGTACTATACTTATTTCCCGGAGGACATGTAGTCAAAATGTCTGGATCCCTGTAATAGGCTTGGTTGCTAGGAAAGTATCAATAAATGACTATTTGCTGGGACACTCTGTACAACCTTAAAACTACTTGGTTATGAAATACATCTCAACTTACCTCTGACATTGGATCGGGATGGATACAATGCACTGAACTTGGCAAAGCTTGTAAACAGGATACCGCAGCCCTTTGTCCAGGCTAGCAGCTACCCTACAAAGACAATGCAAGATATAAAAAGAAATAATTTTTAGAGATGAACTTGCCGTTGCTCCAGAGATCCTGTCAGGTTTAATCAGTAGAGCCAAATCACTCCGAGGGTGATGAAGCAGCCTTCTGAAGTGATGTAGCATAAAAAATTGATGGGCTGACGATAGATCCCCGGCTGGCGAGGAGCGTTGAAAGCTCCAAAGATTCCCCCTGTATTTCAGCAGGGCGGAGGTGTTGACGGGTCGGCAGCGGGGCCTAGCAGACAATTATAATGTGGTACCTCTTTTGTGTCTAATCAGGCTGAATTAGTCAAATTTGCACACCTGCATCGGCAGGAAGGGGTCGGTTCTTACCGAGTCACGGTGCGTACGATGCACCCAGGTGGGATGTGACTGACAGATAATGAGGACAGGATAGGGGTGGAGGGAAGGGGGCAAGAGGTTGGAGAATGGGATGGAGAAGAATAGAGAGGACAATAGATTAGAGAAGACGATGGAGGTATAGTGAAGAGAAGAAAGGGATTAGAGGGTGCAGAAGACAGTGATAGGATGGGAAGAGAGGAAGGGGGTAAGAGGGTGGAGAAGACAGTGATAGGATGGGAAGAGAGGAAGGGGGTAAGAGGGTGGAGAAGACAGTGATAGGATGGGAAGAGAGGAAGGGGTAAGAGGGTGGAGAAGACAGTGATAGGATGGGGAAGAGAGGAAGGGGGTAAGAGGGTGGAGAAGACAGTGATAGGATGGGAAGAGAGGAAGGGGGTAAGAGGGTGGAGAAGACAGTGATAGGATGGGGAAGAGAGGAAGGGGTAAGAGGGTGGAGAAGACAGTGATAGGATGGGGAAGAGAGGAAGGGGGTAAGAGGGTGGAGAAGACAGTGATAGGATGGGAAGAGAGGAAGGGGGTAAGAGGGTGGAGAAGACAGTGATAGGATGGGAAGAGAGGAAGGGGGTAAGAGGGTGGAGAAGACAGTGATAGGATGGGAAGAGAGGAAGGGGTAAGAGGGTGGAGAAGACAGTGATAGGATGGGAAGAGAGGAAGGGGGTAAGAGGGTGGAGAAGACAGTGATAGGATGGGAAGAGAGGAAGGGGGTAAGAGGGTGGAGAAGACAGTGATAGGATGGGAAGAGAGGAAGGGGGTAAGAGTGTGAAGACAGTGATAGGATGGGAAGAGAGGAAGGGGGTAAGAGGGTGGAGAAGACAGTGATAGGATGGGAAGAGAGGAAGGGGGTAAGAGGGTGGAGAAGACAGTGATAGGATGGGGAAGAGAGGAAGGGGGTAAGAGGGGGGAGAAGACAGTGATAGGATGGGAAGAGAGGAAGGGGGTAAGAGGGTGGAGAAGACAGTGATAGGATGGGAAGAGAGGAAGGGGGTAAGAGGGTGGAGAAGACAGTGATAGGATGGGAAGAGAGGAAGGGGGTAAGAGGGTGGAGAAGACAGTGATAGGATGGGAAGAGAGGAAGGGGGTAAGAGGGTGGAGAAGACAGTGATAGGATGGGAAGAGAGGAAGGGGGTAAGAGGGTGGAGAAGGCAGTGATAGGATGGGAAGAGAGGAAGGGGGTAAGAAGGTGGAGAAGACAGTGATAGGATGGGAAGAGAGGAAGGGGGTAAGAGGGTGGAGAAGACAGTGATAAGATGGGAAGAGAGGAAGGGGGTAAGAGGGTGGAGAAGATGATAGGATGGGAAGAGAGGAAGGGGGTAAGAGGGTGGAGAAGACAGTGATAGGATGGGAAGAGAGGAAGGGGTAAGAGGGTGGAGAAGACAGTGATAGGATGGGAAGAGAGGAAGGGGGTAAGAGGGTGGAGAAGACAGTGATAGGATGGGGAAGAGAGGAAGGGGGTAAGAGGGTGGAGAAGACAGTGATAGGATGGGAAGAGAGGAAGGGGGTAAGAGGGTGGAGAAGACAGTGATAGGATGGGGAAGAGAGGAAGGGGGTAAGAGGGTGGAGAAGACAGTGATAAGATGGGAAGAGAGGAAGGGGGTAAGAGGGTGGAGAAGACAGTGATAGGATGGGGAAGAGAGGAAGGGGGTAAGAGGGTGGAGAAGACAGTGATAGGATGGGAAGAGAGGAAGGGGGTAAGAGGGTGGAGAAGACAGTGATAGGATGGGAAGAGAGGAAGGGGGTAAGAGGGTGGAGAAGACAGTGATAGGATGGGAAGAGAGGAAGGGGGTAAGAGGGTGGAGAAGACAGTGATAGGATGGGAAGAGAGGAAGGGGGTAAGAGGGTGGAGAAGACAGTGATAGGATGGGAAGAGAGGAAGGGGGTAAGAGGGTGGAGAAGACAGTGATAGGATGGGGAAGAGAGGAAGGGGTAAGAGGGGGGAGAAGACAGTGATAGGATGGGAAGAGAGGAAGGGGGTAAGAGGGTGGAGAAGACAGTGATAGGATGGGAAGAGAGGAAGGGGGTAAGAGGGTGGAGAAGACAGTGATAGGATGGGGAAGAGAGGAAGGGGGTAAGAGGGGGAGAAGACAGTGATAGGATGGGAAGAGAGGAAGGGGGTAAGAGGGTGGAGAAGACAGTGATAGGATGGGAAGAGAGGAAGGGGGTAAGAGGGTGGAGAAGACAGTGATAGGATGGGGAAGAGAGGAAGGGGGTAAGAGGGTGGAGAAGACAGTGATAGGATGGGAAGAGAGGAAGGGGGTAAGAGGGTGGAGAAGACAGTGATAGGATGGGGAAGAGAGGAAGGGGGTAAGAGGGTGGAGAAGACAGTGATAAGATGGGAAGAGAGGAAGGGGGTAAGAGGGTGGAGAAGACAGTGATAGGATGGGGAAGAGAGGAAGGGGGTAAGAGGGTGGAGAAGACAGTGATAGGATGGGAAGAGAGGAAGGGGGTAAGAGGGTGAAGACAGTGATAGGATGGGAAGAGAGGAAGGGGGTAAGAGGGTGGAGAAGACAGTGATAGGATGGGAAGAGAGGAAGGGGGTAAGAGGGTGGAGAAGACAGTGATAGGATGGGAAGAGAGGAAGGGGGTAAGAGGGTGGAGAAGACAGTGATAGGATGGGAAGAGAGGAAGGGGGTAAGAGGGTGGAGAAGACAGTGATAGGATGGGGAAGAGAGGAAGGGGGTAAGAGGGGGAGAAGACAGTGATAGGATGGGAAGAGAGGAAGGGGGTAAGAGGGTGGAGAAGACAGTGATAGGATGGGAAGAGAGGAAGGGGGTAAGAGGGTGTAGAAGACAGTGATAGGATGGGAAGAGAGGAAGGGGGTAAGAGGGTGGAGAAGACAGTGATAGGATGGGAAGAGAGGAAGGGGGTAAGAGGGTGGAGAAGACAGTGATAGGATGGGAAGAGAGGAAGGGGGTAAGAGGGTGGAGAAGACAGTGATAGGATGGGAAGAGAGGAAGGGGTAAGAGGGTGGAGAAGACAGTGATAGGATGGGAAGAGAGGAAGGGGGTAAGAGGGTGGAGAAGACAGTGATAAGATGGGAAGAGAGGAAGGGGGTAAGAGGGTGGAGAAGACAGTGATAGGATGGGAAGAGAGGAAGGGGGTAAGAGGGTGGAGAAGACAGTGATAGGATGGGAAGAGAGGAAGGGGGTAAGAGGGTGGAGAAGACAGTGATAGGATGGGAAGAGAGGAAGGGGGTAAGAAGGTGGAGAAGACAGTGATAGGATGGGAAACAGAAGTAGGATTTAATGATTTATGTCGTAAAATTCTGAATAATTCTGGGGAAGCCTTGGGCAAAAATATGATGGAGAAAGAAGGTAGAAAAGTAAACACAAGTGAGATAGGAAATGTAAAACTGAACTAATAAACAACACAACATAAAATGAACAGGAAAAACAGTCATATTATTGATCAAAAATTAATAAAATATAATACTGAATTTAAGTTCAAGACTAAAAATTAGGGATATTCATATATGTCTGAACGTACTTTATAAGAAATTGCCATAAAATCATTAAAAAAACATGAACAATATCAAATCTATAGACAATTAGTCCTAGTTTCATGAAAAATGTTGATTGGCATGAAGTCGTGGACCTACTGTACAAACTAAACCAAATTTTATGACATAAACTTAAACTTAGTATGTCACCCATGTTAAGTTCTATAAACATCAGCGGCATTGACATTTGTTTTCGATAGAAACTAAAAATAGACAGTACACATAAACAAAATTTTGTTCATATCCAAAGTTCTTCAAACATTTGTTTGTTTCTCTACCCTATAATTAGAGAATCCCACCTCCATAAATACTACTTCCGACTTTTTAAACTATATTGACATCACTTATTTCCTGTACATCAATCAACTCAGACCCTGACAACAATTATTTTTGGGTTTGTTTTCTTCCTTTTTTTGGCAGTTCCTATAGTTTACTGTTATATTGTTTATTTCTATAATAGATTTCTGTGGAATTCTAAACTGGGTGGGTGTAGTATCTGTTCAGCCAGAAAATGAAACTGGAAGGCCAGTATGTCAGCAAAACAAACTATCATAATCACCAGCTTCAACTACAAATCATACATGTTTAAAATGTAACAAAACAAAGGTTTATTCTTAAATCTTGTTTATGGTGTTGATTTTTTACCTGATTGCTAAGGAGGAATGAATGCTTGTAAGCAAGCAACCAGAGGACCAACGGCTTAAGGTCCTATCAAACGAGGATAAATGCCTTTAAGAGCAACAGCGCACCAAGTGGGAATCAAACCGGGATCATCGGGATCCGAAACCCAGTCAACTGACCGAGATTTCACGCCATGACATTTTTAAAGTTTCGCTTAATTTCAGAAAATGTTTATATGCACAGTACATCTTGGTCGGTGTACAAATGACCCGGGGGGGGGGGGCCCACTTATATTGACGAGTGGATACCATGCGCGAACAAAAAAATAGGGTGATAGGGCATGTTAAGGGTATCAAAAACACCAAAATAATTTAAAAAGGGTATCTATTTTGCTAGGAAAGCTACGTGTTTAGGGTCAAATTTTCGGGGATGATAAAATAAAATTAAAATGTTTGATAAAGGATGTCCTTTTTGCCCCAACACTATGTGTTTAGAGTCCAATTTGCGCGAGTTGTGGAAGGTGGGGCCTTACGAAACCAAATGGTGTGTAAAGGTAAAACTGACCACCGACGGACCTGTACATGACAATATATCGCTGTACTTGTTTAGGGGTTCATTTCAGGGATTACTTGCCAGAGTATCGATTTGTTTTCAATACTTGTTAAGGGTAGGGTTTGAGACGCCAATACTTGTTAAGGGGTGCATTTTAAGAATATGGAAAATACGTGTTTAGGGTGCTTTTCGAGACCCCATGGTCGCGGGTATCAATTCGTCAATGGAAGTGGCCCCCCGGACAAATGATCAGACTGATGATATAACCCATTCACTATTCTTTTGTATTTTATTATATGAAATATGAAAATTCTAATTTTCTCCTTATTGTCATGTGAAACAAAATTTAATTCCTCCCTGAACACATGCAATTACCATTATTTTGATAGTTTATGCTTAAGTCAAGTTGGTCCTTGTCAAATGTGAAAAAAAAAGAAATAGTGAGGAACATCATTGACTCTCTCATTTGCATTGTGCACATAACTTCTGTGAAAAAAGTGAAACTCAAAAATGTCATAATTTTCTTACTTAACGTCTGATTTTGATGACATTTTCGGCATTATTCTTGTTTGATTTTTCTCTATCGAATTAAATCAACAATTGTATGGGGTGGAATTGACCTTCAATAATCTTTCTTTTATCAAACACCACTGAGAAATGTTACAGATGTGCTATAAAGCTACTTCAGTAAGTATCTTATGAGAAAACCCCTCACAAAAGCTTTCACATCGTAAACTGCTAAACATCAATGACGCATCTATCTCTCAATAATAAGAAAAAACAGCCAATATAATAATCAGCCAAGCATTTTAACTGCTATCATCAACAACCCTTTTTAATGGGATCACCTTCTGAAAGTTGGAATGTCATCTGCAACTAAAAAAGAAGAAACCAAAATGATAGATGACATTAAAAGAAGCAAGTCCCTCATGGCTTGATAGACGCTTAAATTACCTTCAATAAATGGCCCAAACAAACCCGCAACATTTCCTCCTCCTATACTCCTTAGTCCCACATACATCAAATGACAATCTCCTCCACTTCCTTTTACTGTCAAAGTCACTTTACCATTACCCGCATTAGGCGATCTCTCTATTTGGAGATAGTGATAGTAGTGTGCTATCTTAGAAATTATCTCCATCATTTGTAATGCTGAAATCCTAAAGTAGAGTCATAAACTGGAATTTACAGGTCAAGTCCACCCTAGAAAATCCTTGATTTGAATAAACAGAGAAAAATCAAACTAGCATAACGCTGAAAATTTCATCAAAATCGGATGTAAAATAAGGAAGTTCTGGCATTTTAAAGTTTCACTTATTTTTCACAAAAAGTGACTTGTAAATGAGTCAAGTAAGTCGATGATGTCCATCACTCACTATTTCTTTTGTTTTCTTATTGTTTGAATTATACAATATTTTATTTTTTACAGATTTGACAACATTAAGGACCACCATGACTGAATCATGTAGTACCAAACAATGCTAATTCCACATGTTCAGGGAGGAATTATTACTTCACTTGACAATGAGGAGAAGATTAGAGTATTTCATATTTCATATAATGAAATACAAAAGAAAAAGTGAGTGGATGATGTCATCAGTCTCCTCATTTGCATACCAACCAGGATGTGCAGATAACTGTTTTGTGAAATAAACAAAACTTTCAAATGTCATAACTCTCCTATTTTAGATCCGATTTTTGATGAAATTTTCAGTGTTTTGCTTGATGGATTTTTCTCTTTTAATTCAAATCAACTTTAATTTATTGAAATGTGTTCCATAAATCTATGATTATGCTATATGTCTTGTAGTATATTTGACCTTATATTATGTTTATCATATCATTTACAATATTGTGAAATGGAAATCAATTAATTAATTAACCTTTAAACTCCTAAGACAGAGTGGTCCCTGTATTAACCCAATGGGAGTCACACAATTTGGATGGGAAGGGGTTATACGATCATTCCCACAATCATCAACAGCCAAATACCAATGACGGTTTGCAAAACATACCTGTAGAAATGAAAGAAAAACGCAGATTTACCAGCTATGACAGAATAACCATCACAAGAAAGTTTTGTGCAATGGAGCGCTGGCTGTGGAGACCAATATATCCATTTTTGGAAGCACTGCAATTCAAGCATACGCTTCAGCACGTGTCCAAACTTAGCATGGCTATGTACATCAGTTGAAAGGTTCCAACAAACAAACTTGAGAGAGGTGTTCCTGGACTCGTCTCGAAGCCCTTTGCTTCCAAGCCCCAGTCGAGATGTAAGAGGATCATATCGCACGACTTATGGACTTTGGATTTGTGGGTTATGCGAATATTGACTTCTGTTCCCAGATACCGGTAAACTATATATATAACATGGCCGAGGGCACTGGGGAGAGGGATAGTACACAAGTGAAAAAAACAACACGTACGTGCATACATACATGTCAGGTGGGTTGACTCAAAACCGCAAATTAAACAATGGTTATACAGAATTGCATTGTTATAAATGACGTACTGATGATCATTCTAAAAGGAATTCTGACAGGAAAATCATTTTTGAGAGGGTGGTGTTTCAACCAGTGTCTCAAACCGTTGTAAGCTATTAACACGAATATGTTAAAGCCAAATAGAAGAACACAGCTTTCATAATGTAAGATTAAATTGCATTTGTTCCCTCAAATTAGAAAAATCGTGTATTTTCTATTTTTATATTTTAAAGAAGAAAAAAAATTGAATATGGATATAACATGTGACAAGAAGAAGCTGCCAAATAGCATTCTTAAAGTGATTGTGGACTGTGCATAGCCACGCAGACGCCTATCAGCTCTGTTTCTTATTTTTTCTTCCAGGAAAATAATAGGCTCATATTTCACAACATTGTCTGTCTCTAACCCATCAACCTATGAACATATTTCCACCCAATTTCCCCCCGCGGATATATCGATCCACCTCCCATCCATGAACAACCCTCCATTCCTCTATAAAACTCAGTGACACATCGCAGGAAGAGAGTTAGGACACCATCATGTCCATGCCAGAGTGTCCATGGATTAACGCTGCATGTGAAGGTGCACTTCCGACGGATGTTCCGACCATTTCGTAGGGCCTGTTTAGTTATTGATTTGTTTATTCCGTTGGTGTTGTTGTTAGTCGGTAAAATAGGGATAAACAAGTGATTACATCTAACGATAGTATGAGCATTATTTCCTGTGTTGGCCTTTGATGTAAGTGAAGTTCACATGGAAGTCTGTATTCAACTGTACATGTAGGTCAAGGCTGTAAACTAGTGCTGGGCGATATTTCAATATTATCAAAATTATGCAATACTGAAAAAATTATGAATATCCAATAATGATTTCATGATTATGTTGATACATCGCAGCCTAAAAAGGTTTAATTATGTCATTAAATCTTCAAACCTTTTAAAAAAATACAGGCCAAAATATTTGGGCTGAATTGTCGGACACCTATGGACAGGAAAGGCGCTCATCCTGGTCTTCAGTTGATATCCTTTACAAGTTTCCTGTATTATCATTAAAACATGTGATTACAGCGCAGGAGGGCAGTTGACAATGTAAACATCTAAACAGGTTTTGAATTTCTAAAAATAGGAATGTTTACAAAATAAAAATAGTAGGTGGGGGGGGCACAATATCAAATGTCCCCGACTATTTTTGGTCTTTTATTATGGAAAAATTATGTCTTTGGGGGTGATTACCTTTTTTTGCTTGTCAAATTTAAATTTTTTGGGGGGTCGAAATGATCTTACTTTTGGGGGGTGATTACCTTTTTTTTCTTCTTTTTTTGCTTGTCGAATTATTTTGGTTGAAATGAACTTACTTTTGGGGTGATTTTTACACATAAAATTTTCCTGCCCCTGGTCCCCACTAACCTTGGGGAGAGATTTCTGCCCTTGGTGGAGAGGATTTCTCTTATAATGGACTTACTTCAGAGTTTAAGCTGACTGGTCAACTGGTCACTATCAGAGGCTACTTGCTTCCCCCTCCATGACCCCCTCTCCCAGCCCAGGGAGAGCAAAGGAAACACAAGGTGTCGGCAAAGGAAATCTGTCAATCTTGAAATCTGTATCGGACATCAAAATAATACACAGGAATTACACACGGATGCTACATGTATACAGGGAGGTGAAATTGCAAATCAGTGCTTGACCAGTCAGTGAAGAGTATTATTGATTTGAAATTGGTGCAAAATACTTCCTTTGAGCAGTTGTGACAGGAGTAATATTAATCCAATAACTTATGAAAATTAGGAGGAAAGAGAGAGAGGGAGGGGGATAAGTTGATACAGTAATTTTTGTTCAACTATTAAATGGCGTGGGGGTGGAGCAGAGAGGGGAGAGGGGGGGGGTAAGAATAATCAAGGGAAACAAGCAGGGGATAATTTTCCTGGTATTGCATTGCAACATGCTCCACGTTTTTTTATGACTGTAGTGCTAGCCACCAAAATTTCCTTTGTAAAGCCATTTTTTTACATCGGACTGTCCAGAACATAGTTGAAAGACTTTCTCCTTAAACCAGAAATGATAATCAAATTTGAGAAGTAAAATTATCCCCCCCCCCCCGAGATGGACATCAATATATAAATGGAATAAATATTTCGAAACAGGGGAACAGTTTGAAGAAAACAATAACTACACACCAACCAACTGTTCAAAAGACAGCCACAGGAATACTATGGACAAAAATGAAGAAAAAACAAAAGAAAACAAAACATTGACATTGTCAAAAGAAAGTTATAAAACCTAGATGGTTTATATAATTCAAATATCCCCCTCAAAAAAAAAATGATTCAATAAACAGTATTAAATATTACATTCATAGGTTCCTTTTCATATGAATTCTGATGAGAAAGTAAGAGGAGAAATGAAGCAGCTAAAAATACATGAACATCCATTCAAAGTGAAGATATTGGGAGTGATGTAAAGAACAAATGAGGCGTAGGAGAATACGACACAAATTGAAAAGTTTGGGAATCATTATCAAATTTGGCCAGCAGAGAGGGAGGGAGAGAGAAAGAGAGCGAGAGAAAGAAAGGAAGACCCACACAAAAAAAGAACAGGAAATATAAACAAGAGAAATGCTAAGTCATGACGACCAGTTTCCGTCATTCTCTGATCGTTCAATTACGGTAAGTAGTGCTGGATGTTTCCTCTGCTTCAGGAAACTCACAGGGCAGGAAGAGGCAGGCAGGTTGCTAACATTTTACCCCCAAAATACTCCCAAGAAAAAAATAAATACTCAAACAAAAGAAATGGAAAGGGGGAACTTGAAATAATGAGATGAGGGGAAAGAAAGGAGGGTAACATGGTTTCAAAGCAGTTAACAAATATCCCTTGAAGCGATGAAAACTTGCAAATCATTCGTTGAGAGCCACGAGGGGGGGGGGAACAAATGATGATTCTGGTATGAATGTACATACACCGTACAGAAATGGCTGGGACCAAGCATTTAATAGGGAGTGATATGTTTTCCATTTTTATGCCCAAATCAGGCATTTGAATGCATTTCAGAGTCTAAAACAATGCTCCATTATTCATTTTCATTTGAAGGCTGATCGTTAAACGCTATCATGAACGCCAATTCGTAAAATCACAAAAAGGTGAACTTACGATTGGCTTTTCTCAAAATGCCAATGAAATTTTCATAAAAGTTTGGAAATGAAATAAGCTTTCTAATCCTGTACATTAATAATCAATCATTTTTTTATAGAACATTTTGTAATTAATTCAGCAGAGTGCCAGAGGGACATTTTTGTTTTGGAGGGGGGGGGGCTGTATAATTAAAGTATAACAGCTCTAATGACTGCTATTACAAGGGTTAGTATGAAGCGGCTCATCAGAGTTATCCAGATCGTCCTGAAGGCCCGGGGGCACTTCCATTGACGAGTAGATACCATGCGCGACCATGGGGTCCCGGAAAGCACCCTAAACACATATTTTCCATATTCTGAAAATGAACCCCTTAACAAGTATTGGCATGTGAAACCCTACCCTTAACAAGTATTAGAAACAAAACAATACTCTTGGCAAGTATTCCCTGAATTAAACTCCTAAACAAGTACAGCGATATTTTGTTATAAATTATGTCACAGACGTCGGTTTTTACCTTTACCTACATCATTTGGTTTAGTACGGCCCCACCTCCCACACCTTGTGCAAAGTCAGACTCTATAATTGACGTAGTGTTGATTGTTGGGCTAAAAAAGTACATACATTTATAAAACATTTTAGTCTTTTTTATTTTACCCTCGCAAATTTGACCCTATTCACGTAATTTCCCTGATGAAATAGATACCCTTTTTTCACTATTTTAGTGTTTTTGACACCCTTCTTATGTTACGTACATAACGTGCCCTATCTTGACTAAAGGCCAAAGTAATTAGGGCCATCGGCACCAGCCCTGGGTTTTCAAATAATTGCGCTATTTCTGATCTGGTAAATTATCCCGATCTGAACAATCACAAGATTATTTGTAATGGAGACGCAATCTAGTTTGCTGGAATAATCTTTAGTTTGCAAGTCAACGTAGGATTATTTGCAAAATAGCACAATATTTACGTATTATTCCGCTAATTCGCAGGTGCAGACGCACTCAGGATTATTTATTCACAGCGTCAGACCATAATGCATCCATGCCTAGCTCGGGCACGAATTGCTCTTCTTGCGCTGGTGAAGATGGGGTTTCTTGAATCTCGAGGGCCGATCGGGCTCAAATCTCGAGATAGAGCAAACTTGGCTAGTTGCAGCACCATCTAGTGCCCTTTCTGCTTATAGGTGCCTGTGGTAATCCAGTGCATGTGTTCCATTGAAAGTACATCTTACTATTGATGCCCTTTTTAATGGATTTGGAAGCCTCTAAAAAGAGCGCCACCTTCCCCATCCTTTAAAGGGGTGGTCCAGGCTGAATAGAATTCACTGAGCGAATGCCGAAAATTTCGTCAAAATTGGACAACAAATAGCAAAGTTATTGAATTTTAAAGTTTAGTAATATTTTGTAAAAACAGTAGTTATGAATATTCATTAGGTGGGCTGATGATGTCACATCTCCACTTGTTCTTTTGTATTTTTATCATATGAAATTAGGTTTATTCAATTTTTTTCCTCCAAGAACTAGAAAATTTGGATTGACAACTGATTTAGAGCATTAGATATTTATTGCTGCAACTTATTTCATTATAAGGGAGACATATAATTCACACAAGTATGAAATAATGAAAAAAATATGATTTTATGTAATAACATAAGAAAATGGAAAGTGGAGATGTGACATCATCAGCTTGCCTAATGAATATTCATGACAACTGTTTTCACAAAATATTGCTAAACTTTAAACTTCAATAACTTTATCATGTGTTATCCGATTTTGATGAAATTTTCAGCGTTTTGCTCAGTGAATACTACTCTGTGTATTAAGATATAAATATTTTCAGCCCAGACCACCCCTTTAAATTGCCTTATAAAAAAATGGCCTTGCCCCTTTGAGCCCATAAATTCATCTTGTTTACATATTTCATATCATCAAGTTATTGAAATTGCCTCTGATTGCAGTTGCACACAGGTGTTATGGCTTTAAAGTTCCCATATTTACAGGAACATGGATCTGCATGGCAACTTGTCAATCATTGTGCCATTAGAAATAACAGTACCTTATCGGAGCAAAAAGGCAAGAGGCATGCAAATATTTGGTCCTACATCTCTCCTGTTCACACAAGCGCTGATGATAATGACGTAGAAACGTAGAAATGAACCGATGATGACGGATGAACTACACAAGCCTAAACTTGCCAGTCATTTATTAGTAAAATGTATAAATATCCAGATACAGGGGCGGATCCAGGATTTTCCAAAAGGGGGGCACATTTTTCCGAGGAAAGTTGACAAGCAAAAAACAAGTTTTTAACCAAAAATTAAATTTAGGTCTTCACTTTCAAAGGGGGAGGGGGCACACTTCTGTTTTGACAGCATTTTTACATTTAAATGTAGTTTTCATATATATATATGAAAACTACATTTAAAAGAAGATAAATTTGAAGCAGAATATGACAAGTTGCTATTAACAACAGACATAGAGGTAAAATAAATCAACTCTTCTAAGTTATTCGTTTGAAAATGGCCTGTCATTGCTTGATAGGGGCATTATTTATGCACAAACACACACGCTCCAAACTCGCTGGGCTAATTTTAGCATTGTCTTGATTACAATCATGAATTTGCAAGATTTCAGATACCGGCAAGCGAGAGAAAAATATTAGCTCAATAATCACCGACTTAGCCAACAATCCCCTCATTTGAGAATTGAGAATTCGTACCATGCAAACACCCTTTTCTATCACAAAATTTGCAGTTGCTTTTAGGAACATATTTGATAAAAATCTAAGTTTTGACATTTTGTTACAGTTGCAAGCTTGCTCATACAACACAGTATCAATTTTTGAATATTATAATGAAATTTAACTCAACATTGTAATGGACATGATTAAAAAAACTGACCATGAAATTAAGTGGTCCTGAAAAAGATTATGATTTTCCATATTGATGTGTTCTGAACAATGACTTATCATTTCATAGTTCAGTTAGGCTTGCATTCTAAAATTAAAGGTTCAACTTAGACCATGGTCTAACTCTGCTGAAATTATGGGGAGCCAAAGTTTAAAAATTCAGTTTATATTGTATATTTCTACGGTTTACTATTTTGTTTACTTTCTTGTTCCACTTTCAGGTGATCAAATGGGAATGCTAGCAAAGCGATCCTCCAAACAGGTTTCCTGAACCGGTTTCCAGTAAACCAGTTTTAGAAAGTATAATGACAATGGGGTCTCATTCATGACATCAATGGCATCATTCCATTATTACTACTGTAAATTAACTAAATTGCCCAAATTCTGAACAAAATACCTCCTGTTTCATTCATATACATGTACATGTGTAGGCCTATACTTTAATTCATTACTCACATTGAAATGGAGAAATATAAGAAAAGAAATCTTTATTTTGTATGAATAGGCTAACTTCTGCTCTTAATGAATACGAACCAATACATTTTGATAATTTCAATGAATGGATGCAATATTGCAGTCCCAGAATTTTAATGACCTAATTTTTTTTTTTGATGATGATGATGGAAAATGAAGAAATAAGTAAAATCTACCTTCACTCTAGATCATTTCTCAAAAAAAAAAGACTTGCAAACTGTTAACTCATAAATTTAGGCCCTAGTACATGTAAGATAGCTTTACTTCATTTTATTGGCATGCAGACAATGTGAAGAAAAAGAAAATAAACCTGAAACTGAATTGATGTCTGGAGAGAGTAGGCCTACGTGGCTCTGATTTGCATTTCTAATTTTTCTTTTGCGTATCAAAGAGGGAGACGCAATCTCCCGATGACGTCTTTGATAATTCGATTGCAACCCACATCGCACCGCCGAAGTGTTGATTAAACAATAAAAGAACATGCATGAGATCCAGTAAACACAAAACAATATTTTCCCTCACCCTAGCAAAATAACAATGACTTTGCAAAGTGAACAAATTCTGCTGACTCTGCCAAAGAGATCCCTATCAAAGTGCGGCATCATAAACATGCACTTGGGGGAACGACTAAAGAAAGCCACATCAAGAAAGCCTGTAGCGGCTTTGTTCAAACATGAAGGATCAGGTGTCTTTTGTTTTAGGGTTATTACATGATATGTATTTTTCTTTTAATTATTGCTAGCCTGGATTGAAGACTCAATCAAGCGTGCGGTTCTGAACTTCTGTAGCAGGGCCTTGGGATTGCTTTTAATGAGGCAGGTTTAATTGACAGGCATTCCCAGGTGTGCTTCGGGGCTGGCTATAGCGCCGGCGTTCATGCCAGACCTGTAATGCGGCTGCACTGGACATGACAAGCTGACGTGAGCTGATAAGGGGCACTTTTATAGCTGACCAGGTATATATACCTGCAATCTTGGGCTCTCCATATTCCACAAGTTTTGTATTACGCCTCGGTAGCAGTAATCTAATTTGACAGCCACCACACGCCCCTCATTGTACAACCCATTTATAATCAAAGCTTGTTGAACTTGATTTCAATGTGCAGGTGAAAATGAAATGCACGTTTCGTTCCATCATCCGCAACCGCACGCTGTTCAAATTAGGAGAATGAACAAGCAACAAAAATTCATATTCAAATAATCTTGCACCCACGCCTCATGACCAATGGCTTGCTAATATTAGATTCGTAGTTCTGTAATTCTTTTGAGAGAAACACTGTGTGAAGGACGTTGGTGCTCAATTAAAAACTGAACAGCCATAATCAAGTCCAACCCAATCATCGATAATCAATATCAAGTTAATTTTACAATTACACAGTTATTTTCCAAAGGGCTTGAGTTCAAAGACCTTTCATTTCTAAAGTCTGTACACCTCACTATCAAGTTAACACATATAGATATACAGTTCTCATTATAGGTAAAAATTATGGTCGATAAAACTCAACTGTGAAGTTGTCAATTTGCATTTTTTAAACAGTGATTTTATTGTTTCCATCGCATTGCCAATTTAGAGAGCATAAAGACTATTGAAGATAGCCCATAAAGGAGACAGTGACATTGCACAAACATACAATACTCTTCATATTTTGCGCTGCATTCATTCATCACTTTTTCCCCCAATAAAACAAATTTCTGAGGTTTTTCTAGTTCAATCCACAGCATTTTCAAGCAAATTTTCAATGCAAACATAAGATGCTGAAAAGGGTGCATTTCAGAAGGTGATTCTGTGGCATTATAGCAACAAAAAACCCCACTTAGAATCAATTAAATACAACAAAGATATTGATTGAAATTGAAACTACGGGCCATCCTCCCATTCAGACACAAACTCCCAAGCTGACCTTTACTTTATAGGTCAAACTCACTGATCTGTGATGCGCAGTGTGTGTAGGCTTGAAAAAAGGAGGAAATATGGCGACCAAATCCAATTTTTGGATGTATAAATTTATTTTGTGTTTGCAATGTGATTTATATATTGTGACTCTAGCTTACATATACGTAAATTGATTGAATATACCCTAAATTAAGGCAGATTCTTCAGAAAATAAACAAGAACAAAGACGGATAGACTACATCGCTAAATTTTACAAAAAGTGTGCGCAAAATCCTTAAATTTCACTTTAGAGAATCCAAGAATGTGCCAATGACGAACTCAGTTGCTTCACTCCCTTGCTCTCAAGTTTGGTAAAAAAAATTATATAGTTTGCCCCCCCCCAGGAATTTTTTTTTCTGCATTCTGTGTTACATAAAACACACAACTGGGAATTCAAATGCAATTACCAAGACAATAAAACTTTCTTTGAAACTACCCCCGTACATTATCTTAAAAAATACATGTGGCAAAATGACTAAATGGGGGGTTTCCCTCAAAAAGTTGTGCCTTCAAAAAATACTAAAAGTGCTATTGTCCTGAACAATTGAAGATGACAACTGACGATTGTGGTGATGAGTGAGTGTTCGCAAATACAAATGTACAAATAAACAATGATTGAGCAAGACCTTTGTTCTCAAACCCAGGTTTCCAGATTACAACTGTCATGCAATCACTCATCGTTCTCGTTGCTCACACGTAAACCCTCGATTCGCACATTCATTTTCTTCGTCACCGATAATCCCCGCTTGCTACCTCGGAGAGATCGTCACCTCAGAAGCGAGAACGAAAAAAAGTTCATGATGGATTAATTTTCGACACCCTCAGAAACAATTAGTGGGAGTCACAACCCACGACCCCTTCCCGTTCCTGCGATTCCTCCCTATCCCCGAGTGGCTTTCCATACTCAGGTCGTTCACATCTCACCCCAAGCAACCAAAGCCATGCCATGGTATCCTCAGAGATCCAGAGAGAAATTCAGAACAGAAAATGCATCCATCGAGGAGGAAATGAGTTTTTCCTCACTCTTACCAAGTCAAAGTCCAAGAAAACTCTGAATGCCATACATGTCCATTTTTAACATGTTTCAAAATTGTATCGATAGGCCGATAGAGTAAAACAAAGATGCCGTGTAATGAATTTTGAAACAAAATGAAAACATCAGCAGGCTTAAGGTTTTATAATACAGGTGATGTTGTGGCTCAGTGGATACATGTAAGTCTCCAAACTTTGAACCACAAGGTCCGGGGTTCAAATCCCACCGCAGCATTTGCATCCTTTGGCAAGGCATTTATCTACATTTGCCACACTCCACCCAGGTGTAGTAAATAGGTACCCAGTAGGAAAGAATTCCTTGAATGCTCGAGCCCCTGATCAAGGTAATAGTATGCAGCGCTTAGAAACATTTAAAGC
The DNA here is from genome assembly GCF_018143015.1 of Lytechinus variegatus. Taxonomy (NCBI): domain Eukaryota; kingdom Metazoa; phylum Echinodermata; class Echinoidea; order Temnopleuroida; family Toxopneustidae; genus Lytechinus; species Lytechinus variegatus. The sequence goes on from NC_054750.1 coordinate 32,736,495, forward strand.
GCTTTATAAAATTTGCATATCATTATTATTACTATTAATAGGAACATGAGTTCTTGATTTAAATTGTAATGATTTTTATTTTGTAGACTGGCAAGAAATTTGATATCTTAACTGCCGCCCTTTCTGATCAAAGCACGGTCAATTTCAAATAATACGGCACTAACAATAAGAACAAAAATATGCTTTTTGCAAGATGACCCAAGTATGATCTTTCTAAACATATCATGAACAGCAGCAATAGAACGAGTTCATGAACTAGATGCTGACAAGGTTTCGCTGGTGAAGTTTTAGAGCCTACAAAGCTTTTGTCACTCTTGCCTGGAATAAAGGTTCAATTCTGCCTGACCTGAGGAAGCGTGGCAAAAGCAGCAAAGTGGAACGGTTTCTTGGATCGAGCCAAGAAGAGTTGGCAAAATTCATCCCCTTCTTCAAATCTTCATCAATCTTCAAAAGATGACTTAACAAAAACATTATGCCATCTTCGTTACAATCGAGGTGTGATCATGAGGTTGCGAATGTGACAATCACAGGAATGTTTCCTAACTATCAATTTGGAAGGTTGCTATGTCCAGTGTGCCCATTCTAGTCGGTTGCCAAAGAGGCTGTATGCATTTTACTTGGCAGGATAACATCGTAACCGACCTTCAAGCAATCAGCTCGGTGTAAGTCATAAATAGCAGCCATACTATATGCAGATTGAGTGTGAGTATGAGTAAAATGCAACTTTTAATCAATTCACCAATGCAAATGTGATGTGTCATTTCATTAGCAAAGGAATTCAGCGTTCTTGATAAAAAGTGCAAGAATTCCCGAACTACAATATCAAGTGCTGAATGTGAATGTGTATTGGGGAAAATAAATCGTAAATATCAGTACATTAATAGTGAGTCAATATTTTCTTAATAAGGAAAAGAGAGTATCATTTGTTAATCCTTTAAAAAAAGCCAGAAAAGAAAAAAGTCCATCATTCTTTCAATAGAAGAGAGATAAAATGTATTTGTTAATTGTGTGCTACTTCAAATCAATTTTTTTTAATTGAATTCAAAAGTCATTCAAACTTTCAATTGCTAGAACCTTTCTAAAGTTTGCATTCTGAGGTACATGTAATATAGTATAGACATGATTGTCTTTACACTTCTGTACATTCTCTGTTTTAGAATTGTCAATTTGTGAGAAAGATACACCAATGACTGCTCTTTTGCAGAGCTGCCACGTTGTATTTTACATTTTCAGTTTTCTTATCCCCCCAAATCAGTATTTTGACCAAAAAAATCTGTATTTTTACTGTATGAGATAAATATGCATGCATAATGGCAAAGTTCGATCACTTCTTACATTTGCACTCCACATGAGACCAAAAGCTTCAGTCTCTTTATTTTGGTTGTTCCGCTGAACTGCGTTGGCTCACTCACCAATACGTAGACTGAAGAGCTTGGAGGCCCGTACTTACGGACAACGTACTAAATTAGTAAACCTGTTTTTTTCATCATTTTTTGTACATACATGTAAAATGTCACATTATGAAAAAGAAATTGTCCATATTTACGGAAAAATGTATTAAATTCAGAAATATTGTAACTTAGACCGCGGTTACCGCTTATTCCTTTCAAATGATGATCGAAACATTGTCATCTTCGATCCTTTCGTTGGTCAACGTAAGTTGTCATCTTGGATGACGTCATCATCCTTACAGACGTATTTACCAGTCGCTATATATCGCGATTTGAGCTGCTGCTTTGCGCTTGTAATCTACGTGCGTGCGCTCGGAACTTGTCACCCGCATTGATTCGCCAGGATATCGAAAATTCTAATTGGAAAGCCTTGATGAAAGCACAACTCATTGAACGTAGAGGGCAGCAACACACAGCTGCCATTTTTTCATCTCAGCTCCGCCCGAAAGCTTCCGGATGCTTAGTGGGGCGAACAATACCTTTTCTTCTCTAATTTGTTTTTTCCGGTATTTTATCATGAAAAAGCGTACTGCCGTATTTTAAATGGATTTCCCGTATGAAATACGGGAAAATCGTACTACTTGGCAGCTCTGCTTTTGGGCTATAATTGTGTACAGTCCCACACATACATTTTTTGTGCAGTGCAAGTGACCATCATTGACCACCAGAACTCGGATAGTCAATTTCATACAAGTCAGTGGTCATTCAATTGCCTCACAGCATGGCAAAACGTTTCTCGGATGGCAGCCTGATGCATTGTACGATCATTTTTTTCTGATCACTCTCAAAGTTTTTTCTAGAAGTTAATCTCAGGAGCAGACCTTATACCCCTTTCATAAACCTATCCTCCAATTAGCCGCCTCAGAGTAATGCGGATAATACAATAAACATTGCGTTCTAAATCCTCACTATTTTTACGAGTGCCCGTCCTGAAAAAGGAGGATAATCGTCACGGCAACCGCACACACCCCCTCTGATGCGGTTGCGTTGGGAAAGGGTGACCTTTTGACCGCTCCATGGCAATTATCCACATTACTTTCGAAATGCATTCATTAAGTTAAAATCTGGTCCCGATGCTGCTATTATGCGGATAATTGCAGAATCAAAATAATGCGGATAACTCTGGTCCTCCTTTGATTTTACGACCAAATTATGCTGCTATTAGCCACATAATTAAGTTTATGAAAGGGGTATAAGCCTTGTATTAAATTCTCTCTATTGTAGTTTAAATATCACAATACAAAGGGAGGAAACTTTGAAACAAAACAAAAAATCTGCTGAATAATAGGATCAACGACCTTGATGCTCTTCTTCTTCCTACCAATCAAGCGCCTTCCTTTTGAGGGATACACAATTCTCACGTTCGATCGATCATACAACCAGTCATACCTTAAAATCTGTATGTGTACCACTACCGTTTAAAGAGACAACAGCAGCAGAAAACAAGCTACTGTTATAAGCTACTAAAATCTGCAAGTTTATTAGCTGATTATTCCCTCCTTCCTACAAACCACTCTACACTCTATTTTCGTTCCACGCCTAAACCCCGAAAAAACACCCCTTTCCATTTTTTTTTCTCATGGAGGCTGTCTTTTCTTCTATGGATATAACCTCCCTCCTGGCTCCCCCATCCGAGTATATAAGTTGCTATCAATTGTTTTGGATTAGGTTCTAATCCAGACTTAGTCCGGATAAAGTACCCTTACAGCAGTGAGTATAACATGGTGCTAAGGGATCATGACCATACCATATTTTTTCTCACTTCTCATCTGTTCTTGATTGCCCGAATTTTGATACGGCCGTGACAGTGGTCAAGAAACCCGAGCTAAGAAAAGATGAGCAGCTCCATAAATAACCCAAACTTCCATCGATGTAAGCAAAAAATATCTGCCAACTCACTACGGCATCATCCAGACAGAACAGAATGAGAGGATAACCAAGGACTAAGCAACCAAATCTTTTGATTCCAGGTGAATATTCTGCAGCATTATTGCAAGTTCTGAAAGGAAACATCATAAGTGCAAATTCATGTCTAGCATGAGACCGAGTAGAGGAGAACTTCCTGGCTTTCTTCGACTGACTTTTAATGCACTATGTTTCCTTGCGGTCGGTTCGATAAGTCTCAGTGAGAATGCTCATTCAAGCACTGGGGAGGGGGATTCAGAGATATTACCTCAGACCAGGGGAGTGTTTCATGAAAGGACTTGTCGGACGTTTTATCCGACAAGTCCCATTTTATCCAAAAGTTACCATAGGAACAGTGCCTCTCAGCCAATCAAAATCATGGAAAGATGTCAGATCTGACAACTTGTCGGATGAAAATATTGATGAAACGCTCCCCAGGGCCCCATCTCACAAAGAACTATGATTGATCCAATCAATCGTAACTCTATGGAAATCCAACAGTGTCATAATTTTTTCTACAGGAAATGTGCAAAATGTCCTTTGTAAACCAATAAAAAAGGAGAACACACTGATCTGTCAAGAAATGTATGGATATACATGTACATTCATATGTAGAGATACATGTAATCTTGAGCAAACATGCATTTTTATATGTTGACTTTGCTGGCTTTCCATAGATGCAATTGATCGGATCAATCGCAACTCTTTGTAAGACGGGGTCCAGAAATGCCAACCACCCCAAAACAATAAGCAAGACTACGCCATTAGATTTTGTTGTGACCATGCAGAAACAGAAGAGTTGTTCAGGAAAAATTCTGATATGCAGAATTGTAGACATTTTTAAAGTTTTATTTTTAATCTTTTCTTCAATAATAAATAAAAGAATTAAGAAAAAAACCAGAGTCCCGTGTCACGAATCTTACCATTATGGTAACTTTGCCATCAAATGGTAACTTGAATGGAATCCTTGATTTTGATTGGCTGTTGATCAGCGTTACTATGGTACTTAAAATTGGATGGCAAAGTCACAATAATCGTAACTTTAATGCAACGGGGGCCAGGTCAATATAAATTGTTTGAATGGTTAAATGTAATTTCTCTTTTGGCATCACTGAATACATGGTAAAATAAGAAAAGCTCAACGAAATCAGAAAATTGATATGAAAACAGGCAAAAAAAAAAATTTCATATATTAGGGGGCTACTAAATCTATAAGCTTTGACACTGCACTGAATGGGGATTTCTAGGGCTCCTTTTTTATTTTCCAGTCCTCTTCAAGCATTTCGGGGGCAAACTCGCCCCAAGCCCAGGCCCCTACTTGTAATTTTTTTTCCATGTATGAAAATGTATCAAATAGTATTGTGTAGTCTGTATGTCTCGAGTGAAGTTATTAAATGAAAAGTCTGTGGCTGTGGAAACTACAAAATATAAGATAATCATATCTTTTTGCAATTGTGCCCGTGAGGATCTCCTTTGCACCTTCTGCCAGGGAAGTTACAAGGGGTAAATAAATGTGATGAAATAGTAAAATATATTTTGTGAAGTGGCTAAAACTGGGTAAATGAGAGTCATTATGAAAGTTATTCACAGGCACCTCAACTAAATGCGCCACTAAAACCCCAATTAAACACCTCTGCATACTACACTTTAAGTAATGTAAATTTACCATAACTTTACAAGTAATCATGTACATGCATAAAGTTGATGTACATGGCTATTATCTTTTCTAAAACTTCCACCCTTCTATTTCCCTCTATCGTTCAATCTCTTTCTTCATCTCTCTCCACCCCAAACAAATTACACACACTCTCTCTCTTCTGCTCTCTTTTTCCCCTTCTCTCTTTCATTCTCTTTAAGTCCCCCCCCCAAAAAAAATTGTTTTATTTTATGGGGCCACTCTTCACAGTCTACTGCCTCTATACATTAGGTAAGCTTTAAGCTTATAGGAAAATGGGATTTTGGGCTCTTTTTTGATATTCCAGGGCTCTTAAGCATTTCTATAGTGAACCAACCCCAAGGCCCTATGAATTTTTCCCTGCCCCCCCTCCCGATTATCTCCATCTCCCATCTTTTATGAAAAAAAAACCTTCATCACGATTATCTCTAGTCATCGGCTCTGACCACCTGTCTACAATGGTCATTACAAGAAGGAATACCTGGATGACCATCACACACAGCTGCAAAGAACACCTGGCTATAGTGGTCATCTCCTATGCAAATTAAACCAAGTGACCATTATAGGCAGGTGTGACACAGGTACAAGGAGAAGCAACGCCCTCTTTGCTTTCAATAAGCCAAGACATAGGTGCCCTAGAAACCTGTCAATGCTCATCGGTGAAACCTCTCACAAGCTGTTCATTTTTTCTTGGGTCATTCACCGATCAAGCGAGACCTGGTCATTAATTTGACACCCGCGACACATTTTGTGATGTGTGCCAGTGCAAAGTCATACACTGCCATGACTAACTGATTTCACCGCCAGCAACGCGGGCTCAAGGTACTGCAATATCAGCCAGCCCAAACGCCTGACCAAGGACACACCTTAATGAGTTGATTAGGTCGAACAACACTGCTCTACTGGTCCATGTCCCCTCGATTCCACTTTGGATTTCTTCCTGACTTCATATTTTTTTCTCTGTCTTAATAAAGGAGATGGTTTTCACATGAAATTATATTCTTCTGGTAAGAGCTACCAAACTTTGTTTTCCCAAGTTCTTTTCCCCGTGCTTTGCTTGACAAGAAACTGTGACTACTACTTTCCACCAACAACAAATAAACTGTACACAAGATCACTCATAAGAACAAACGTAAAGAACCATGTGGAGCCTATACATGTATGGTGCCAAAATTATGCAAATTATGCCTTCTTTACCCTTACACATATGTGCTCAATTTTAATATAAGTTATGCCATTCAAGCTTTACATCCATCTTCGATGATTACGTAAACAGATCAATTAAAGACATTTACGTAAAGCCTTCATTATCCATTCTTTAGCAATGGATAACCCTGATACCCCCCGGGGATGTGCCGCTTTGATGACCCCCTTTTTCAGACCTAATTTTCAGTTCTCTATACCCTGAATGACAAAATTTTTGTTCAGAATCCGCCACGCCCTGCTCGCAAGACCCACATTACATGCATCTCAGTTACCTAGCCATGGCCAAAATTGTCCAGCGCAAGCACCTCATGCAAGAGCTGCATGCATGGCTTCACAACTCCCTCTGCAAGCAGCTCCATGCACCTCTAGCGCCCATGCACGCCGCTAGCGTGCACCGTACCTACTGTACCACGATACCATACCATAGACCGTTTTTCACACTGCCCGGTATATATTAAGTTTCGAAGACCCCGTATTTTACCCTTGTAGTTAGTTCCTTAGACCTCCATTTCATGGTTTTATGAGGCACACCCCCATCAAAATATAATTTGAGGGAGGGTGGGGTGGGGAACCATCCTGAATTGGGTATAATATCAAATAATTACAATGCAGATGGGCTAAAATGACACTGTACATTACTTTTCTTAGATTTTGATAATTTTTTTTTTCTTTTTTGCATTTAACTCTTTCAAAAAGCTTAGAGATGATAGGTTAAGTTAAACTTTAATTGCACAGTCATAGCCCCCCCCCCCCCTTCCACCTACCCGTTAATACCTCTATGAATACATTTCTGCAGATTTGCAGTGAATCATTGCAGGGAAATACTGAAGCACACATGAAGGTTGAGTGAGCTTGTGATTGCAGACTGATATAGACTAAAAATATTTATATACTATGACTGGAACACATGAGAACACGTCTTGGTCGTGAAATAATACCCGTATTAAAAAAGGGGAATCTAGACTTGGTCATAAAATGTGCATGGTGTTGGAAAGGAGATAAATAAATAAAACTGCATGGTGAAAGTTTGAAAGAAATCAGAAAGCAATAAGAAAGTTATAGCTGCTTTAAAATTGAGATCGCTAAGATGCTATGTACATGTAGATTTCAAATTGGCAACTTGGTACAAGGGGCAAGGACGCCATCCCCACTAGTCCAGTTTGGACCTTGTTGTTTGGAAGTGAATCATTGCAGTGGGGAGGGAAGATGAGTGGTTTGGCGCTGATTAGAGATTGGGAGACATGTGCCCTCTATGTTAGCTTTGGGGAAAGGGCACTTCCAAACAACAAGGTCCAAACTGGACTACATCCCCACAGGCAATGTCTTTCAAGGATTTGTGGTTTCCTCCCATAACCCATTCCCCTGGGGCAGTAATCTTAATATAACCAGGGTAGTATATTGTTTGATGTCCTCATGAAGGGAAAATATAATTTGAAGTACAAATTTTAGGAAAAATTACATTAGCCATTTCATGTATTTAAGTACATGAAAGATTAGTCCTTGCCTTACCTTACTACGACATCACATACATGGCCAATTTGAAATCAAATATATTGTTGTATACATTCATGACCCAAAAAAAACCATGTTTAAAAGGGTGCGCATGCACTCTTAAGGGTATCAAAAACACCCATTTTTTTTCTAAAAGGGAAGTTTTGAAAGACTGGTCAATGGTCAGTCGCAGGGTCAAACGTATTTAGGGGTTTTTTTAAGACTAGCCAAACGTGTTAAGGTTTTTTTTTGTCCCAAGCTTTTTCTCCGGGGTCATATTCTGGCGACAACTTGTTTAGGGGCCAAAACGTGTAAAAAAAGCCTGCGAAAAACTTGCTTAGGGGCTTATTTTGCACACAGAGAAAAATTTGTTTAGGGGGTGTTTGGAAATAATTTGGCCACGCATGTGTAAAGCAATACATTTGACTGCCCCCCCACCCCTGGGCATGAATGCAACAGTTTATTCTACAGTGCACACGAAAAAATTTACAATGTTTACATACTAGCATTAAAATGTTGGTATTTTATAGCAATGTTTGTTTTATGATTTTTTTAAGGATTAAAAAATGCAAATAAATTATAAGAAATGTAGAGCAGAGTGACTAAGTTGTACACACGTATGTATAATCATCTTCTTCCTTAAAGGGGAAGTTCACCCTGACAAAAAGTTTATTGTAAAAATAGCAGAAAAAATAATAAAAAATATTGCCGAAGGTTTGAGCAAAATTCATCAAATAATTAAAAAGTTATTAGAATTTCAATTATTTGATTTGTGACGTCATATGCGAGCAGCATTCCTACATAGCGAATGGTAAAAAATCAATGAAATATAATTTTCTCAGAAAATTGAAAATGGTTTTCACTGTACCTTTTGTATATCAATAGACAAATCATTTCACACCCGATCATGAATAGAAAACAAAATTAAGTCATCAGGAACCATGCAAAATTTGAAATTCATGCATTTTATATTACATAACACATGGGGCAACTGCTCGTTTATGACGTCACAAATCCAAAACTTTGAACTCTAATAACTTTCTTACTCTTTAACAGATTTTCCTCAAACCTTCACCAATATTTTTTACTATTTTTTCTGCTATTTTTGCAACAAAGTTTTCTTCAGGGTGAACTTCCCCTTTAATACAGCATGAAAATCAACAATTTCATGCAAATCAATTTCTGCAAGCTTTACAAAAGAGGGTGGTGTTCACTCAATGAACTTGGACAGGAGATACAAGTAGGATGGGGGATCCACTGTTGGGACACTTTAAGCAGAACAAAAAAATCATCTCTGCTTCAGAATTTTCTCAAATCATGCTTTAATTTTAAGTGGACCTTGTGAAAATAATGGAGAATGACGTTATGCCCTTTTTACACAGGATTTTCTTAACCCCGGACTATCGCTAACCCCGTACTATCCTTAACCCCGTACTATTTTTTTTCCTTTTCACACATGCCAAATTGTTATTGCTAACCCCGGATAAGGAATGCTTGCTTTTTACACACAAAACTCGCTAACCCCGGACTAGTGGTTTTTGTCGATCATTCGTAGTACAAGTGCTTCACTCGTACACTTTTTACACACGCTACAATTTCCTTAACCCCGTACTATAGGTGGGGCCAAATTGCCATTTAGCCCCACCTATAGTACGGGGTTAAGCTTAGCCCACTTTCATTTTACACATGCGATCTTAACCCCGTACAATTGCTCTTAGCACCGCAATTGGTGGGATAACCCTGCGTTTTTGCAGGGCCAAATAATCCCGTACTATAGGTGGGGTTAGCCCACTTTGCAAAAACGCTGTGTAAAACGAAAGTGGGCTAAGCTTAACCCCGTACTATAGGTGGGGCTAAATTGCCATTTAGCCCCACCAATAGTACGGGGTTAAGGAAATTTTAGCCTGTCTAAAAAGGGGAGAATGTAGTTAGACTTTGACCCTTATTTTTTCCATTGATTAATGAATTATTGATAGTAAGTGTTCCAAAAATTACAGTCTTGTCCCGATAAAGAACTTGTCAGGGCATACATTACAATTTACATTATCGAGAAATAGGGAACCGTCGTTTATTTCGTACAGCTACCATACACCATGCAGTGCTTTATTCCGTCACACGCATTGGTTCCCTGAATTATCCATCAAGTACACAAGTGCGCGGGTAGAAATCGCGATCAATGAGTGGTTGATTCCCTTAACAACGATTTGGCAGAACATACAACACCATGGCAACCAGGTATACACTTTGTTTATATTATCTTCCCTTAAAGTTCGATTTGACCCATTTCTGTCAGGGATATTCTCTGCTGAGACTTTGTCTGGCTCAACGGTATCCTCTCCATCAATAGATCGATGGCGGCCATTGGGCTCGTAATGGTGGAGGTTCGACTGACGCTTAACTACAGGGTCTCCGCCTTTGGCGAAAAGGGTGCGCTAGCGCACTCTCCTTGATTACTGCATAACCCCTCCTATTGATGGGCGAAATTGGTGCAATAATAAAGAAAAATAATAGCGATTAGTATTAGCATACCACCTTTCTGAAAAATATGCTCCAAAATTTATACTGAATTTTTATAGCAAGCATTCAGGATCAGGTTCTTTCTTTGATCGTTCGTCGTCAATACAGCTGAGCGTACAGATCGACGCACCAGCCAATCACGTTCGTGTTACCATTATTCCGTTCATGAACTTACAATGGTATTGTAACATGAACATGATTGCCTGGCACGTTCATATGCTCTACTCTACTATATTTACAAACATGACGGCAAAGGATCAAAGAAACCTGACTGATCCTGACTCAGTCAGTGTTTGTCATAAAAATTTGGACATTTCCAGCATTATATATTTTGGAAAGGTGGCAAGCCGATTCAATTCAATATAATTGTTTAATTATTGCGCCCCCCTTTTTTTTGCCCAATATGTCAAAAGGAGGAATTAAACAGCAACCCAGGAGAGTGCGGCGCGCACCCTTTTCTCCAAAAAGTCAAAGACCACTCGACCGTGTCCATCCATTAATTATTTTTAGGACCATACGAGTTACGGTACGACTTATTACGAGCACAATGGCAGATTTGTAGTAAGTAGGACAAATAAGAAAATCTATTTAAAAAACTCCTACAAAACAGCGGATGTATGAGTCTAGATTTGACCTTGACAACTTGACAAGTAGACCATGCACACGTTACAACTTACACACCTCACTGGAAAATTGGAGTTTACATGAAACTGACATGAAATTGTATGAGTGGGACATTTGAAAACAATTGTCTTTTTTTTATAACAATTTTTTAAACGAAAATTTTACAACAAATAAAACAACCACTGGCAAACAAACAACTCAAACAAGTCGTCTCACAAATGCGCAGGAAATGAATGAAGAACCCCGATCAATAATCGAATTAAAAACCCCTAAAAATAATGCACAGAGTTACTTACCAACTTACAGACATAGGCAAGCCGTCACAGCGCTGCCAGTCGAGTCAGCTCCAAACATATCAGCGACCTGCACTGGCGCTGGCCGCCGCGTCGGGGCGCCAGCCGGTACCCGGTTTCTTCGGCAGTCAGCGTCGCTGACCGCGGCCGGTCGGGCATGTGTGTGCATGGGGGGGGGGGGGGACTTTGGCCACTCATTTTCATGGTTTGACATTATTTTTATTATTTGCCACCTTATTTTTATTTGTCATGAACAAAAAGGGGCCACAAAAAGTATTAGATGTAACATCAAGGGCCACAGAACCAGGGGGGGGGGGAGGGCTTCACTCAGCCCCCGCTCAGCCCCAGAGCTACCAAGTCTCACGCATTATGCGTGAGACTCAAGCATTTTGGACTCTTGTTCATCCCCTCAAATCTCTGTCTCACGCAACTATCACAGCCTATCCCCATATTCATTGTACACAATGACTGTGATCTCACTCAGATTCACAGAAAATCTCACGCATAGCTGGTCTTTGAACTTGGCATCTCTGCAGCCCCCAATATTTTTCCTCCCATGCAACATTGTACATAACCCCCCCCCCCCCAAAAAAAAAAATAGCATCTGCACCCTGCAACACAAAGGTGAGCAATTAATCACTCATTTGAAAGAGCAATTCTGATTGCATGGTTCCTCATCAGTCTATATATAGCAAAATACGCATGCAACAATGATTAATCTTCCAAATTTTCCTAGCTGGAGACTTTAACCTTCCCGATGTCGATTGGTCAAAAAATTGTTTTATAAGCGGAGGAAGATATCCTGCTACTAGTAAACAGATGATAAGCATAGCCGAAGAACAAAATTTACATCAAATTGTGGATAAACCGACAAGAAACGAAAACATTTTAGACTTGGTATTCACAAATGTTCCATCTTTACTTCAAAAGATAGAGGTACTCCCAGGCATTTCAGACCATGATGTCGTCTCTGTTCTGGTGGAATGGCCCCACAAGAAGATCAAAGTAAAGCGTAGAGAAATTTATTTGTTGAAAAGGGGAAACTTTGCTAAAATAAGTGATGATATGGATGAGTACGCAGATTCACTTTCTGACGAGGTTATAAGAAGTTCGAGTGTTAATGATCTGTGGATAGGTTTTAAGAACTCCCTATCTTCTTCAATGAAACAGCACATACCAACAAAGTTGATTTCGTCAAACAACGACTTGCCTTGGCTCAAACATACTCACAAAAAACTCATTAATCAAAAGAGGAAAGCATATGATAAAGCAAAATGCACTAAATCTGCAGACGACTGGACTATTTTCCGACACCTACGCCGAAACCTGGATAGAAGTCTAAGGAAAGCACGCAGTGTATATCTGCGCGAAATGGGGGAAAATCTAACTACAGAAAACAAAAAGTCCTTCTGGAAATTCATAAAGAGCTTAAGACAGTGTTCTACTGGAGTAGCCTCTCTGAACACTTCAAGAAGTATTGCCGTAACTCCGCAGGAGAGGGCAAATGTCCTCAACTGCCAGTTCGAGTCTGTGTTCACTCAAGAGGACTGTCACAGCCTACCTACACATGTAACTTCTTCTTGTCCATCTACATGTATAACTAAAATTGTGATAACAAGCCAGGGAATTGTAAAACTCTTGAAAGAACTCAAACCACAAAAGGCACCAGGCCCAGATGGAATCCTACCATCAGTTCTAAAAGAATGTGCAGACAGCATTGCTCCAATTCTAAAACAGATCTACCAAAAGTCAATAGATACTGGAGAACTTCCTGAGGACTGGTTAAGGGCAAATATCTCTCCTATATACAAAAAGGGGGATCGCTCCGAAGCAAGCAATTATAGACCTGTCTCGTTGACGTCTATTCCGTGTAAAGTGTTAGAACATATCATCCACTCAAACATTATGAATCACCTTGAGAAACATGGAATACTAAATAAAGAACAACATGGCTTCCGGAAAGGTCACTCCTGTGAAACTCAACTTGCAGAAGCTGTCAACGACCTGGCGGAGACTTTGAATCACCAGGGCCAAGTAGATGTTATCATAACTGACTTCAGCAAGGCCTTTGACACCGTCCCTCACCAGAGACTTCTTCTAAAGCTGAGACAATCAGGCATCACAGGACCCCTCCATATATGGATTAGAAACTTCCTTACTAAGCGGTCTCAGAGGGTAGTACTAGAAGGCGAAGCATCAGCCTCTGTTCCAGTAAGATCGGGCGTCCCCCAGGGTACAGTTTTAGGGCCTTTGCTATTCTTACTGTACGTCAACGATCTTCCCAAAGATATACAGTCACACGTTCGACTCTTTGCAGATGACTGTATACTTTACCGTGAGATAAAATCACAGGATGATGGGAAAGTTCTACAACAGGACATAAATACTCTGTGTAATTGGGAAGCTACATGGCAAATGAGATTTAACACCGATAAGTGTCATGTTATGCACATCACTCATAAAAGGAAACCCCTTCTAATCACCTACGATATGAATGGGAAACGTCTAAACGTTGTCACAAGTCACAATTACTTAGGTGTCGAGATAAATAGCAACTTAACCTGGTCGGACCATGTTAATACTACCATATTTAAAGCGAATAGGGTTTTAGGCCTCCTTCGAAGAAACTTGTATACTTGCCCCCGAAATGTAAAAGAAACAGCCTATAAAGTGTTAGTACGTCCAAAGTTGGAGTATTGTGCTTCTGTGTGGGACCCATACACGAAAGACCAGATAAGTAGACTAGAAGCAGTTCAACGAAGAGCCGCTAGATTTGTCTGTAAAGATCACAGGAGAACCAGTAGTGTTTCCCAGATGCTGAAGTTACTTGAATGGAAATCTCTCGAAGATAGAAGGGCTATCTCAAGACTTACACTTTTATATAAATCTATAAATCATAGTGCTTCGGTCGACGTAGGTCGATACTTAACAGCTCCCTCTCAAGATTCTGTTAGGACACGGAAATCATCGTCAATCTCTTTTTCCCGACCAACAACAAAAAAAGATTGCTTTAAGTACTCTTTCCTTCCAAGGACCATGGCAGAATGGAATCTGCTACCAGTAGACATACGTGAAGCTAAATCGGTCGATGGTTTTAAGACAAGGCTTAACAAAATTCAAATGTCTACTTTCATCCGGGGGGCACATCATTAATTCAAATTCACCACTAGCCACACACGCCTGCAGCAATTATATCCCAATTGAGGAGTTTGCCTGCAGTAACAGGAAGAAGAAGAATCTTGATAGGCTGTTTCATTTAACAATCAATCACTAACCCAGAGCTACCAAGTCTCACGCATTATGCGTGAGACTCAAGCATTTTGGACTCTTGTTCATCCCCTCAAATCTCTGTCTCACGCAACTATCACAGCCTATCCCCATATACATTGTACACAATGTCTGTGATCTCACTCAGATTCACAGAAAATCTCACGCATAGCTGGTCTTTGAACTTGGCATCTCTGCTAACCTTTGTGCAAGTGGGCCCCTATTGCAATTTTTTGTGTATGGGAAGCCCCCACTCTCTCAAAACTGTTCTACGCCCCCTGAAATACAACATACAAAGTATGAAAGAATTAAATTAAGGACTTCCTTTGCAGCCCTTCATTCTGTAGTGCCTGAAATACCATTCAATGACCCCGGGGGGCCACTTACATTGACGAGTGGATACCATGCGCGACCAAAAAAACACGTAAAAAGGATGTCTTTTTCACGATAGGGCATATTACGTACGTAACGTGATAAGGGTGTCAAAAACACAAAAATAATGAAAAAAGGGTATCTATTTCGCTAGGAAAATTACGTGTTTAGGGTCGAATTTGTGGGGATAATAAAACAAAATTAAAATGTTTTATAAAGTCCTTTTTGCCCCAACACTTCATGTTTAGTGTCCGATTTGCGCGAGGTGTAGAAGGTAGGGTCGTACTAAACCAAATAAGGTGAAGCAGACAACCGAAGGACCCATAACAAGAAAACATTCCTGTACTTGTTTAGGGGTTCATTTCAGGGAATATTTGCCAAGAGTATCGTTTTGTTTCCAATACTTGTTAAGGGGTGCATTTTCAGAATATGGAAATTACGTGTTTAGGGTGCTTTTCGAGACCCCATGGTCGCGCATGGTATCCACTCGTGAATGGAAGTGGCCCCCCGGGGCAATGGCCACTACACATTTGTAATATTGGACAATACTAGAGTATAACTGACATTACCTTCACTAAAAGTATAGACGGCTTTCTATCCTACCAGTAAATTGCCACTTGATCAACACCTGTGTCTTCTTTTTGTACTTTTAGGTCTTCTCATTTACTGCCTGTTCATCTACCATCCAATTGATCTAATTGCCACTTAGCCCATTTACCAGTTTGTCGACTACCCACTTGGTCTATCTCTGTAATTAGATGAATTAGTTATTTTTATTTGACGAAGTGCAATATCATCAGCAGAATCTGGAAATTCAACAATCTGTGCCAGCCACAAGGAAACGTCAGCCTAATGGTCCTTTTGGAGCGCTAACAGTAAGCCCAGTCACACTTTTCGGATCGTGAAGTCAAAACATTTATTTCAATGTGTATAGTGCATTGTTGTAACATCAGGCATCGCTACCACATTACCGGTTGTAACAGGGTCTCTGTTAGATCCATTGTTCGCACTAACAACGTTTTTGTGCGGTCAGTACAGGGCTTTAGACGAGGAGTTACTAGTCAATCAGAATTAGATGGAGAGGGTATTAGTGTAGACCAAACTGAAAGTAGACCAAAGGCCAAGGGCCTGTATTCTGAAGTCGGGTTTAACTTAAACTCAGGTTTAAAGTTGTGGTTTAAGCATGGGAAGCCAAAAGTATCAAAATTGTTATCAAGTTGTATGTTTCCTATGTTTACTGTGCTCTTTCCTGATTCATTGATGATGAAGACAATAATATATTTATACTTCTTAAAAAAGTTCTTATGCAATAATGATTTGAGAGCCAAATGAGCTCATGTATATCTCTACTGTAAGTGATTTATGTAACAATTGGCTATCCATACTTAAACCACGACTTTAAACCCGAGTTTAAGTTAAACCTGCTATCAGAATACAGGCCATTGAGTTCAGCCCATGTGATGTAAGAATATATGAGAAGTAGACCACCTGCTTATACTATTGATACATGTAAATTCATCTACCTCATGATCTCCAAATAGAACCAATTTGATCACACATTTGTCAGAAAATTCCATTTTTTTGACACAGATATTTAATGGATACCATAGTTTCCATTCATGTAGAAACAATTTACATTTATGTATTATTTACAGATTATTTATTCAGCACACAATAATTTGCATGTATACACAAATTACATTCAAAGAAACACTATTCTAGACATAATCAGTCATTCACCTATTGCATAAAAGATTATTACACTTACTAGATACAGGTAGAATAATTTTGTGAACCATATTTGGATTAACAAATCTGTCATCAAACAGCACAGTCCTTGTGTGGGACCAAAAACTTCAAATCTGTGATTACATGAATGACATTTCAGCAATAGTATCTATTTCACTTGAGTATTTCCATCAGTTTTCTTTTTCTAATATTGAACCAGCCCATTATATCTAGGAGGAGGACGGCGCAAGATTACCACATAGTGACATAATGACATTGAATTTAGTAGCTTTTCATTTCTACAAAAATTTATTGGAATGTGATTTTGTTTAATGCTACTTTGAAGAAAACATGTATATTGACACAGGAAGTAATTACAAGTTGACCCAGAAAGGTCACACTATCGTTTGTCACTTTCTCGTATTGCAATTTTTTTTCCCAAATAGTGAACAGAGTGTTACATGCTAATGAATTGGCTGATCAATTAAAAATATTCTTCAATCAACAAAAAGATTACAAAAATTTAGGAAGCGAATGTAGTGTTGGTCCATAAGCACGAGCTGAAAACTTTTGATAATTTTACTTGAAAACTTAACATCCCCCCTTTTTTTTACTAAAGAACAAATAATGGCTTGTGATTGTTTGTGATTTGTTTTGATTTGTTCAATAAAAAAAAAAAAGCTGTGTATCTTAACTGGGCTAATTATTTAAAGTTTATATCACAAAGGGGGAATTTTGTTTAAGTCAAGCTATTTTTATCTTCATTTGTAACACACAGTCAATGAGATCACACCCGTTTTTTGTTGGTTAGTTCCCTCTTGCAATAAAATTACGATATTTCTTTCGTTCTTTGTACTGCACAATAAAATTTTAAATATCAAGGTTCACAGTTCACATCTGCAACGTTAATCTGTGTCACACAAAATCCAGTTAAATTTTCTATTGTATTATCATTTGCACTTCATAGTTCAACTCGACATCTACATCTTAATCACACAGAATCAAGGTGAAAGATTTATTGCATACTTTGTACTGCAGGGTTAAAGACTTAAATATATACCAGGGGCCATGGAACGGTTTTCAAAGTGGGGGGGCTGACCATGCTAAAAATCACAACTGTATGGTCCTTTTTGCGTTTTTGTACACGGTTTTGGGGAAAAGTGGGGGGGCTGAAGCCCCCCCCCCCCCCGTTCCGCGGTCCTTGTATACATGTAGGTTCAAAGTTCAAATCCACATCTCAATCTGTGTCACACGAAATCAAGAATAAATTTTCTTACATCCTTTGCACTCCATAGTTTAAATCAAGATATTTCTTGCATTCTTTGCACCACAGAGTTATGGTTCAAACTTAAATGCTTAAAGTTCAAATCTACATCTTAATAGGTGTCACACAAAGTCAAGGTTACATCTTCTCCTGAATTCTTTTCACTACATACTAGTTCAAGGTTATAAGTTCAACTCCACATCTGAAATCTATGACACATATTGTAAAATCAAGGTAAACTATTTACTGGATACTTTGCACTGCAGAGTGAGGAGGTCAAAGTTCAACTCCACATATCAATCTGCATCACACACAATCAAGGTGAAATTTTCTTTCTCGTGTACTTACAAGATTTTGAAGTTCAATTCTACATTTCAATCTGCGTCACGTGAAAACTCTACCTTGCAAACTTTGCACTGCAAAGTTCAGAGTCAAACTATTTCAAATCCACATCTGAAATTCTAATGCAAAAAAATCCAGTTTGAAGTATGTATCATATGAAATAAATGTAAAATATCTTTCTTAAAAATCTTGCACTGCAGAATCAAGGTTATTTAAAAATTCAAATCCACATCTAAACACTTGTTGCTTTAAATCAAGGTTCGAACTTTGCACTTCATAGGTTACATTATGGGAGGGATTCAGCATAGCTCAGTCACTTAGAGCGCCTGTTCCTGATAAGATCGTAGATCTCAACGTGCGTGGGGTCGAGACCCACAGCATGCTGGAAGACGTCTAACCAAAAAAATACATGTACATGTATATGATGCTAGCGTTGTGTTAGTGTGCCTCACCGCTGTGTTCAGTGCGGGTGTGAATGCAGTTGGAAAACACTCCGTCAATCGGAAAGGACGCAAATGTTGGTCCCGTGTATAGGAGAGTCAAAACCTATGCATGTTAAAACCAATACACTATTCGTCAAAGAGTAGGGTGTTCATCCGGTGTACTGCACCTGCTGGTTCCAGGTACTACAATACAGCAAGAATCTTTGGGATCGAAGGAGGCAGTCAGTGTAGCTTGAAAACCTTGAAAACCGAAACACTACACATCCAAATCTGAACATTTCTAGCCATTGTTCAAAGTCGGAGTCTACGTTGCACACTTTGCACTCAGTAGGTCACACTTCAAATCCGCATCTGAACCTCAACCACAAGGTTGACGTCTTTGTTGCAAACTTTGCACTTCACAGTTCACATCCACATCTGGAAGTTCCTTGCATTAAATCAAGGTTGACATCTTTCTTGCAAACCTTGCACTTCATAGTTTACACTTTAAATGCGCATCTGGAACTCCACTGCAAGGCTGAAGTCTTTTCAAACTTTTTACCACATAGGTTACATTTCGGATTGACACAATCCGAAACTCTCTTGCTTTATTCAAGTTTGAAGTCTTTAGTTCTTGTCCCGCAGGGTTCAAAGGTCATTTCTCAGTCACATAAAATCAAGGTCAAGGTTTCCAGAGTCCAACGAGATGGCACTTCCAAACTCTTCACCCTTGTGACTCACATCAAGATCAGACAAGTAGAGGCTGAGGTCATCTATACATCAGAAAAAAAAACAAGAAAGAAATTACAATTTATCATCATGAAACAAGGACTGGGGTGTTTCACAAAAATTTAAGTAACTCATTACCGCATTAGTCAAATCAAGTTCAGAGGACTCACACTTCTGTGTAGTCATCTATGAGGTCAATGAAAGGTAAAAACAGTAGTTGCAGCAAACAACTTTTCCATTCGGAGAAAGTCTTCTAAATCAAGGTTAATCGTCAAAATATCATCATACATCTAGATATGGTACATTAATGTACACTTATCTTTGTAAAATCATAAAATCTTAGCTCAAAATCAATAATTCTGTTGATCACTAACAAAGAAAAGCATATGTGGGACAATCTATTAATATTGCTTCGAAAAATACCTGACACGTCATGGAATTTTGTGCTCATTTTGCTCATTTCTCAGCAATTAGGCATTTTCTTCCAGAGCCATTTGGCACATATTTTGTATTCATACATACAAACACTTTAGTTGCAATTTCATTGTTTTCTGTTTGAACTCATTTTGAGATCACTACCACACCTGGGGGGTGTTTCACAAAGATTTAAGTATGACTTAGAGTCGCACTTAAGTGTCTAGTTGCGCGCAGTATAAAAGGCATAACAGCATTGGTCAGATCATGCCAAGCTGACGCGCACTACTGCGTATTGATCAATAAGATTGCGCGTTGCATATCGTGCACGCGTCGACATTTAAGTGCGACCTAAGTCATACTTAAATCTTTGTGAAACACCCCCCTGGTATTTATGTTTAAGCACAAGTCACATTTAACTCTTTTTTGAGAAACATCCTCCTGCTTTTTAAAATTAGTTAGGTTTTTTTTATACCAAAATCAAATCAAATTCATATTTTCAAATATACTGGGCCATTACATAACTATAAAGCCACTCATAGAAACAACAGAAAACTGCTGACAGCTGTAAATAATCAGCAGTCCTGCTAAGGAGAATTCCACACAGGCCAATTAATGTAGTGTGCTGCAGCAAAGATACACTTATAGGCCCGTATTCTGAAGTCGGGTTTAACTTAAACTCAGGTTTAAAGTTGTGGTTTAAGTATGGATGGCCAATTGTTACATAAATCGCCAACAATAGAGATATCATATTTCAGCTTATTTGGCTCTCAAAATTATTCATAATTATGTAGGAAGTACAAATAGATGATTGTCTTCACCGTCGATGAATCAGGAAAGAACACGTTGAACATAAAAAAACACAACTTAATAAAAATTTTGACACTTTTGGCTTCCCATAAATTTAGTACAGAGTTAGACTATGGTCTAAGTTAAACCTGACTTCAGAATACGGGCCATAGAAAATATTTTATCGATACTAACTACGGGCCTTTTCACACGTGAATCTTGAATCATCATTGTAATGATGATTGCTATTGTTATCTTGACTTTGACTGGCGTTCGTGATTCTAATCTTGTTCTAGTTTGGTTTCATACGTGCTAAATATGCATCATTAGCCTTATTTTTCACTGGATTTATCATTCAAATTATGAGTTATTTACGTGTGTGAAAGGGCGTTAAAAGAAACAATTCCAATAAAAGGCATGCTTGAGTAATAATAGTTCAATTCTAATTTAAATACTCTACAATTATTTTTGCTTTTATGCAGATTTTCTATTTTGTTTGAATTCTTCAACACTTGAAATCGCAATTTATTTCAACTTGCTTGCATTTAGAGTGTGCCTGTGGTGAAAGAGAATGGACAATTTACTTCTAATGAACACAAGATGGCGTTAATCAATGTCAAACCCCGGGGTTTGATGTGCATGCATAACATATATATGAAGGAAGACTTCTCATCTCATACATTTTCATGTGCAAGGATAATGATAAAGGCCAAGCAAGTCTTATCCAAATGGCATGTGGATACATGTACATCCAATACTTTGCAGTCCTAAAATTTACTGATTTATTTAATTGATATCATCCAATGAAAATAATTATCTATGACACTGAAAGGGTGTTTTAACAATGCATCCACAACATATATTTTTGCCTGCATGAATGACTCTGCAGTATGTCAGCATTTTGAGCAAAGCACCAACATTTGATAACTATCCCATAAGGCTACTGTACAAAACTTGCAGTTCAATATGGTATCCTATTGCACAGTCACTCGGGTCAATATTACACTCATCTGGGATTCATGCGATATTGGCCCTAACTCTTAAAACATCTCTGGGCCCCGTCTTACAAAGATTGATCCGATCATTCTCAAGTATATGGAAATCAATCAATGTCATAATTTTTTTTCTTTAAGAAGTTGCACAGTATCCTTTGAAAACAAAGAGAAGCATACAGAATTGTCAAGAAAACAGTGAATGTATGAATATACATCATATCTAGAAATATCTTGAACAAACATACATTTTAGATGTTGATATTGCTGGCCTTCCATAGTTGTAGTTGATTGGATCAATCGTCACTCTTTGTAAGACGGGGCCCAGGTACCCTATTCTGAGCCATCCAATATCTCAAAAGACGGGCAAATTTTCTAAGTTGATTAGAAGTCAAATTTTGAGTCTCACCTTGAAAATCAATGACGTCCTCGTCATCCTCATCATCTTCATCATCGTCGCCTACCAGCTGCTTCCCTCCATCTTGTCTCCTCTTCTCCGCATCATCCTCCTCCTCCTCTTCTTCGTGACTAATACTGAGCGGAAGAGAGATCTCCGAGCTGCTCAGGTCCTCGATGCTCGACGTACTCCCAGTGCTCTGGTCCATTTTGGTCCTTCTCGTCTTCTTCTTCCGGTCCGGATGGTGATGGTGTCCCACCCGTTGCCATGACGATGATACCACCGTTGGTCCCTTGGACGAGGACACGGAGGAAGGGTAGGATCTGTGTCGTCTGCTGCCTGCAAAGCGAATTATAGCAAAATATAATTTCTCTTAAAATATATTTTTTTTGTATAGGGGCATTGAGTTAGAATATTATAAAGTTGAAAGAGGGGTTAATGTTACGAAATTAGATTCTTACTTAACTTGCCGAATTTGCAAGGTGTGGGCCATACTAATGTATCAAGCAGTGAAACAGATATTAAAATGTCTAAAGGGAAAGTTCACCCTGACCAAAAGTAAGTTGTAAAAGTACCAGAGAATAAAGTAAAAAAAAATGTTAGTGAAGGTTTGAGGAAAATCCTTCAAAGATTAAGAAAATAGAATTTTAATATTGCGATTTATGACATCATATACGAGCTGCTGCCCTGTATGTTATTTTATTTAATAAAAAAGCATTCATTTCAGCTTTTCAATGGTTTATGATGACTAAAATAATTGTTTGTTTCAGTAGGGGGTGTGAAATCATTTATCTGTTGATATACTGAAGATAGAACAAAAACATTTTATTTGGGAAAGTGGCTCGCATATGACGTCGCAAATAAAAAACAAATCATAACTAATTTATGATCTTTGATGGATTATCCTTAAAAATTCACTTATATTTGTTATTCCCTTTTCTGCTATTTTTACAGTAAACATTTTGTCAGGGTGAACTTCCCATTTCAATAGCAGTGAATAAATTAAGAATAAACATACTGATGCTTGATGAAACTGTAGTAGCAGAGACTGTAGAGGGCACTGATCCATTGCTAGAACGGGAAACTTGAGAGGCACTTTCAAGCCTGCCATAGGAAGCCAGCAGTTTACTCATTTCCATTCTGCATCAAAATAAAACATAACTCCTCAAAATACTGGTATTGCATTTGTATACAAACATTTCTGTTTGAAAATACACGGTAGCATTTAATGGTAGTTTTGCTAAAAATCAAGATCCTCAGCTAATAAAAATGATAAATAGCTGTACAAATACACAGGAGTAAATGTACACAAAAGATATTTCTTGTGCAAATATCGAGGAATTCAGAATCACAATAATAACAATATAAAAAATTACTAACCCTAATATTTCAAAATGGCTGCTCCTCAGGGAATGGAGAATGTGCATGTATGGTAAATGAATGGGATTACTAGACAGGGAGTGGGCATAAATCTGCTGACTATAGTATGGTATACTGTAAAGTTCTTGGAGACATCATGAATAATCAGGGGCTCATCATACTTTGAATACTGAAATATGATTATTTTTCTCACAGGATGATTCATGCTAATTAGCTCCTTGAGTACTCTGTAGGGTGGAAATAGTCATCATCATCACCATCATCATCATCATCACCACCATCATCATCCTCATCCTTATCATCATGATCATCATATATCATCATCACCATCATCATCACCATCACCATCATCATCACCATCATCATCATCACCATCATCATCATCAATCATCATCATCACCATCATTATCCTCATCATTATCATATATCATTATCATCATTATCCTCATCATTATCATATATCATTATCATCATCAATCATCATCATAATCATCATTATCATTATCCTCCTCCTCATCATCATATATCATCATCATCATCATCAATCATCATCATCATCACCACCACCACCACCACCGTTTTCCTCCTCCACCTCATCATCATTTTTGTTGTAATAAGCATTATTAGGTCATTCATGTGAACATTATTTTTAAGGTATATAGAAGACTTTATCTTACTTGAGGTCATTGATGTCTTTCTGTTCGTTGTACATCCGTGAAGCTTGTTGACGAGATGACAGTCCAAGTTGATTTGATAAGACTTGCTGATGATCCGAATGTACCTTACCAATCTTCTATACAGTATATTACAAATGAAAAAAACATATATATTACTGAATTCCGAGTCAGAACTTGCGGTATTTCATTCAGTTTTCTACTTCATAATATGTGTATCTAACTTGTGTTTAAGTACCTCAAATTCAAGATTTATGGAGGCTTAACTTAAACCGTTTTTTAATTCTGAATTTGAAGAGAATATCAAACCATCATCATTTCAGATATTGTGTTGCATGTTAATAAATGTAATATTACATCTCTTTATTTGAATTGAAAGTAATTTAATTCACATATTCAAATTAGATATTTGAAATCTATTGTTATGCTCAAAGTAAAAATAATTTAACATTGGCATAAAAATCATATTCTGAATTGAGTTTAACACAACTGATTTGAATTTATTCAAATTGAATTGATTTGAATGGATTTTAATTGAATTAAACAGAATTGAATTAATTGATTTCAAATCAAAATAACTGATCTGAATTGAATTGATTTGAACTGAATCGATGTGGTTTGAATGGAATTACACTGAATTGACCATACCCTATCAAGTCTGTCCATTCTCCGGCCCAATTCTTTGCCTTCCATCAACTGACCAGTGACGTCCATCTCCTGCTTGACCAGTCTAGTTCTCAATGTCTCTATTTCATGATGGAGGGCTTTACATTCTGCCTGTAACATCCGCTTACTATACAAAAAAAAATGGGGTTGATCACAATTAGGTGCCTGAAACGGCTAGGGTTTCCATTTTGAAATCTGTTCAGTATTCTTGTGATTAAGATGAGTTTTGTTAAATAATGTCCAGGTAAAACAAGTATGATAATGGCACTAATATTCTATATTTTCCAAGACACTGACACTAACCTTTGCTTTTCCTCAAATCAGGCAATCTATAATCATTAGGAAACTTATCAAAACTTAATTCATCCAGGTTGTATTTTTGCCAATCAAAAGCACTTCCAAAGAAATACATTTAATTTACTTTGCATTACAAATAATGTCATTCAGTCATAGTCCTTACTATCTTTTTTTTTCTTCAATCAACTTGGCACTACTATAATGAAGAATATTGAGAATATTCAAGATATATGCAGAATAAAATTATAATGGTTGATTCTTTTTCTCCTTTTCTTTTCAGGTATTTGGAGTAATGTTCAGTATGATCTTTAGTATCATAAGATGTGAACATTTTATAGCAAATGGATCAAACACATCAAACATCCACAGATTTAAGACATGACTTGCGCCTGGCCGGTACACAAAGTTAAAGAGCAGATTATCATGTGCTATACGTACGCTTCATGGAGATCTCTGGCGAGGGTTGCGAGGGCGCTCTCACTGAAATAAGCATCGCTGTTTCCTCCGTTAGTGATCTGTCTTGTGATGCGATCATGTAATTCATCCAAACGATTTCTCATATCCCTCTGCCAGTCAGCAATCTGTTGTTCAGTCTGCTGTAACACGGATGTTAAAAACAAGTGAGACAAAAAGCTTGAATACATTGGAACTTCTAAGTAATACTTTATGAGGGATATTGTTTGGAGAAGGGCACCTAAGTTCAAGGTGGGAGGTCAGAGGGGAAGGGGGCAACCAAAGAAGACGTCCGGCAGAAATGCTGGAGGGAGGGTAGGAGGATTTGGTTGAGGGAGGATGCACCATATAAAGTTGAGTAGGAGGGGGAGAGGGGGTGACTTATAGTAAATGCTATATTATATCTAAAATATGTACTGACATCATATTTTTTTCACTTTGAAACAAACATGAATTTGAATAGCTTATAAACCACACAATGTGTGGAAAGTTTAGGAAAGGAAAGTGATTCCGACAATTCTTACATTATACTGCCCCCTGTTTTCGGTAAGTCTTGCGGTCAGCGTGTTGACCTGGTGCTCGAGGTCGCGGACCTTGACATCGTTCTTCCTTCGATCACTCTCAAGGTCTTGAACCTGATGGGATAGCTGCTCGATCACCTATAAAACAAAATTTGTATGATGAAAGTATCAACTACTAAAATAGTGAATATTTATATATGGGTCAAGTGCAGCACAGTGTGGATAAATTTCTTGCTGAACAAAAACACGCCAAGGCTAGGATTCGAACCTACGGCCCTCTATTTGAAAGGTAAGAGTCAGAACCACTAGACCACGACCACAACGTCTGCATAAAATTCTTGAGGACGTGTGATTAATAAAGCATGTTTCAGCAAATAGCTCAGATAATGTTGATAAAAGATAGAGTGCACGATTATTAAAAGAAAGTTTTAAACGTACAATGATAAAGATTGAGAATAATGCATGATTTAAATGCTAAAATTCATTCTCTTTACCTTATTCTGTCTCTCCACTTTCTCCGAAAGTAGTGCAACCAGGCCAGTAGAGGGCGCACTGTGTCGATACAACTCATAACTGGGCGAGGAACTAGTCAAGATGGCAGAAACTGGGCGCTCCTTCATGTTTTGCTTCCGTCTGATCTTGGGGATGCCATTGCTTAATTGCTCAGTTTGATCTGAAATGAGACATTATATTAACCATTATGCTGAACTCACAATTAATCTAACCTCTGGGCCCCATCTTACAAAGAGTTACGATTGATCCAATCAATCGCAACTGTGGAAAGCCAGCAACGTCAACATCTACAATTACATGTGTATTCAAAATATTTTCTAGAAATGATGTATATTCATACATTCACTGTTTTCTTGACAATTATTCAGTATGTTTCTCTTTGTTTTCAAGGATATTGAGCAAGTTTCACAAAGAAGAATTATGACATTGATGGATTTCCATATACTTGAGATTGATCAGATTAATTGCAACTCTTTGTAAGACGGGGCCCTGGTCTAAAGTTGCTGTTTAACTATGGACAGTCAACTGTGTCACAAATATTTAACAGTAGAGGTTCAATCTATATAAGCTCATTTGACAAAAAAAAAATAAAATATTTGCCCTCCCATTTTCAGTCTTCTAGTGTTGTTTTGGTGAGTGTATTGTTTATATTTACATGAATTAGATTGTTGAATTCATATCTGAATAATGGTGTCAATAATTTGATAAAAAGAATATTACCTGGAGGGGAGTCTATGAGGGTGCTATCTATTGGCTTGTATCTTGCTGGATCAAGACGATTCTGTGAGAGGATGAAAGAAAAGACTTATTTTAAAAACATTTAATAATCCAATAAATCCATTCATATTTTGGTACAGAAATAATAAAGAATAAAGGTCATATGAAAAGTTGTAATAACATGTACAGAAGAGAATTACTGTTCTTGTAGAGCACATATCATATGGTATACATATCTTTAGTGAGTACCGGTAATATGTGCGTTATCTCTAAGTTTAATTCACTTTTATTATGAATTAAACTAAGACAAGTGAATAAAACTAAGATTCAGTCCTTTGATTCAATATTCCTCCACTTCATCAGGAATTTAAAAAAGTAACAGAAGTTTTAAAAACTCCTCCAGATAATATTTCTATCTATCCTTTGTCATGCTACAAATGAACAAATCTTAACAAGATCACTGATATTTTACATACTTTCAGTGTTTCAACTATCATACCAGTTTCAATATTTCAACTCCCAGTAATAAAATAATAATTTTGTAATGAAGAGTGCAAAATGTGTGTAACATTTCAAAAGCACTAAGGCTTAGCTCAGATTTAAGAAAAAGGTCACCAAAAAATAAATGCGAGCATAGTAATTAAGAAATTAATTTTGAGTTTCATTAAAGACATACTTTAAAAACTTGCAAAACTCAGGATGGCATCACCAAATCAACAAATAAAAAAGGAAACAAGTAAATGAACTGCAACTCCCAATTTGACAGGGACAGGGGAAGTCTTGAGGACTCCATGATGATGTCTTTCTTAAATCCTAGGACATATAGGGGAAGGCGGGGTAAGTTGTGACAGTTTTTGCTTTTTGCATGTTAGAATTGATATGATTAATAATCTTGTCGAAATAAGTACCTTGCCTTGAAATTTAATTCTTCTGAAATATTTTCCACCTATAGATAACTCTCTATCCCCACACGGAAAGTCATCGTGACCTTTGAAAAAAACGATGTCAAATGGCTCAACTTGCCCCATGTATGGGGCAAGTTTGAGCCACCTTCTGGGGTAAGTTGAGCCACAAAAACTATGTACAAAATGTATGAGGGGAGAACCAGCATGTCAATTTTTTGTTTAAAGTCTTTTCACTTGCTAATTCTCTATAAATACTAACATTCTTTAAAAGGAAAAGAGCAGCCATGTAAATTTACTCCTTTCAGCCAGCATTTCAATCGATTTTTATGGTTTGTTTGTTTTTTAAGATACATTACCATAGGAATTACCATGGCTCAACTTGCCCCATGCTGTTTGGCTCAACTTACCCCAGTCCGAACTTAATGGATAATTTTGTATCCACACATTTATTATGCATCCATCATATAAAAGACTATGACGAGAATGAAGATCCATATCTGGACTAATAATGTTGTTATCATGTCTTTATTATATTTAAAGACGTGTGTGTTTATAAAGCAGTTATCTATTTCACACTCTTTTTTACTTTTTTGGCTGAAATTCATATTTTTCCCTCTAAAAAACTACTTTTTGTTTCAAAGTTGAAAACAATATGGTGGGGTTAGGGGTTATGCTATGGGTCATCAATACATGACACCACCACAATGTCTGACTCGTTCATTATTGGCCTGGGGCTGGTGGCTCAACTTGCCCCTATGCTCAACTTACCCCGCCTTCACCTACTTCTTCATCATTGGAGTCTTGAATCACATCCCATATGCATAAGAGACTGACCAAAACAAAGATGGATTTCCCTTGGAAATCCATTATACTAATTATTCATAATCACGTAATAAGTTTTATTATTTGTGAAATAATAATTTTTATCCATAAATTGTTCTTCGAAACTGCATAGTTAACCCGATATACGTCATACGTAAGTGGTTCAAGGGTCGACGTTATTGTATTTGCGTTGTGTACATTTGGATTGAGGGATCTACACGACATCAGTCTGGTAAGAAACCTTTATTTTTTTAAATTTTCATTGACTATTTCTTTAAACCTTCCTACGCCTAATGCATTGGAAGGTGTAGAGAGTAATAAAATCACGACCATTTAGGATACGTGATTTCTAATAAAAATCAGTCTCTTATACATATGGGAGGGGATTCAAGACTCAAATGATGAAGAAGTATATGTCCAAGAATTTAAAAAAGACATCATCATGGAGTCCTCAAGACTAGGACAGGGGAAGGATTGGCCAGTGCAATTATCAAGGAATTAGGGTCAAATAGGTATAGAAGAAAGAATTCCTGAAGCAAATAAGATCTTGAAGAAAAAAAAGAAATGGAGGAGAAAAATAAACTAGGATATGAATTAGAAAGGGGAAAAAACAAGAAAAATGAAATTGAAAATAGAAGAAAAAGAACATCAAAGGAAAGAAAGGATAAATGAATGAGATTATCTAATAAACAAAAAAGAGTAAAGGGGATTAAAGAATAAAATAAAAACGAAAAATACAGGAAAAGGGAAAGAAATACAACATGTAAATTGAATTTTAAAGGAGTGAGAGGAAGAAAAGAAAAGGGGAAAGGAAGAAAGATAGAAAAGGGAGAAAAAATTGAAATGTAGAGAAGGGAAGGAAAGGGAGAAAAAATGAAAACACTTGGAAAAGGAGGAAAAGAAATTAAGGAAACAGAAAACAAGAAAACTTTCAAGTAAAATAAATCAAAGGAAAAAGGGAGAGAAATATAAAACATTTTTTTTAAGAAAGGAAGGAAAGACAGGAAATGGAAGAATAAAATTAAGCAGATCTATCATCATCTAGATCTAACCTTAGACTCTAATATGAAACACTCAGAAAAGAGCCGAAGAGGAAGAGCCGAAGAGGGGAAAAAAGAAACCAGGAACAAGCACAGAAGAAAATTAAAAGAATGCATAATTGCCATAAAAATAGTTATGGCGAAAAGATTTAACGGTAAGTGTCGACAACTTGAATGAAAATAATATTCTGTCTCTGCCAAATGGGTATCAATGCATGCTAAGTAATGATGCCCTGTGTGAATTGTGCATAGAGGTCTATAGTATTAGTAATATTTATTAGTAAACTCTCTTCTTCGCATCCCACGTACGTGCACGAGCCATAGACCCAACGTCAGCTTAAAGGGCGACGCCATATTGCCAGATTCTGGCCAAATTTGGCGCGCGCCCTCACCCGGCTAACGTTGAGCGCCATTCATCTATACACTAATTCCTCTTGATTACCATTGATAAAAACCTCGTTCAAATCTTTTCCGGAATTCTTATGAATAAGCGATTGATGTTTTTCCGTTAATCAAATATCCGTTATTACACCCATATTTTTGTGATATTTATGACATTTTTATTTTAATCACAATTTCAGTCCAAACGCGGGTCAGTTTTTGAGAACCCACGTTGTTTGTGCATGCCCACGTATGGCCTTACGCGTATTGAACGGAATGATGTTGGGTCGAACAACAGAATATTGTTGTGATTGTTTGTTCCGTGTTTGTTGGGATGAAGCTATGATGGAGACCAGTCACGTTTGACAGTACCGCCAAATCGTTAAGATTATTTAATTAAGGTCAAGGTGAGATAAGAGAAATGAGCAAGGCGCTTTATGGTGGGGGAGAGGGGGGGGGGAGTAAGAGGACCCAGTGGGGACTCCAGTTTCATCATGCAGTACAGTCCGTCGATGAACAACTTAATTTTTTTCTTCAAAATGTGGAAAGTGACAGAAATATCAGAAAAAGGTTAATTGGTTCTGATTTTGAAAAAAAACCCACAGAATTTATCAAGATTGCTGTTTAATATTCTTCATCATTGTAGAATTTAATTCAGTTTATCTGACAAGTATAATTCTTTCAAACAACTCAAATTGTGATTAATCGTATTGGATTTATTTCACTCTTTTCTTTCGCCTTGTTTTTTTTTCTTCCAAAAAAAATCAGGGAGCTGAAAAATATGAGAGCTAGAACGTAAAGATATAGACTCCGTAACACAAAGGTTTGCGATGAATAGCAAATATGAAAAAACGCTTCTGATTGGTTCTTAGTCAGTATTTTGCGACAAATGCGCGTGTAACATTGATCTTGATTAGCCAATTCATTTAGCAATTGATCGCTAATCTTTGTGTTACGGAGCCATGGTGTAGCTATGACATTGGAGAGGGCTCAGCCCCATGCACTTGCAGATCCAGATCGATTTTCATGGGGGACACTTAGAGTGCCCCTATATTTCTTCAGTATTATTTTTACACGCAAAAAGATCAAAGACATCATGCCACCGACAGCTGCCTCGTCAAAGGGGGCGGTCAATTATTTTGATTTTTATTTTCATTTTGTCCTCGATAAGGAAGCAGGGGGGGTCAATTCATTTTATATACATTTTTGTTGTGTTTATATATGGGGGGTCTGCTACTGAGCATGATTTTACAAGGGCTTAATATAAAAGAAATGGCATGATTTAACACAGTAAAATGTATCATGGAGGTTAATACTAAATTAATACATAATTAATAATTGTTTTAATTGAAAATGAAAATAATAAAGGCACCCGTAGATCTTAAAAACATCTCGTAAATGCAGGCCTAAATCTGTATTTGAAGTTGAACAGGCATAAAGTATAAATGTTTAGCTATAACTGATGCTTTGATCCCGCAACCAAATGTTGGCATAAACTAGCTGTTATATCACTTTGTCAGTGGCGTAACGAGCGAAACAAATTAAGGCCGATATGGTGTATCGATCAGGCAAAATTTAAAAAGTATTTAGTAAGTTGCAACCGACATGAGCAATTGAGCATAATTTTGATGTTTTTGTTACAAAAATCCAATTGAACAATTTCGCATGATTGATCTTTCCTTTTCCTCTTTTTTCTGAATTGGGGGCATGCAAGACCCCCCCCCATAATTATAAAGCACCACTCTTTGTTATGCCACTGTCTAAAATTGGATTTAAACTTTTAGAATTTTAATCTCTTATCTAATGAATCTAAAGGGATAAGAGTAAGACAAAAAAAATAGTTGCAGATTACTTATTTCAAAGTATTTTTACTGAACTCCCAACTCTGCTCTTGCTGCACTGCACCTAACGGCCTTCCACCAAAGGGCCAGGCCGACTCGCCCCGTGAGCAAGTGACCGCGTTCGCGTAAGTTCACCCGAAGCCATGACTAAATTCTGACCATAAACATCACCTAACTAATCACTCTCTGACAATATTTCAAAGTGTATTTTATTACAGTCGATCCTTTGGGCCATTAAACGATAATATTTCAAATGTTATCATGACAAATAATTTTAATGAGATAGTGGCATTGTAGAAAAAACAAATTTATAAGCACGAAATGGCACCAGATATATCATCAAACATACAGCGCAGCGTTCGGGACTGGTGAGTGGGACGGCTCGCTTGGTGTTTTCGCCCCGACGAATTCGGCGAAAACGTTACCATTGCGCCGTGCGAATGTTCAATCTGCGGCTCTCAATCAGAGACTTGAATGTCTCTTTTTGAATTATCGAAAATGAATCATAGACTTTGTTTGATTTATTTACAAGTAAGTTGCATATCCGTCGTGATAATTAGGAAAATCCATGATGTCTTCTTCTAATTCTGTAAAAATTACGTCTTCTAAATGCCTGTGTCAGAAAATTGCCGGAAATCATGAAAACTTGCCTAAAATATCTCTTTTTGAAAGTTCATCATCCATGGTCTGGAAAAAAATGTCATACCTTATGTAGACGTATACCGTAAACAAATACATCCTCGATCACTGAAATAAAGTGTTTGCTAAGCTTTTGTAATTCCGACCATGTTACCATGACAACTTGGGAAAACCCTTATTTTTTCGAAAAAAAAGTTTGGTTTTAAGGGTCATTTTACAGACAAAACTAACCCAATTTTGAAGAATTGTGTTTAAATTTCACATAAAACTGAATTATCTACGTTTATACTTTCGTATATGAATATTCATATTTCTTATAGAATCTTATTTTTTGATTGGTCAATGTTTCAGTCATGGATAATGACTGAGCGTAAAAAAATCTGAAAATGCGCATTTTATCGGCAACCAACAAGCAAAATGGCGGAACACATTAAGTTGGCGCTTTGCACGTATGATGGGGTGTCCAAACTTCGCGCACTTTTCAAAAATATTCATCAGGCTTAATTTTGTCCACAAATTATTCATAATTTATACAAAACCAATTCAAGAAATAGTTACCACATTGACGGCAAGATTGTAAACTATAAAATCATGGACGAAAATGTAAAGTAGGTCACGGGGTTTCGCCGGTATCGCGATCTCAAAATTCTATTCCGATCGGCGAATGCTGGCTGTGCTGGAAAACCGTTCAGAAAAAGTGTGACCTAACTTCGCGCACCAAAGCTTTTGTGGAGATTTAAACAAAGACTCAAGCTCAAAAAGTGAAATATTTATATCAGGTTGATGGCAAAATGCTATGGAATCGGTTAGTACCACATTTAACTCACATTTTTTATGATTTTTGCTTGTAAAATGGTGATATCGTGATGCTTGTTGCTTTCTTCAAAACGGGCGCTACGGGTGACAAATTTGCCGATCTTTTGCCAATATTTTCATGACTACTGGACTAATCCTAAAGAAACTTTCAGCGAAGGGTAATTTTAGGTCGCTTTTCACATTGATGATGTCAGATTTTAAGGATATTGGCTAGTTTTGGAGATAATGACCGTCCGCGAAGTTTGGACACGCGCGAAGTTTGGACTCACTGCCATACGTGATCCCTCACTCTCGCTAGCTCCCGCGACATGCACGGTGCACGGTATGCGGTTACGCGCCGTAGCTCTCGGCTCAGTCTTGCGTCAGTACAGTGGTACATGCAGTGTCGTCTGTCTCAGAGCTCGCCGCTTAAAAAATAAAACACAACATCAACGCGCGCATCGCACCACAATTCAATACAAAATTTACCCTCATACGGCTTAGATTATCCTCTGTTTCTCTCATGGTATTCGTAAAATTTCTTTCCCAGTCACGAGACATCGTTCCATCGATGAATTTTACTGAGAAGTTGTTGTTTTTTCAACTTCTGAGCTCCCTTTCCTTCATCAAACATGCAAAGCAACCTGACAACAAGACGCGATATTATGGAATGCCAAAGATGGTAGATAATTGATTGACATAAAGATATTGATTGAAATGCCTTCATAGCTAATTCACGAAACATTACAGATCAGACAAAAAAAGCATAAATTTCAATTACATTGAATAGTAACATGCATATGCATCAAGACATCAAAATAGGATTATTATAAAAATTACAATTCAACAGAAATATAACAAATGGAATGGTGACTAATACCATGGTCACATTTGTTCTACGGCGGCCGTACGGCGAGTCGAAAACAGCCGTTTTATCAGTTTTGATTCAAACCACCTACATGTAGGGGGACAAAAAATGTTAAAACGGCTGTTTTCGACTCGCCGTACGGCCGCCGTAGAACAAATGTGACCATGGCATTAATCGATGCCTTTTTTAAAGGACAAGTCCACCCCAACAAAAAGTTGATTCGAAAAAAAGGAGAAAAATCCATGTTTATTTTTACCCAAGCTTTTTCCCCGGGTCATAATCTGACAACAACTTGTTTAGGGGTGTTTGGAAATAATTTGGCTACGCATGTGTATGGCAATACATTTGACTGCCCCTTCCCCAGGACTTATATTAAGATATATAAAAGCACATTATTAGATGATTTCTTTTTTTTTTCTCTCTCTCTCTTTTAAAAATTTGAGAGAAAGGAAAAAATGATACCATATTTTTCTTTTAGTACCTCCTTTTGCATACCTTATTTTTGACAAGTGTGTGGCCATGTCCGGGGGCTATGTAGTCATAATTTTTTTTCATATGTGTTTTGTGGTATCTACTTTATTTTTTGTAAAATGTATGATATACTTCTTGAAGGCCAAGTCCACCCCAGAATAAAGTTGTTTAAAATAAATAGAGAAAATAATTTTGCCCAACATCAAGGTAGATCAAGGTAAAATGCAGAGGCAATTAGGCATGAAAACCATCTTGATAAATCTCATCAAATGATCAATCAATCAATCAACCAACCAACCTATCAATCAGCCAGTCAACAAACTGATCAATCTGTCAATAAATAACCAGATTGACCAATCAACCAACCAATCAATTAATGCATCAAAGCATCATCCAATTAACCAGCCAGTCAACAAATCAATTAAATAATCATTACATTAATCAATATTTAGCTTTTATGATCCATTCATCCAATCAATCAATCAGTCAATACATCATCCATCCTACCATCCAGCTGACCGACAAAGCAACTAACCAACCGACCGACCCACTGACCAACCAACCAACCTACCAACCAACCAACCAATCAAAACATCCCATCAACTTTCAACCAACCAACCAACCCAACAACATTCAACCGAACGACCGACTGACCGACCAACCAACCAACCAACCTGCCAATCAATCAATCAATCCATCCATCCATCAATCCATCCATCCATCCATCAATCAATCCATCCATCCATCAATCAATCAATCAATCAATCAATCAATCAATTAATCAATCAATTAAACAATCAAATCATTCATCATCCATCAGCCGTTAAAGCAACCAATCAATGAAAATATCAATAGACTGACAAAAGATAATGGGCGCTTGGGGAGACTATTCTGGAATATACAGGGTAGAGATTTTATTTGTAACCAATGACAAAACTTAAATGCTAATCTTTGTTTCATAAAATTTCATACTATTACATAACTAAACCATTATGATTCATAATAGTTATGTAATAGTATGAAAATTGTTCTTATTGACATGTATTCTGAATTACGAGTATGGGAAGCATAACATATCAAAGAAAGTTTAATCTTGGGTTTACAGGGATCTTTCCGATGTTTTAATATTGAAGAAAACTATTACATTTATGGTTCTAAAACCATTTGCAAGCAATGATTATAATCATTTGATTATAGGAATTGCCATCACATTTGGCTGCCAAAATTTAAACCGTACGGGCCATGTGTTGTGGTTCCCCTTGTGGTCTTTTATCATGATGCAGGGGCTGCAGAACGGTTTTCAAAGTGGGGGGGGGGGGCTGACCATGCTAAAAATCACAATTATATGGTCATTTTTACGTTTTTGTACACGGTTTTGGAAAAAAGTGGGGGGGGGGGTGGGCTGAAGCCCCCCAGCTCCCCGGTTCCGCGGCCCCTGTGATGTACTTGTCACTGATCATCACACATGGTAATTCTAGTTACTTATTAGTGAGAAAATTGTTTATCTCATCATTTTTAATCTCCATAATTTGTTATCTTGAGGTAGCTGTTTTCACCTCACCTTTATCTCCAGGGTTCCTTTTGTGAGACAATTTTTGTTCTCAATATTAAGAGTCTCCTTCCATTTTATCTTTCCATTCATTTTTATGAATTCTTGGTCTAAAATCTCTGTCTAATTTCTAGATGGGCTATCTCAATCTGGGCACCATCTTACAAAGACTTACGATTGATCTAATCAATCATAACTCTATGGAAAACCATCAGTGTCATTTTTTTATACAGGAAATTTGCACAATGTCCTTTGTAAACAAAGAGCAGCTCAGTGAATTTTCAAGAAAACAATGAATGCATGGATATACATCATAGTTGGAAAATATTTTGAACAAACATAGATGTAGACATTGCTGGCTGTCCATAGTTGAGGTTGATCGCATCAATCGCAACTCTTTGTAAGACGGGACCCAGATCTCTATCAACATGTATACCTGTATATACTATCCATGAAATGATTGGATTGCTTTCATCAGTTTGGATATATCTCGTCTCTTCTCCAGATCAACATCTCCATCATGAAATGCACTTTCTCCAATCCCTGGGGGGAATTCCATCATCAACAAGGTCTCTAC
Organism: Lytechinus variegatus; assembly: GCF_018143015.1. Classification (NCBI taxonomy): domain Eukaryota; kingdom Metazoa; phylum Echinodermata; class Echinoidea; order Temnopleuroida; family Toxopneustidae; genus Lytechinus; species Lytechinus variegatus. Next base: position 32,773,482 of record NC_054750.1, read on the forward strand.
CAACAAGAATACTACCAGTGATATATGAATGCATTGCTCTCATCAGTTTGGATCTATCTCTTTTTTCATCGATATCTACAGTATGTCCATCATGTAATAAACTTTCTCCACTCCCTGGGGAATATTCCACAATCGATCAGGATTTTATCAACATGACTTCTACCAGTGAGATGAATCCATTGCTCTCATCAGTTTGGATCAATCTCTTTTCTTCTCAAGATCTGAATCTCCATCATGCAATGCACTTTTTCCACTCCCTGGGCATTCCAGCAACAATCTGGTCTCTATTAAGAAAGCAAGTCTACTACCAGTGTAATGAATCCATTGCTCTCATCAGATTAGGATCTTCCTCTTGTCTTCTCAAGATCAACATCTCCATCATGTAATATTTTCTCCACTTCTTGGGGAGCATTCCACCATCAATCAGGTCTATATTAACATGGCTACTACCAGTGAGAAGAATCCATTGCTCTCATCAGTTTGGACCTATCTCTTGTCTTATCAAGCTCAACATCTCCATCACTTCTTATATTGAGGTAGCTATTCATCAAGTCTCTGTCATCATCTTCAAGGTCACCATGAGCAGCGCTCTTCTTCGTTTCGTCCTCAATCTGACACCTCTTCCGCTTCCTTTTCAGTTTGACCTTTAACCCTGATTTCAGTCTACCACACATACTTTCTTCTTCTGTGTATGGAGACAAATTTGATGGCCCTTGGTTTGAAACGCATAGCACATGATTTCCCAACATTTGTCCT